>NC_143012.1:226557667-226880167 GCF_055824585.1 Amblyomma mixtum | reverse complement strand
CGGCGTCCGCCGAACTAAGCAAGCACGCAGCACAATAAGTATTGGAAAGAAACGAGAATGCGATGTGTCACTCGCTTGGCGTGGCGCCCACTCGACTGCGCTGAGCCGTTATGCGCCATCCTTTTCGGCTAAGCCGCGCATGCGGGAGGTGCGGGGTTCGATCCCCAGTGCCACCAAGTACCCACCGGAGATGCAGTGGGTACAAAGTTTGGTTGCTGTCAGGCCCTCCTGTCCAACCATGTTTGGTCATGTTGTTGAGAATTCGCCAAGGCCGTGGGAGGCACTTTGATAGACGCAATAAAGCGCCTCGGATAGTCGCAACAAGAGGTTCTTTATTCGTTTGTTTCCTCTATTTCTCCAGGTATTTGGCGTTTTCCTTAATTTACGGATAGCGCAAACGTTATAAAACTGACATAATGGCATCCGGATAACGGAGAACTAGAAATAAGGGACGGAAGCGACATGTTCTTTACAGTGTTCTCAGCAACTGTTTGACCTTTTCTTGCACAAAACGGAACTCGCATGCCCGAAAAGCTATCTATCAGTCAAAGCAGCTTTTTCTTCCGTGTATTTCTCTTAAGTGTACCTTTAACGGCGATGTGGCTACCTCCTGCCAGTCCAGTGAGAATGCGGCGAAAGGCGCGATGATTCAAAACGCGGCATTTTGTCACTTAGGCCCACCTGACGTCTGTTCTGCGCTGCCGAGAGATGAAGCGTTGCGTACTGTGCGCCCAACAAGAGAAGCCTGAACAAAAAAGTATTATTGCTGCCCACCGGCAGTATATACGCACATTCGGAGGAACCGCCCCCTTGCTCTCAGAGCCGTCTAGTGACACCGAAGCCAAGTACAAGGTGGCGACCACTACATCTTCCCTCCCGAGATGGTAACAAAGTTAACCTGGGCGGCGGTCCACTGCGCGACTTTATCGCGTTCGCACCAGTTCTCCGTATCGAGGCGAACCTGCTGGTGGACCCCGGACCCTAGGCGAAGGATGTGCGAGAAAAGGTCGCACAGGAGACGCACAGGAAGAGTTTTGCTCAGAAGTTATAGCCGTTGATGGCGATTCTCCTGCCTGTTCTGGGATGTATTGGTTAGCTGCTAGGAGTCTCAACCACAACTCTGGGCAGGGCTGAGGACACGAGCTCTGCAACCAATGTCCTTGACACACACGTCGTCCCTGGTTTCAGAGGAATGAGAGGGCTTGTGCTGTGCTGGGCGTTGTAGTTCTTCACCTGTTTCACCTCGTTTGTGGAATACTGTACCTTGAACTCTCCTTGATTTGGCAATGCTAGCAGAAGTCGTTCTGGCAGTCCTAGGAGGCGAATGTGCAGTTTGATTCCCATCACTAATAGCGCTGGAGAGATTCCCGAAACGCCAGGTGTGTATCGGTAAGTATGAATAGCCAGGTACGGATCGGAGCTGTATTCAAGTAGGCCCTTCATGGTCCGCACCATGCGCTCGGCCTCTTTGTTACTCTGAGTGTACATAGGGTTACTTGTCTCATGACGGAACGAGCTCGGCGGAATCTTTGAATACAAACTGAGGTTTGTTCTTTATCCGCATGACGTTTGGAATCCCGAAGCGAGCGAAGCAGCTCTTCACAGCAGCAATGACTGCTGATGATGATGTAGTCCCCAGTGTAACCACTTCAGGGAATCTGAAGAAGTAGTCAACTATCAGGACGTAATCGCTTCCTATGAACTGGACCAAGTCCGTTCCCAGGCGTTGCCATGGTCTCTCCGGTATGGCTGTTGGTATCAGTGGCTCGGAACGCACGACCCTAGTCTCGGTACACGTGGCACAATGAGTTGCCAGACGTTTGTTATACAGTTTGCTATTTGGCCACCAAACGCACTTTCGGGCACGTTGTTGACAGCGGCGAACACCTTGATCTTCGTGTAAGAGCGCGAGGATGTCGCGGCTTTGAGCCAACGGAATGAGGATACGGCGATGCGAAAAATGCAGGCCATCATACACACTGAGACTTTCTATTTTTTCAATATGATGCTATATAAGGCAGTACTCTGTTCTTCGATACACAGCCTTTCTCACAGTAGGTCATGACTCAGGAACACTCCATCAAGAGGCTGATTCTGACGAACATCATCTAGTCGACTGGTTGCAAGTAGAGGCAAATCCTTGAGGACTTTTTGGATGAATATTTCCAGGATTTTGACGGCTTTCAAAGCTGACTTGTCACACGGCGCTCGTTAGAGAGCATCGGACATAGCGGAGTTTCCCAGGTACATATTTGACGGTGTACGAATAGCGCATGAGCCTGATACGTATTCGCTGCACCCATGGTACGAATATTTCCAAATCTTTGCATGCAAGGAGGGATGCAAGAGGAAGATGATCCGTCTCGACCTCAAAGCTTAGACCGCAAAGATACTGGTCGAACTGCAGCCACAGGCTCATTTTCCGTCTGACCGAAGCGTCGCTCTGTACGAGG
This sequence comes from Amblyomma mixtum, assembly GCF_055824585.1. Classification (NCBI taxonomy): domain Eukaryota; kingdom Metazoa; phylum Arthropoda; class Arachnida; order Ixodida; family Ixodidae; genus Amblyomma; species Amblyomma mixtum. Next base: position 226,877,714 of record NC_143012.1, on the reverse strand, counting down.
GAGGGATTCAGATGCATAGGCAAGAACACGTCGAATTCCCAAGGGCTGGTCTTGGAGCAGCACTGCTCCAAAGCCATGAGAGCTAGCGTAAGCCGATATCATAGTAAGGCAATGCGATGAGCGTGGTACGTTGCCATGCACGTTTATGACCTGAGCAACGACTTGATGTGAGTAAAAGCTCCTCTTCTTGGCTGTCGCCCGAAATCCAGACGTTGTTTGTGTTCAAGAGAGAACGAATGGGGGCTGTGATCTCAGACAGGTTTGGAATGAAATGGTTGACCATTCAAAGAAATCGACGACTTCACTGACATTTACTGGTGACAGGAGATCCTTGATAACCTGGACCTTATCTGGGATGGGTGAAATTTCCTGCACATCCCCGACGACTCCTAGGAACGAACTTGACAGAAGGTACTCAGAATTCAAACTTTTTGCTAAGAGCGTCCCGAGCTTGATTTAGGGCAGCCAGGACGTCAGCTAGGCCTTGGTATTACTCCTGATGATCCCTGCCACATATACTTTGTAACTCCCCCGAACGCTGGCAGGAATAGGTTTCTCAAGCAGAGAACAAAATGGAATTCAGCCTTTGTAACCGAGAAACAAGCGAAAGAGGAATGAGTTTCCGCAAGGAGCATATTTCGTAAACGTTGAGCGCAACTTCAAAACATTCCTGGTATAATGAGAGTTTTAATCGATGAGAAATACTTATTCACCTGAACTTGTGAAAAAGATTATGATGGTTTGGTACTCGCGTTCTCGGACCAAACGCCTTTAGCAGCCGTTTATAAGAGGGCTTAAACACGATATCGTGGAGTGTTCTGGGATCTAAAGTAAAGACAACATTGTTATTTATTGTACTCAAGCTGCATTTATTTTTACGCTTCCTTACACTGGTCTTATCATGGACGAGATAAACCCTAATAGCCCGTTTGCCTGCAAGGGGCATGAAAAGCTCTAGGATGCATCAAGCGGGACCGGTGCTACCAAGAGCTTTGCTGTCCCTATAAGATACCGTCTGTAGAGAAGGAAAAAAATTGGAAATCCGAAGGGCAGGAACTGCTCGAAATATATTTGGGATGCAAACGGCATACTCCTTCCAACTTTTAAGACCTATGTGTACAGCGTTATAACTATGGGACTCGCTCTCTTCAGCCTTATCCACAATAACACCCAGAATCACACGTTATTGTGCAGTAATTTGCTCAATATCATATCCATTAGACTGGAACGAAGGTTTGGTTGGTTTATTGGAGTTTAACGTCTGTCGCGAATAGGGGTGACGCGTCCCAAACTGCTGAAGGGAAACGCTTTAGAGTGCAGGTTCGAAGAAGAGAACAAACGAATCAAACAAAACAAAACGAAGCCGTGGTTTTACTTTAAAGGAAAGGAGCCAATAAAAGAAACGGAAACAGCTAGGGAAACACACACTAGGCACGCGTACAGCACTACGGATAAAAAGGAGAGAGTTCACCGGATAGAAAGCGTCCCATGTGAAGCTGGAATGCCTTGCAGGCAGCACAGACGCGGGTTGGCGACTTGCGATGCGTCGCTGGCGTTGCGCCCAGGGAGGCGGTGGTAGAGAGCCAGGAGGTGAGAAACGGAGACAAACACGGGAGACGGTGACGAACTCCTGTCAGCCGCCCCCAAGGACTGGGCAGCTGCAGCAGCAAAACCGTAGCCAGGTCCTGTCGACGGCGTTCCAAAACACCGTAGGCTTATGCGGCCTATCCAAGGAAGCCTTGGCAGCAAGGACCCTCAATCCATCTGCTGTCTCATTCGAACTCGAAAGGGACGCAGTAGGGCTGCGTCGTTGATTCAAGGGAAGTCCACGGCAGCACAGACCGGAAATCTGACGGCTGCCACCTCCACGCTTGAATGGGGCTCAATGGTCTTGCGTCGATGATCCAAGGGAAGTCACTGGTAGCTCGGACCCAACGTCCGACAGCTGCCACTTCCACGCTTGAACGACCAGACTTGTGGTGTATGTCTTCCTCTACACCTCAGTTTGCTGACACGTCAGCCCTCCGCTCCTCGTGCCTGCCTCGCGCACACCATTCGCACGCGCACACGCGCAACGCGGGGCTGGCACGCACGGCGCTCCGCTGTCCGACGCACCACTGCCGACACGCCGCGTTCCAAAAATCCCTCGACAGCTTGGTGTGCACATCACAACGTCCCAAAGCAACTCAGGCTATGAGGGACGCCGCAGTGAAGAGCTCCGGAAATTTCGACCACGTGGGGTCGTTTAACGTGCACAGACATCACACAGTACACGGGCATCTAGAATTTCGCCTCCATCGAAATTCGGCCGCCGCAGCCGGCATCGAACCCTCAGGACCAACAACTGTAGCAATAAAGAACCGCAGGTTGCTAATGAGGCAGAAAACTCAAATGCTTTATGTATCCAGGCTACACTAAAAGCCTGGTTCTAAAGTAACGAAGTTCATAGCGGGAGATGAAACAAAATAGTTCCGTGTTATATTTGAGCGCATTATTTGGGATGCGAACAGACACACAAAGATCAGGTTGGCGGCCATACAGCAAAGTCGAATACATTCATTGCGCGACTGAGTCATATGTTTATTTTGCAGGGGTGTGTCATGCCGCCCACCGCTATATTTGTCTTCTTTTGGAATCCAGACCGTACCGTTATGGGCCAACGATATTGTTACGTGACGGCAAGCCGATGAAGACAGGACTACATGACAGGACAGGCGGCGACCTTAGCGTGAACGCTCCGTGCCGCGCCACGCCTACTTAGTCGTCTGCTAGACAATGAGTCTACCCGCGGCCACCGAGCGATCGCCCCGATCGTGTGGACAAAAGAATGCCAGTGACGATAAAATACAGGACGTGACGATGAGCGTGACAGAAGGTATGAAGCCAGAAGAGAAGATGCAGGGCTTGCGGTCACGATGAAAGAGATGAGCAGACGATGATCAATGAGCGCTGGTCCTGAAGGCTTCCGGGCCACAGGTCACCTTAAGTCGACGGCCGAGGCCCGTAGGCGCACCAAACGGCATGGGCAAGGAGGTGGGAGGAGGGGGGGGGGGCTGTGTGCGCACGTGCCTCGAATCGGTCGGGTCGCATAGCGTGTGGTTTAGTAGGATCTGTTCGTCGTGTCTTGTGGACGGGGCGAGGACGGGGCAGGGGCGAAAGGCGGGTTCGGTTCTGGTCAGGCAGGCAGGGGCACAGCCGGTCAAGGCCGAGCTGGAGCACAAGGACGATGACCACGGCAAGACCAGCATGGCGATGAATACCCCGCACTTCCACCAAAGGTTACGTGAAGGCAAGCCGATGAAGACAGGGCAACATGACATATTGCGATGAAATGATTTAATGACGGCGGGCCTAGCGTGAGTGGTCTGTGCCGGGTCACTGCCCGCTTGGTCGTCTTCTAGTGCGTGAGAATAAGAACTAATGAAAAGGTATGAAAGAATATTAGTATTCTGACACATCTGCAACTGACTACTAGATTTGACAAGGGGCAATAAATAGACATTAAGAAGAAATTTAAATAGGCTTCTATCGATATATTACCGCGTTGTAGCAAAGAACACTCCTTTATCTAGAAACTGAGTGTTTAAAAGTTCGAAACGTCGACAATATTTGCTTGAAGGAACTGGTGAGCGCTAAAAAACACGGAAAAGGGACGAACACACAGGACGAAGTCGACAATATGAACCAAGGGCTGCCATCACCACTCGTCATCGCATGCAAATTGCGGTTTGTCAAGGTAGCTTTTTACGCACGGATCCCTTAGCATAGCACCACTATTCACTTTTAAGCACTGATCACGAAGTAACGGTGCGTTCAAGGTCTCAAATTTGAGTTTAACGGAGAGATGGTTTTTAAATCGAGTTTTCTCAAAGTAAAAGCCTTCTTTCGCTGCCACGCCACAAAGCCTCGGATCAATTTTGGTTGGTTCATTTATGGGGTTTAACGTCCCAAAGCGAATAAGGCTATGAGAGACGCCGTAGTGGAGGGCTCCGGAAATTTCGACCACCTGGGGTTCTTTAACGTGCACTGACATCGGTAAATTTTGCTAACTACAAAGGTGGCTGCTGTTTTCTCAGCATCCCTATAAGATGCAAATTGTATGCCACGGTTTCCAACGCTATCACGCTATTTTTGGCGAAATGCTTTACGGTATGTACACTGTGCATGCGATTTCAAGGTCGAGAGACGCTGAAAGAATAAGATATGATTTATGCATAACTCTGCGTGTGTGCTTGTGAAGTTATTGACCGTTTAGAATTTCTGCCCTTTCGCTCATAATCTGGTGAAGTTCATGTAAATCTCTTAAAGCAAAAATGGCCGGAAGCACGTCATAAAGCGCCCTTAATTTATTCATTCAATGCAAAGGGCTGTGAACTTCAGTAACCCTGAATACGCATTCCACGTTTTTGCTCGCAACATTTTATGGGCCTTCTGGCCTGACTTGCCACATTACTTTTTCAATGGACCGAAAACCTATAGTTCCGTAAAATTGGAAGCATTCAATCTACCAATTGTGCGCAAGTTTTGGTGGCCATGGCAAGCTTACCGGATCTGCTTAGCGCTGGCCATGTAGAGTAAACTGGAATATCTACCTTCAAGACTTTCAAATTTTTAAAATATATTTTCAAACACCCTCAGCAGCCTTTAGATGTTTTTGTAGGAGAGATACTCACGGATTTTTATTTATCTGAAACATGCGAACTATAAAGAATTACCTCCAGGAAAGTACTGAATGAAGTTAAAGCCGCGTTTATTTCGTTAAAAAATAGAAAACGCGGCTGAACTTTTGGGCCGCCAAGTTTTTTCGTTGAAGATAAGGCCGCACGTTGGCTCATTGGTATGCTGCTAGGCTGCTGACCCGAAAGACGTGGGTTCGATTCGGCCGTGGCAGTCGAATTTCGATGGAGGTGAAATTATAGAGGCCGGTGTATTGCGCGATGTCAGTGCACGTTAAAAGAACCCCAGGTTTGTAGAAATTTTCGGGGCCTTTCGCTAAGGCGTCCCTCATAGCCTGAGTCGCTTTTCATTTCATTTCATGTATTTTCTTAAAGGCCCGGGGAAGGGCATTACATAAGGGGTGGGTACAATAATCGTTGGCGGCAAGTGTTACCACGATGAGAAATGAGCATGAAGATTGTCAGCGAAGGTCGCGGAGCACATTATGGCTGCAAACTCTCTGGGAAGGTCGTTCCAGTTCACAATGGTACGGGGTAAAAATGAGGCTGCGAAAGTAACTGTGCGGACACGTGGTCGAGAAACTTCGAAAGGACGACAAGCGCGATGAGATATGCGGGTTGGCGGGACGATGTGATGTAGGGTGCGCAGGAAAGTGAACTGTGGTAATATTTGTAGAATAAGCAAAAGCTGGCGATGCGACGACGAACTGAGAGGAGTGATAACGCTGACTTATCTTTCAACCTTGACACACTGATGTCGTAGGAATATGAAGAATGAATGAATCTGGCTGCTCTATTTTGTAGTGCATCAAGTGCGTTGATAAGGTAAGCATGATGCAAGCTCTAAATAGGTGAGGCATATTCTAATTTTGATCTGACATGTGTTTTGTATGCTGGTAATTTTACATTATCGGGGCATAGCGGAGATGATGTCGTAAAAAACCTAGTGTTCTATTAGCAGATGAGATAATATTAGTGATGTGTGCACTCTAGGACAAGTCGTTACACTAGGTGACACCTAAATACTTATTCGATAGACAAGCCTGTAGAGGGACGTTACTAATTACGTATGGGAAATCAAGCGGATTATGGCGGCGGTGAAAAGACATGCGTTTACATTTATGTGGGTTAAGTTCCAGTAACCAAACGTCACACCATTCCTGAATGCGGGTAAGGTCGTCCTGGAGAGAATTTTTGTCATTAATGGTAGTAGCTGAGCGGCAAAGAACGCATTCATCTGCGAGCATGCGAATTTTAGAATTGATTGTGTCTCGTAAGTCATTAATATAAATTAAAAACAGAAGTGGGCCCAGTACAGAGCCTTGAGGGACACCAGACGTTACAGGAATGGAGTTAGAATTGTGATCGTTAATAGTGAGAAACTGCGTGCGATTAGTGAGGAATTCTTCTGTCCATTTTAAAATATCTTTAGGCAAGTTCAAGTATGACAGTTTTAGTAGTAATCGTTTGTGTGGTGCCTTGTCGAACGCTTTTGCATAATCTAGGAAGATGGCATCGGTCTGCAGGTTAGTGCCGAGATTAGCATGCAAATCATGAAGAAAATAGCGAGCTGTGTTTCACATGAGTGACCTTTTCTAAAGCCGTGTTGTGACGGATGAAAAAAGTTGTTAGAGTCGAGGAAGCTCATGATGTTTGTGTAAATAAACGTGTTCCAAGAGTTTGCATGGTACGCTTGTAAGAGAAATGTGTCGGTAATTAAGAGCTGAATATTTCTTGCCTGATTTGAAGATTGGAACGACCTTACCACTTTTCTAGTCGTCTGGCATTCGTCCTGATGAGAGTGACTGTGAGAAAAGAGAGCATAAAAATTCAGCAGAAATATCCCTGGTATTCTTCAGGAGCTTGGAGTTAATATTGTCAATACCGGATGAAGATGAATGTTTCATAGTTTCTAATAAGGACGAAATAGCTTATGACAAGAAAATGACTGGTGGCATAGCACAAACTGTTTGAGAGAGATATCATTTTTCGGCTTCGTGGTATTTTGCCCATGCGCAATTCGTACCGCGAAACCTGGCTGAGCGGTAAAGACGCTTCTTCTTGTTTTCTAAACGCTTAAGTGTTTCAGACACCCACGGCTTATGGGAATTTTTCTGAAAACTGAAAAGGGGAATGAACTGATTGGTTAGAATTTCTAGTTTATTTTTGAATAACGACCAGTTTTCTTGAATAGACTGAGAATGAAAACGTGACGCAAAAACTAGAAAAAACGCATTGAGTTCATTATTAATCATGTCATAATTTGCTTTGTCATAAAGGCGAATAGTTTTATTGAGTTTTCGTCGGCGTTTAGGTTTGAGGACAATGTTAGCATGAATAACTTTGTGGTCACTGATTTCAGGCAGGTAAGTAATGGGCTGAACACTGTCTGGGCGATTTGTTAATAAGATATCTATGATATTCGCGCAATTATCAGTTACGCGGGTAGGTTCTAGTATAACTTGAGTGAGGTTTACGTTATTGCAGAAATCTAAGAATTTCCTTGCTGCGCTATTATTAGCTATGGGTGTGGTGTGGTTTTGCCAATCAGTATTCGGAAAATTAAAATCGTCATAGAGGAAGACGTCCGAATTAGGATGCTTTGTGATCAGTCGACTTAGTGTGTCATTAATTTGGCGGGAAAAATCAGGGGTGCTCTGAGGTGGCCTGTAACAAACGCCAAGTAGGACTGTGTTAGGTGCAGCGTGGCAGTGTAGCCATAACATTTCTAAATCAGAAGAATCATCTATTAGTGAACATAAAAGGTCCTGGCTGACAGCTATAAACACGCCCCCTCCGTGTCCTTAACTGCGGTCTTTTCGAAAAAGCTGAAAATCTGGCAAGTCAGCTAGTATTTCATTATCTGAGACGTCACCGTTCAGCTAGGTTTCAGTTAGTATCAGTAGATTACTTCTTGATGATGAAACGAGACTAGAAACAAGCTCCCGCTTGGAAAGAAAACTGCGAATGTTAGTGTATATAACGGAAAACGAGATACTAGATACGGGACGATTATTGAAACGGGTGTGCGAGGGTGTATGGCGGGATAATTGCTGATCTGAGGGAGATGGCAGCTACTGACTGAGAACGGGCGGAAGCTATATTTTGTAGTTTCTAAGCTTTCATCAAACATGTAGAGCCTTGAACCGATGTGCAAAGTCTTTTAATTGAAAGCGAATTTCGCGGACTTTTCATTAGCATAAGCGATTAGCTGCATTCGAACGTGTCGGACTTTCTTCGAAAAATCTTCACCGACGCTGAAATCGGAGTCGTTAAATTTAGGCCATTCGAAAATATGGTGCGTTTAATTGCACGAGTGTCTTTAGGTGTGTAACGCCCAAGGCGATGAGCGCGTTCGATGCTCCCTGGACTGACTATTAAGCTCATGTTAGCAAGGCAGTGCTGTTAGTGAGGCAGTGGTGAGGCAGTGATTTTGCGTATTTTTGGAACGGGTTAGTATCGGGAATACAATAAAATATGAGGTTATTACGACGTGAGCGATTTTCTGCGTCATCGATCCGTTCCTCCAAGAGGTGAATCTTGGAGGCCAATGCAGCATTTTCAGCTTCAACCGTGTTCAATTCACTCTGCAACCTCGGAAAAGCTAGTATATGGCCCTCCAGATCGGCTATGCGTTTAGTCAGACTAGCTACCAACTGTTGCACAAATCAGAGAAAATCGAAAAAAAAAATTCTCTCGGCTTAACCGCGCGTTTGTTCGGGCTCAAATTTGGCACAGAGGTTGCATTTAGTGGTCAGTTTTGTTTTATACTACATTTAGGTGGGGTACTTGCCTGATTCGGGCAGAATTATTTGGAAATCCCCATGGTCTGTGGCGCGGAGAACCAAAATCGAAAGACTTCACAGCAATGGTACGCGTGGCGCCATCTCGCCGCCATCGGAGAAACGAGCTCTCCACCGGGGAGGGCGGTGGGGAGGAGTTGGACTCGCATAGCCATGTGCATAGCCAACTCACGGCCATGGCCTTCTCTTGATCGCTGTACGCTCGCATTTTCGGGGATGTCTCGCGCTGCTTCGCAGCAGAGAGCACCAAGCAAAGATAATTTGCTCACCAACTTAGCGCAGTTGGGTTTCTCCGGTGGGTGCGAGATGGCGCCACGGGTACCATTGCTGGGATATCTTTCAGTTTTGGATCGTCGTCGCCACATACGATGGGGATTTCCAAATAATTCTGCTGGATCAGGCAAGTACCCTACCTAAATGTAGTATAAAACAAAACTGACCACCAAATGCAACCTCTGTGCGAAATTTGAGCCCGAACAAACGCGCGGTTAAGCCGAGAGAAGTTTTTTTTCGATTTTCTCTGATTTACGCAACACGCGATATAAAATTCTCGGTAAAAATGATCTGGTTCTTAACGTCCAGTAATTCGGAAATTAGCTCAGTCTGACCGGCGGAGAGGTTTGTCAATTCGGTAAGCACTGCTTCGGTGGTGCTAAGACCTGGATTAGATTCAATGTCGCCTGCTAAAAGTAGTAAGGCACGTACAACATTACTACACTCAACAACAATGGAAACGCAGCACTGTGGGCGCGGCAGCTTAATAAGGAAGTCGTTACTAGATCTTTTTGTAAGCAAAGAATTCTGGCCACCAAACTACATGATGAATGCGAATGGGTTTGTCATCTGCGCGGGAGCGTAGCCACCGAGCCCACAGAGAAGCGTGTTGTTGTTGTTGTTGTGACTGAGAGAAGGATGAAAAGGAAATTACACGGGCCTGCCTACTGGCTCGAGCCAAGCCACCGCCGCTGCCACGTGCAGATATAGGAGAGTTAAAAGATCAGAGGAAAGAGAAAAAGGAAAGAAAAGACGCACGTCGCAGCAACAACTGCGTCCGCCGAAGCTGACGCTACTCAAAAAGCAGATAAGCGGCCGAAGCCGCGCTCGCCGAAGCGAGAACAGGTAGAAGGTGGATCCTCTTTTATATCGGCTGATGATGTCTGTGGTGATGAGGCTTTCCAGTTGTCATCCGGGTAGTGGTATTCTGGCACAGGCTCCGTCGGACATGACGTAGCTTCAGTTCCAGGTGGATAAGAGGACAGGGCGGCGTAATCGCGGTAGCACGAGGCCACAGGCTGAGAAGTAGCTGGAGAGAGGGCTAGCAGTGCGGCGAACAGCGTGTTGGCAGTGATCGTGAACACCTGCATGATGAATGCGAATGGTTTAGTGAACTGTGCCGGAGCGTAGCCACCGAGCCCACAAATGATGTTGAGCACCAATAAACCAAACCAAACCAAGGTAAGAGTAAAGTTACAGTTTCTCAACACGAGAAAGAGGTTCTTTTTCTCTTCCTTCCTTCCTTTGCCCCAGGGGTGCCCCGTCCGAGACGGCTTCCGTCGGAGACTGCTTGTTATGTCTTGAAGGGTCTCGGCGACAACAGAGGACTTGCAGGTGATATAAACTGTTGCTTTATGAACAAGTATTTACATATATAAACAACAGTTGAGCATCATCACAACAACATGGAACTGGCTGCCATTTAGGGGAGGCCCCTACTCGGCATTGCCGAAGATGAGCTACATCTATCCGTAGTCCAAAACTATTTTTCCGGCTCCGGTGCCCAGGTTTAAAGACATATGGGCCCGGCCCACATTCTCCCGCATCCAATTGTGTCAAACTCTTAATGCGATTGGTTATTAGCCGTGTCGCCCGCCCTCCAATTTCCGTAAGGCACATAACCCTCTCTCAAATATACATAGTGTATGAAGAGCATCCTTTTCACTTTAAAATCGTAGATTCCGAGAATGGACACACAAACGGATTGGCTCCCTGGGTTACATGCCACGACCCACACTTTCACTGTACTAGACAAACTCTCTCCCCTATGGAAGAAAAAGCAAAACACATAAAAACAGCATGTCAAAACACTTCCACGGCTACGCCTGTCTCCCCAGGACCGGACCCGTGGCCTTGACGGTTCTCGGAATTAGGGCAATTATCGGCCCCAACCCCAGCGGCGACCATCGCGAACAACACACGGGAGCGCCGAACCATGTTCCTATACATTTCGGATCACTGCAGACTGCTGACCCAGCAGCCGCCCCCCGGAGTTCGGCCAGTGTCGTAATTCAACTGGCCGTCACTATCTTTAATGAAACAAGAGGCAGCATTCGCTCTGTCCGCTGGTGTCTTCTGCGCACGCCCGTTTCTTGAGAACCGCTGATGTTCGTCGAGCTTGTGCCACACCAAACTGACTCAGCCGCGACGTGGACGAGCCCCACTGCATTCCCGTAAGCTGCGTAATGTGAGATTCATTAATTAAATCATAATAAAAATCATTTTGGAGTCTGGGCATCAATCTCCTCATGCCCAGTGCGGACTTAGGGACATTTTAAGAAACTGGTCCATCACACTGCAATAGGGCCTTTCTGGTCGAACTCAGATTCGAGCAAAACCATATACCCGTTTCGTTTACGATGCTCGCGTAAATCGAGAAGTGTTTTAGGATGCGCAGAAACGGCAAACAGCGCAAGAAAATATCGTACTCTAATTAGCTGTAGGGTAAGTGAAGTAATGAATAAGCTTATAAACATTTGCTTCGTGTTGCTCTGGGAGCCCTGATCAATTAAGTCTAGGATCTACAACTCCTATCCGAGTATCAATCATAAAAGTAAAAGCCACCGGATGCACAAACAAATGAGGCTCAAGAGGCCAGGTTTTCCATACAACGCAATCACGCACGCCATGTAGCGACCATTGCACATATTGTTCTTTGGCGCTCTCACTTCGCAGACTATGGAGCGACAGTCGCAAAATCTACCGTAGAGGCGTGCTGAGTTCACTGTGTAGCTCATTTCGCTTCTGTTGTCCTCTGCTGATACAGTTGTGCGCTGAAATATTCTTTTTCATATTTTGAGTGCCGTTACGAATCGGCCAGAAGAGTGCCAGACACTCGAGTTCCTTGACTAGCGACCTCCACAGTGCCTTCATAAATTTAACAAGGAATAGAATTTCAAATAGTCTAGTACTTTATTTCAGAAATACATCACAGACTGCAGCAGAGATTGGCGCAGTGAGGGGTTTATTATCATCTGTACGATTCTGATGCCTCGCAATTTATATCAAGCTAACACTTAACACACTGCATTCGCTATGAAGTGGAGGGCGAGAGTTGTCGGCCAATCCCGAATGTACCACGAGAAATATTGCGTTAGTAAACTGCTGTTTCGCTAAACTGACTACTCGAACAAAACTGTGATATGGCCAGATACGGACACATCTTCATGTTATTAATCATGCAGCGCATGGACTACGGTGGACGAGAACACAGAGACCTGTGAACTTTCAAAGTAAAGTTATTGTAAGTCACATGAACGCTTATGTTGTTGAAATAAGCGTAGAAAACGAATAACTGAACAAAAGACGGGAAGAGTACAACGTGAAGAAATGCGAAAAGGTCACGAAGAATCTAAATCTTTTTTTCTTAAAGGCATAGGAATCGTGAACCGATGACTGCTTTCTTTACGTCAATAATACAGTCTTCGTCGACCGCTTGCTACAATACCGTCAATAATTTTTTTCCTTTAATTTGTCATTTAAAACTTTTCGAATTTTTTCTGGCTGACGCGGGATGATGGCCGGCACCGGGTTTTAAGCAGAACGAGCTTTTTATGCTTTTGCTCAAAACGTGATATACGCATAGCTCGGCGTGCCTGCCTGCAAAGCCACTGTCTGTTTTAAATTACTACCCTTTCGTTTTCATCGCGTGAATGCCATCGAACCCTTTTGACGAAGAAATGGCCTGAGCAACAATAGAACGCGCCTTTACTTTGTTCAATAAATGCAAAGGGCTGTGAGACCAGTAACCCTAAACACTTTCTTTCCTTTTTTTTTTCGGCCACAATATTAAATTCGTCTCCTTGCTTGACTCGCCGCAATATATTTTCACTCGACTGAAAAACCTTTTAAACCATAAAATACACTGCCTTCAGTCGGCCAAATCTCCAGAAGTTTTAGTGGCCATGGCAAGCTTGGTGGAACTGCTCAGCGCTGCCCATTGCAAGAAATCGGAATGTCTGCTTTCCAGATGTTCGAATGTTTAGAAATATATTTTAAAACGTCCTCAGGAGCTTTCGCTGCATCCCATGTAGATATGCTGACGCATTTCACTGGATCCTAAATATGATAACTGTAACGCATTAGGCGTAGGAAGGTTTTCGTGATGTTCAAGCCGTGTTTGTTTCGTTAACTACAAAACACGAGTGAACGTTTTTTTCCGTGCTCGGAAACAATTCTTGCGCCCGGCCATCCAAGCTGGCGTTAAAAATCTTGGTTGGTCATTAGGAGAAGATGGCGCTTAAATTTGGCGCAACACTCAAACCTATGCGTTTTGCGGCTGTCTGGTTATCTGCTCGTGCGTTTGGCAATAATTGGTTTGATGCCATCATAGCTCGATGTAAATATATCTAAGGTACCCTAATGAACCTTGCTGCAACAAAATGTTTTGTCCTTGTGCGTCGAACACCGGCAATTAGGGGTGGAGTGCTCGTCAAGTACACACCTCGATGCCATGCGGAGAATATGGGCTTCCCTTTGTTGATCTTGCATGGTCCCATATCAGTGTGGCAAAGGCTAACAAAATTTCCATCTCTGCATCCGGCCCACAAAGGTCCCTTATCGGGTACTTGGAAGAAAACGCGCAGCAAATGTCGGCTTTACATAGGGAAAAATTTTGCAAGCCTCTTGCGGGACTCTAATTCGAAGACCCCTATTTGTCCGGCACCAGCCATAATAAAGCTAAAAATTGGGCATCCTTGTATGCTGCTGTCACCGTCCTTTGTCGGGTACTTTAGGCTAGATTAAGCGTAAATGCAGGTTCTGAGTACGAAAAACTTCGACGCACGCAAATCAGAGTGCCACAAATATGAAGAATAAAGAAGGGACATTTTTGTGCGTGGCTTAAACTAACGGCATGCATAATAGCGCTAAGAAACACAAAGAACTGCGAAAAAGGAATACACCGAACACAGGATTAGTTTTGCTGAAGAGACAAGAAGGAAACCAATCCGACAGTAACGAGCGCTAGTAACGAAGAAGCAACAGTGGCCACAAAAGGCAGTCCTCGTGCTCCGTCGGTAGATGGGGGGGGGGGGGGGGGGGGAGACGGGAGACTTGGTACATGAGTATGTCTTCCAAATCGGTTTTTTGCAGGGGTTAGTGTGTATTTTAAAGGAAAATATATGCTCATTGCCATGAAACAACTCAGCGGGCCTACATGGAGGTGCCCTACATGGAGTAGGTGTTTAGCGTAGTTAAAACTATTAGACATGTGAAAGCATGTATTCGTTCTTCACGCTATAGCTTTAGTAGATTGGTGAATGCATAAACATTCATAGATCACGGCGAGCCCTTATGCCATTAACAGCGCAGTGGTTAAGCGATGCACCACTGCACTGGCGCATCGCAGTCACCGATAGAGGTTGTGCGACTCATGTTGCTCTTCCCGAGCAAGCATTTGCGACCAGTCTTTCAATGCCACCTGCCTCCCATTGGCTACAGTTGGCACGACGCTCCTCCGAACTAACCGAGCTAATCCCAGTAGTTCGGGTAAGCTCGGACCGCAAAACAAAACACAAGACAAGATGGCAAGATTCTTGCTCGTGGTTGGTAGGCCTGGAGTAATGCTTTCACACTAAAACCACTTGTGATCATTCATCGGCTGTGGTGGGGCTATAAAGCGCGCATGCCGGGGCGCGGCCGACATATTTTCTTTTTAGGGCCCTTGTTGGCGTTGATTGAGCGCCTATATGGGGTTTATCTTCGAAAAAAATTAGCAAAGCCAAATCGCGCAGTGCAATGACAACTACTGCTGCTCCCAGTCGGCCACAACAGGCCAGAGCAAGCCTGCTTGCCTGCACGATATTCTGTATGCATTGTTTTAAACGGCTTATCTCTATTGTGCATATCCATATGTTGCCAACACATAGAGCTTATATTGTAATTTTGAGCTTTATCAAATTACAGAAAATACCTTGTGTTTGGTTCTCTCAGTGCTGAAAAAAGCTGGAAAATGACCATAGTATGCACAGGAATAACAATGCCGCCATAGGACTGCGCACGAGACTGCCAGTAACTCTCCCAACCTCATCATAGTTACGGGAGCATTAAATGCCATATATGGTTTGCTCCCACTAGACCAATATCGCTGGGCAATCAGGGCTTTCCGCACAAGGCCAAACATTAGCTTAGTGCGGGATGTACAAATGCAATTTTTTCCCCGACGCGGCACCTACTAGAAACCTGCAATGGGATCTCCATTAGAGGGCTAATAAGACCAAGCAAGGCAATTCTACGTCATACATGGTGTTGGGCGCGTGCTGGCTTCGCCTCGACAACTGGGGCTGGGGGACTCCTTGAAATGCCGGCATCGGTTGCCTTTTGGGAACGCGTGCACAATAAAAATTATGGCTTGTTTAGAAACTGATGTTTTCAAGACCTAACTGGGTTTGGCCCTTATGGCCTAGTTTCGGTCCCATGTCGATGTAAGAAAGACTAAGCCGCGAGAAAAACCGGCTTTTGTCCTTATGTGCGCCGACAGTAGTTCAAATGTGATGAATCAGCGCAGAACGATGGGACAGGACAGGAAATGGATAACAAATATGCCCAAGCTGCTGTCATGGAACAGTTCATGGGACAGCTTTTGGGGTGATGGGCTGACCCTGACGACCTGGTTTTGGTACCATGTCGATATTAAAAGAGCTAAGTCGCATGGAAAACTGGCTTTTGTCCATATGTGCTGCCGACATTTGTTCAATGTTGGAGCAATTGGGCAGCTTTGTGGGGTGGTAAGTGGGCCGATGGGGGCTACAGAAGTCACATCTGAGCCACACAAGGTGTCTGCATCGGTGCCATGTAGAGCCTGTGGTGGCGTGATGGGTTGCCTTCTTTAGTAAAATGTGGGCCCACGTTGAGCAATGCACATTGGCCACACATGAACTACCCACGTCAGACCCACACGTTCTCCTCATCCGCCTTCATTATAGCCCACATTGGGCTTTTCAACTAAATTTTGATCCATTTCAAAAAGTGGAACTGGCTATTTCCTTCCTTAATGCGCTTTTATAGGCATGATATCATTTTGCCAAGCGCTTTAGAAAAATACTTATATTAAACATACATGCATAAAGAATCAGGGCCCTCGTGTCTAAAGCATTGGACAAAATTAGAGAATCTGGGGACATCAATCGGCAGTTTTACGTTGAAACTAGTCGGAATTGTTTGCAGGAAGCCCTAAGGTTCTACCATGTACTCCGGAAAAGAGTAGTGCAGAACCCCAAAATGTTTTGCTGCGCTATATTGATAGCCGAGAACGGCGAGTGTCAACGGACTTTTAATAAAGCATAATAGTGCGAGCAAACGTCGTGTGCCATCTCCTTTTAGGACACCGTGCCGTAGTTCCATGACGTTCACATTTCTTTCACACATACCGACCTGGTCAGAGTAAAAATTGGCGGATTTCAGACAGCACTGATGTTTACAGTAGTGCGCGAGGAGTTCATTATTACTGTTCAGATGAAAACGGGAATGCTATTTACGTCGTGAAGAACATTTGAAAGGGCGTTGCTATTACTGCTGTTGCTTTTGCCGCTTTTTTTATGATTGTGAGCCATTGCGTTTACATTTTCAAGACACATATTTGGGAAATATGTTCGTACGCTTTCCACTACAAAGATGAGTTCAAATCTCCGCACTTTGTGACAAACGAATTAGGCTTAATAGCACAGCTTTTCGATACAACGTAATCTCGCTCGACATGTGCTAACCGTTGCACATCTCTGACATCGCAGACTATGGAGCGGCAGTCGTAATATTTTCAAAGTGACGAGCTGAGTTCATTGTATAGCTCGTTTTGTTTTCTGCTGTCATCTACTGATACAGTTGTACACTAAAATATTTTTTTTTAGATTTTGAGTGCCATTACGCAGGGCCATAAGAGCACCAAACACTCGAGTTGCTTGATTAGCAACCTCCGCAGTGCCTTCATAAGTTTAACAATGTATATAATTTCAATTAGTCGAGTACGTTTAGCTTAGAAATACACTTAGCAGAGATCGCAGCAGAGATTGGCGCGGTAAAAGGCTTATTATCATCTATACGGTTTTGATACTGCGCAACTTATATATCAAGCTAACACATTACCACGCTAGATTCGCTTTGCAGTGCAGCCCGAGCCTTTACGGTCGCCGAATTCTTAACACATATAACATTTACCACGTGAAGTATTGCGTCAGTACAGTGCTGTTTAGCCAAATCGACTACTCGAACAAAACTGCGAACTGGGAAGATATGTACACAACTTCATGGTATTAATCATTAAGAGCACCGACTACGGTGGACGAGAGCACTGTGAACTTTCACGGTAAATTTATTGCAAGTCACTTTAACGCTGGTGTTCCTGAAGTAAGCATAAAAAACGAAAAGCAAAGCAAAAGAAATGCGAAAAGATCACGAATGACGGCTCTAAGAATCCAGATTTTTTTCTTAAAGGGATATGAATCGTTTACTGATGGCTGCCTTCTTTACATCAGTGATGCAGTATTCGTCGACCGCTTGCTGCGATACCAAGAATTATTTTTCTCCTTTTTATTGCTCATTTCAAACTTCTCGGTTTTTTTCTTATTGACGCAGGATGATCGTCGGGGCTGGATTTTCAGCACAGCTAGCTTTTAACGCTATTGCGCAAAACGTGATACATCCATAGCTCGGCGTGCTTGCTTGAAAAGCTCTTGTCTGTTTTAAATTCCTGCTCTGCCGTCGTCATCGCATGAATGCCATCTAACCTTTTTGACGAAGAAAGGGCCTGAGCCACATCAGAACGCGCCTTTACTTTGTTCAAAAATGCAAAGGGCTCAGCTGCAGTAAACCTAAACACTTTCTTTCCTTTTTTTTTTGGCCACAACATAAATGCTCCTTTTTGGTTGACTCACCCTAATACATTTTCACACGATTGAAAAACCTCTTATGCCTGAAAATAAACTCCATTCAGTCTACCAATTCTGCAGAACTTTTAGTGGCCATGACAAGCATGCTGGAGGATCTGCTCAACGCTGCTGATATGCAGGAAACCGAGATGTCTTCTTTATAGATATTCGAATCTTTTGAAATATATTTTAAAACTTCCTGAGCAGCTTTCCCTGTATTCCCTGTAGAGATGCTCACGTGTTTTGCTGGATCTGAAGTATGATAACTGTAATTCACTACACGTAGGAAGGTTCTCCGTGATGTTCCAGCCGCGTTTATTTCGTTAACTACAAAATACAAGTGGACATTTTTTTTTTCAGGCAAATTTTTCTGTGAAGGTAAGAGTAGGTCAGAGTACAAGACAAAACACTAGACAAGATGACAAGATTCTTGCTCGGTCTTGATACGTCTGGAGTATTGGTTTCACACTAAAACCACTTTTGGTCATTCATCGGCTGTGGTGGGGCTATAAAGCGGACATGCCGGGGCGTGGCCGACATTTTTACTCTCTAGGGCACTTGTTGGCGTTGATTGAGCGCCAATATTGTGTTTCTCTCCGAAAAAAATTGGCAAAGCGAAATGACGCGGGGCAATGGAAACTACAGCTGCTTCCAGTCGGCCACAACAGGGCTGAACAAGCCTGCTCGCCTGTATGATATTGTGTATGCGTTCTTTTAAGCGGCCAATCTTCATTATGCATTTTCATTTTCATATAGGGACTAAATAAAACTCCTCACGATGGGTCAGTGGTGCAATGAAGAAAAAAAATGCCGCGGTGGCTGTGGAGCTCGGCTGCTGATCCAAGGTTGCAGGTTCGATCCTGGCCTCGAGGGCCGCATTTCGATGGAGGCGAAATTCAAAAACGGGCGTGCGATGTCGCACGTTGAAAAGTTGGCAGTGGTTTAAATCTTCTAAACCTAGTTATAGAGAGCGAATGCGGAAAGGGCCTTAGGGCCGTACCCCAATCACCTCTCTCTAAATACTTAATGAATGAGAAACATTTTTCGCCACCACCATCATTACACTTGGTTACGCTCGGTTAGACGCCTGAAACGCACACTGTCAGCCGCGCTCTCATCCATGGCCTGTAAGTGGTCTGTACGCATTTCTGGTGTCGTAAACTCCACAACGGCCGAAACTGTTGCTATAGAGGCGGCTTTACGGAAGTTAGGGTCTTGTCCGGCTCAACCTGTTGTCACCCTGACTGATTCAAAATCTGCCCTTCAGAGGTTAGAGTGCGGGTTCCCTACTGGCACCTTGTCTATAAGCTCTCTACGCTTGGTAGAGAATCTGCACAACAGAGGCTTTACTCTATATTTCCAATGAGTGCCTCTCACAAAGGAGTCAGAGGCAATGAGGTGGCAGAGTGTCACCCATAAAGCACTGTCACGAAATTCATCAAAACAAGCACCTCCAGATGCAAAGCGTTTCTTCAGAAAAAAGGTGCTCGATTATTTCCGTACCCCGTGGAATGCGCCCCAAAAGCCATGTGTGACCAACGGTCTGTGGAGATCCCAGGCCACTCTACTACATCGAATTCGAACGGGCTCTGCTCGTCCTCCTGTCTGGATGCATAAGACGGGCATGACATCGTCTCCGCTATGTTCTATATGTGGTGTGTGCGCGGATATAGAACATTATATTATGTACTGCCTAGAGTACAACGCGGAAAGGTATGTGATGTTCGCTTCCTTTCCTCTCCACCTTTCCCTCATTAAAATTCCTTTCTCTCTCTTCAAGAGGACAAGAGCCCTTCACAGTACAGTTCAGGACATTATCTACCCGAAGGGAAATCAGACTTGCAGAAGAGAGGCTTCACGCCTTCTTTTAACATTCCTTCAGGCCACTGATCTTGACTCTAAATGGTGACAGGAAGGATGGTCTATGGTCTTCTGTGATTTAATGTTTGTGTTGATGGTGCCTTCTGGAGTGGTCTATGTTATCCTCTGAGTGAGTGTGTGCATGGATGGTAGCTCTGCAATGAACTATGTTCTACTGGGCCTGAATACGTGTATAAATGGTGACTTCTGGAGTGAATAATGTGCTGTTAGTGACTGTGTGCATAGGTGGCGACTGCGGGAGTGGCCTATGTTCTATTTTAAGCGACAGTGTATATAGCGGGGCAGATCTGACCGGTTTTAGGATATTTAGGACCGGTTTTAGGCTCCGCCTAACAATACTAGGTGGAGCCCCTATTCCGGTGGCCCCATTGGCAAGCAACGCCGCCCGCGTCCGGTGAACCAAGGCCTTTTGGGTCTTTAGGTCCTGACAGCCGAGCAGGGCCGCCTACCAGTCCTCTCTGGTGGGGTTGGGGTTGGGGGGGATAGATAGGTTTGATTGACACGCCCAAACCATGTGGAAGGTGTCAGCCACCTACCCACAGAACTGGCACGTGCCATCAAAGGATGTGTTGAAATGTTTAAGTACCGCCGGGCACAGTACAGAGTTATATAGTGAGAATTTTGATGAAGAGGCGCTCGTCAGCGCGATCCAGTCCCTTACAAGGGGCCGGGTAGCACCGGTGCTCCTCCTTGCAGTAATCGGTGATGTGTTTGAATGTAAGGGCCAGATTGTCTGATTGGGAGTAGGCTTCCAAGGACAGGGAGATAGCCCGGGGAGAGAGTGCGCGGGCGGCCTGATCGGCCTGATCGTTTCCTTGGAGTCCCTGGTGACCGGGGGCCCAAATCAGGTTACGTGGAGTTGGATCTTCACATCGGCAGCTATATTATATAAGTGACACTACGGTGGAGCAGTTGCCGGCAGAATAAGCAAGGCCAATTCCACCTGTAGCATACACAACTCAACTCAACTCATGGATAGAACAGACGAGCGTTCCTTAATGAATGGCGCTGTAACTGCCGCATCTTGGTGGAGTCGTGAACCGCACGGTAAGTGAAGGGATAAAGGAGAGAGTGAGAGAAGAGCGGAAGAAAGAGGGAATTGAAAATTGGTTTCTGAGGAAAATAAATGGCGAAGTATCTGTCTAATATCTCGCTGGTCACCTGAACCGCGCCTTGAGGGAAGAGACAAAGTAGGGAATGAGAGAAGGTAGGTCATGCGACTGCTACACTGCTCCACTTGGTCAAATTGCGGCGCCGATCACGTATCATTGTAGTGTTTGTTCGTTCACGCTCAAGGCTGCAGGAAAGGGTTGTTATCACTTTTGTTCGTGGCGCGAGAAGCGACCAGACTAATCTCGATTGATCGCAGCCATGAAGGGCTGCATCTAGGTTTTTCTAGATTACTGTAGATGATCTTGTCCTGTTATCTGGAGGTTTCCTTGCCGCCTTTAAATTGAGCGATGCCGCGAGCGGCGGACATTCGCAGTTCGACGATCGCCGAGCACGCCTGTTGCTTACGCCGCCGCCGAGTGATTCAGTTCTTTTGAGGGCGCAAGTCAGCCCAAATAAAGAGCTTCGTTTGCAAGTATTTCTGGTGTATTCCTGACCGCTGGACTTCCGTCACTACAACGTGACATCTGGTGGAGGTGCTGGGTAGCCTCCCATGTTCCGGACACCCCCTACAAGTCGAGACGCCAGCCCTTTGAGTCATCTACCGCAGGACCTGAGTCCAGTCCACCGCGCAAGCCGACGCCTGCAAGGGGACGCACCTGAGTTCGGGACCCTGCCGGACCCTACCCGGAAGCGAAAGCAAGTACCAACGTCCATCATGACCTTGCCCCAGACGACCACTCCAATCATTCTGCAGCAGCCCCGGGTGCCACCAACCTTCGACGCTTCGCCTGGCGCCGACCCCGAGGAATGGCTGGAGCAGTTCGACCGTGTGGCTGTCTTCAACAACTGGGACGACGCCATGAAATTTAGGTACGTCTTCTTCGCCCTGGAGGGACCAGCAAGAGTCTGGTTCGAGAATGAGGAAGCCAGCCTTGCCAACTGGGAAACCTTCAAGGAACAGCTTCTGAAGACCTTCACAAACGTCGTGCGAAAGGAGAGAGCCCAGCAGCTGCTACAGTCTCGCATACAACACCCAAACGAGACCGTTGCAGTGTATACTGAGGAGATGAAGCGCCTCTTCCGGCGTGCTGACATGAACTTGAAGGAAGAAGAGAAGGTGAAGTTGCTTATGCGAGGAGTTAAAGAGCAACTATTTGCCGGCCTCGTTCGCAACCCACCGAAAACCGTTGCTGAATTCGTAGAAGAGGCATCCACAATGGAGAAAACTCTCGACGCCCGAGCCCGCCAGTATGACCGCCAGCAGCGCTTTTTGTCAGCAAGCTGCATAGACACCGCTAACAATGATAACCTGCGGGAGGTTATACGTGAAGTTGTGCGAGAGGAGCTCCGACGGTTGCTGCCAACGGGAACGCAGCCGCAACTTTCATCGCTCACTGACGTCATCCGGGACGAGGTTCAACAGGCCTTGGGTGTGACGCCGACACCCACGCAGCCTCTGCAGCCCCCAGCCATGACTTACGCCGCAGCTGTGCGCCGTCCTGCACCTCGACGACGGGACCCAAGCCCCTATCGCCCTCAGCCAGCTGCGTTGGACCGCCGCCCACTCGCCCCAACCCGCCCGTCCTACGAGCGACGCGCGCAGCCGAGGAAATGCGACGAGTGGAGAACTCCCGACCAGCGCCGCCCACTATGCTTCCACTGTGGCGAAGCCGGTCACGTCCTCCGGCACTGCCCATACAGAAGACTGGGCATCCGAGGGTTCTCTTACGACGCTCCACGACCCCGACCCGGCCAGCGACCAGCCGAAATCGAGGAGTTTTTACGTCGGGAAGAATACTCATCGCCGAGCCGCCTATCACGTTCCCCGTCGCCATCGTCCCCGCGCTTTGTTTCTCCTAGCCGAGGTTACGCCGTGCGTGGACGCTCCCCCAGCCCACGAAGGTTAAACTAAATAAAGCAGCCTCTGGAGGTGAGGTTGCTTCTAAGCGCAATGACAAAGATCCTCCATCGACGAGTACTCAAGACGATGCCTCAACTACGACAACACCGACGACGACAACACCGACGACGACAACACCGACGACGACAACACCGACGACGACAACACCGACGACGACAACACCGACGACGACAACGCCGACAACGCCGACGACGACGACACCGACGACGACGCGGCCAGACTTGAAGCTTTTACCGCTGCCCAGTGAAGTAACGTCGCAGTACGCCCACCGCAGCCTCACTACTCGACGAAGCCGAGATCGGACACCGAAGACAACGCACAATACCAGAACGCGAACAAGTGACCTTCAAGTTACGGTCGACGGTCACGCGGTTACTGCCTTGGTGGACACGGGAGCTGACTACTCTGTCATGAGTGGCCCACTCGCTGTCCGACTCAGGAAGGTGACAACAACCTGGGATGGCCCGCTGATCCGCACCGCAGGTGGCAACCTGATTACGCCGTCAGGACGCTGCACCGCGAGAGTTACTGTAAATGGGAGAACCTATGCGACAACCTTCCTGATCCTACAGCAATGCTCGAGAGACGTGATTTTGGGAATGGACTTCCTGAACGAACATCGGGCGATCATCGACCTTCGATCTAAGGCGATCAAGCTTTCCACGGAAAAAGCCATACCTGTTGCGACGAGCGCGACTCATCACGTTGCCTTAAACGTCCTCGATGAAGCATTGAGCGTGCCGCCCCGATCAAGCGTTCTCGTCGGCATAGGTACTGGAGACATCGAAAATGCCGAAGGTGTTATCGAGGGGAACACCCAGTTACTCCTGGATCGAGGATTGGGCGTCGCGAGGGGAGTCGCCGAAATCCGAAATGGCCGAGCCCAGGTGTTGCTAACCAACTTCACCGAAGAATACCGGCATCTAAACAAAGGTACGACGATCGCTTTCCTCGACGAGCTGGCAGACATCAGAGACGTATTTGCCCTACCCGACCAACCTGCAGAACTATCTGAACAAGGCCATCAACCCACGTTCGACATCAACCCAGCATTACCCCGGAGCAGACAAGACCAAATACGCAGTCTTCTTCAAAGGTACACCGATTGCTTCTCATCAGCATCGAATGTGCGACGAACCCGGCTTGCCAAGCACCGCATTGTCACAGACGAACGCGCACGACCACTGCGACAGAGCCCCTACCGCGTATCGCCGTTAGAACGCCAAGCTATCCGCAAGCAAGTTGAGGAAATGCTTCGTGACGACGTCATCCAGCCATCGAGGAGCCCCTGGGCAGCACCGGTCGTCCTAGTGAAAAAGAAAGACGGCACCCTTCGCTTTTGCGTCGATTACCGCCGCCTGAACAACATTACGAAGAAGGATGTCTACCCCCTCCCCCGCATCGACGATACACTGGACCGGCTGTGCAACGCTAAGTACTTCTCATCGATGGACCTGAAGAGCGGCTACTGGCAAATTGAAGTCGACGAAAGAGATCGCGAGAAGACTGCGTTCATCACGCCAGACGGACTCTTCGAGTTCAAGGTGATGCCATTCGGCCTCTGCTCTGCCCCAGCGACGTTCCAGCGAGTAATGGATACGGTGCTCGCAGGCTTGAAATGGCAGATTTGCCTAGTCTACTTAGATGACGTTGTTGTCTTCTCCTCAAGCTTTGAAGACCACCTCAGAAGGCTTCGGATAGTGCTGGAAACGATCAAGTCTTCAGGCCTGACACTGAAACGAGAGAAGTGCCACTTCGCTTACGAGGAGCTGCTGTTCCTTGGTCACGTCGTAAGCAAGGATGGAGTTCGCCCAGACCCCAAGAAGACGGCTGCGATCGCAGAGTTTCCACAGCCTAATGACAAGAAGGCTATACGCAGATTCCTTGGATTATGCGCTTATTACCGGCGATTCGTCAAGAACTTTTCGCGCATCGCTGAACCTTTGACCCAACTTACCAAGGCTGACGTGCCTTTTAAATGGGAAAGGCCGCAAGAGGAAGCTTTCAACGAACTGAAGCGCCGCTTACAGTCCCCTCCTGTGCTCGGGCACTTTGATGAAAACGCCGAAACCGAAGTTCATACCGATGCAAGCAGTGTGGGCTTAGGAGCGGTCCTCGTTCAGAAAAATGGCAGACAGGAGAAGGTTATCGCGTACGCTAGCCGTTCACTGTCGAAAGCCGAGGCCAACTACTCGACCACCGAGAAAGAATGTCTCGCCATTATTTGGGCCACGTCGAAATTTCGCCCCTACCTGTACGGACGACCATTCAAGGTTGTGAGCGACCACCATGCTCTGTGCTGGCTAGCCAATTTGAAAGATCCCTCCGGCCGCCTTGCTCGTTGGAGCCTGCGCCTTCAAGAATTCGACATAACTGTAGTCTACAAATCTGGCCGCAAGCATTCCGACGCAGACTGCTTGTCGCGAGCCCCCGTCGACGCAGCACCGGAAGAGGAAGACGACGACGCTTTCTTAGGACCGGTAAGCGCGAGCAGTTTCGCGCAGCAGCAGCGCTCAGATCCTGAGTTGCAAAGCCTGGTTGATTATCTGCAAGGCAAGACCGCATCGCCTCCCCGAGGGTTCAAGCGCCAACTGTCGTCCTTCGTCCTTCACAATAATGTCCTTCTGAAGAAGAACTTCGCGCCCAACAGGACAGTGCATCTTCTTGTCGTGCCCAAAAATCTCAGGCAAGAAATTATGCAGGCATGTCATGATGAGCCGACTGCAGGGCATCTCGGGATTGCTCGCACGTTGCACCGCATCCAGGAGAAGTACTATTGGCCGCGGCTAGCTACCGACGTTTCGCATTACGTGAAAACGTGCCGTGAGTGTCAACGACGCAAAACGCCACCGACTAGACCAGCCGGACTCCTGAACCCCATACCACCGCCAACTAAGCCCTTTCAGCAAATCGGGATGGACCTACTCGGCCCCTTTCCTACTTCATCATCAGGTAACAAGTGGATCATCGTGGCCACCGACTACATGACCCGCTACGCCGAAGCAAAAGCGTTGCCTAGTGGTACCGCAACAGAAGTTGCAAAATTTTTTGTCGAACAAATTCTCCTCCGACACGGCGCACCCGAAGTACTCATCACAGACAGAGGAACAGCATTTACAGCGGAACTGACGCAAGCCATTTTAAAGTACAGCCAGACAAGTCATCGGAGGACAACTGCCTATCATCCGCAAACCAACGGACTCACAGAGCGTCTGAACAAGACCATCGCAGACATGCTCTCCATGTTGATCGACGCCGAACACAAGACGTGGGACTCTATTCTGCCCTACGTGATCTTCGCCTATAATACTGCCACCCAGGAGACAACCAGGTTTACTCCATTCCAGCTGGTATACGGCAGGAAGCCCACAACAACACTCGACGCAATGCTCCCGCACGTTTCCGACGAAGACAACCTCGACGTCGCCGCCTACCTTCATCGCGCCGAGGAAGCCCGAAGACTTGCACGGCTTCGCATTCAAGACCAGCAGCACACCGACGCCCGACGCTACAATCTGCGCCGACGAGACACGCATTACAAGCCAGGTGATCGGGTTTGGATATGGACGCCAGTTCGCCGCCGCGGATTGAGTGAAAAGTTGCTGCGACGCTACTTTGGCCCGTACAGGGTTCTCCGTCGCATCGGTGACCTCGACTATGAAGTCATCCCCGACGGCACGACAGCATCTCAGCGACGCCGCCCACGCCCGGAAGTCGTACATGTCGTACGCCTGAAGCCATATTATGAACGCTGAAGGACTCGAAGTTTCATTCTCCGTGTTTATTTTCATTTTAAAGCATCGAGACGATGCTTCTTTGGAAGGGGGGTAATGCCACGTATCATTGTAGTGTTTGTTCGTTCACGCTCAAGGCTGCAGGAAAGGGTTGTTATCACTTTTGTTCGTGGCGCGAGAAGCGACCAGACTAATCTCGATTGATCGCAGCCATGAAGGGCTGCATCTAGGTTTTTCTAGATTACTGTAGATGATCTTGTCCTGTTATCTGGAAGTTTCCTTGCCGCCTTTAAATTGAGCGATGCCGCGAGCGGCGGACATTCGCAGTTCGACGATCGCCGAGCACGCCTGTTGCTTACGCCGCCGCCGAGTGATTCAGTTCTTTTGAGGGCGCAAGTCAGCCCAAATAAAGAGCTTCGTTTGCAAGTATTTCTGGTGTATTCCTGACCGCTGGACTGCCGTCACTACAACGTGACAATATGTTGCCAATGTATGTAGTCTATATTGCAATTGACAGCTTTATTAAATTACAAAAAATACCGTGTGTTCGTTTTTACCAGGGTTGAAAAAGCTGAAATATGACCACAGTATGCATAGGAATAACAATGCCGCCCAATGAGGGCGCATTGCATATATGCATATAGACTGCCTGTAACTAGGGTGCTTCGATTGCCAGCGCCGGTTTCAGGGTGAGGATACCGCTTTCGACGGAGGCATGTTGGTTCTCACTCTCCCGTTCGGATAAAAAGGGAGCAATACGGCGGGCTGTTTCGAACTGAAAACTGCCTCTACCACGTGAAGTTCGCTAAATTTGGTGTCCTCCCAAGACAGCGTGGTTCCATAGATTTCTTAAAAAGTCTAGCAAAGTTAGTTACGCAAAAATATATCGTCTTTCGCAGCTAATCTGCCTTCAAACTCGGCCGTTGCATACTTCAGTGGAATCTGTTTACACAGATGCTTTAAATTTCATTACATCGCAAACAAACAGGATTATTTATTTCGAGCTACAATTTCATATTCGCCAAAGACTGACATTAAAAGAGCTTCTCGTTCTCCGCGAAGTTAAGTGTGAGAAGTTTACGAGGATGAAAAGTTAAAGTTGCGCATTATAATCTGCTCCAAGCAAACATTGTCCTAGCATGCATGCGTTTCGCGTGCCTTGCCTCGCATACTTTGCGGTTCTGTTTTCTTATAGCAGTCTCACCTGACCTGTGATACCCACTTTTTTTTTCTGCGTTCGCTTCGTCGAGAAAAGCGCTGCCCTTTTCGAGAGTGAGTAGAACACCCGGGAACACAACGGTCCCCCATAGCTTGATCTCCGACAGCTGCCCCACGCTCTCAACACGAGCTTACTTCAAACAAAGAAGCGGGGTCCAAAGCGCAAACTTGCATTACTTTCGCCTAGGTTTTGCTTGTTTAGAGTGTTACCCGCTGCTTTTCCTCTCCCGATTGGAGACGCATCATTGTGCACCAGCCTCAGTACACATGGAACCTCTTGTACCATGCTGTCATAAGTCGAATGTTTTGTCCAGACTACTAGCACGTGCGCCGATGACGTAAGCCGGGAAAGCTGTAATCGTCCTGCAGTTGAATGCGCCAAAGGGAGGCAAGGATTAAAACTTGCCAGGCCACATCCAAATTTGCCGAGTGCTTCTTACAGAACCTGACGACAAAGACTTTTCCCAGTAAGGCACCCATGTTATTTAGGGGCGCTCTTGCATGTAGGGGAGTATGTGAGCTCTGGTCAAGCATTTTGCTCAATTAATTTGTCTTGATGTCACGAAGGTATTCTAACCCCCGCAGTGCCTTCTCCTTTTACTTCTTTGCTCCAGCTCACAATGAATATCCTAGTGGCCTACCTACATTTTGTGTGCCAGTAAGCAAAGAAGTTGCGACTGCGTGTGGCCAACGAAAATAGCCTTTTTTGTCCACTGCAAAGAAAAAAAACACCCGTTTGTTTGGCGGCACGCAGCCACACCACTGAAATTCGGCACGCGAGTTTCTGGGCAGGCATTTCCTAGATTTATTTTTGTTTGCCACTCTTGATGACAGCTGCGGGGATAAGAGCGTGGCTGTCCTGATTACTCGTCCGTGTCTTTCAGCGCTCTTTACGTCAAACGCAGTTTTTCAACTAGCCCAGACTCACAATGAGAGATCTATTGTCTTGCCCGGCTACTACTGAGTGAGGCGGTAAGCCAGCGTCTTTTGGAAGCTGGAGCAGACGGTTCCGTGGAAGCGAAGAAGGCGGCCCGCTTTGCTCCGACTTCCCTTCTTTAGTTTAGTTTGGCAGGGACAATGCTATGCAAACGAAGTGGCTATCAGAGGCTGTTTTTGGTGAGGTTGCTTTGTGAATTTGTCGCTTTAAATAATTTTTTCTTGAAGTTTTGAAACAAAAAAAAGGTGGGCCAGTTGAATTTCACGTTGAATAAAGCTACCTAGCAACTAAGTATCAGCAAAACGTCGCCTCATTGTATCATCAAGCTACATGTAGTCAACACCGTTCAGAGCGAAACTGAACCATCTGCATGATTTTTGTTTTGCGGAAGAAGCAGTTGAGAATTACTTCGTGGAATTCTTCGCACATAGTGCAGTAATAAGAAGAAGGGATCCTAAATGTTGAAGAAGCGGGTGTTAACTACGCAGTAATAGTTATATTTGGCAGATCATCCTCCGTGCTGCTGGCATACACGAGAAAATTAGGGCCCTGTGAACAGTTCTTACGTTTAAGCAACAAATGCAGCGTAATTCTACTTAATTTGGTCACGAAGAAACTCCAGATTACAGCTACGAATGGACAAAAAATAACCACTGGCATTTTTTAGTGCAGCCAGTCACTGGGGAACATAGCAGTCCGCCATTACTTTTCGGTTGCCGTGTGGTTAGAGCGACTGCCCCATGCATAATACACACGCAAAAGGGCCACAATATTGATGGTACGAGCGAAACAACTGTGCACTGCATATTCCCAGTTCAGTCGCATTATTCCAGTCGCCACGCAACCACATACAAAGCACACCACACGCATAGCGCACTGTATACGCGACCGGCGCGTGGCACCCAACATGCCGCTGCGAAAGGGAAACGGCGGCGCAGGGTGGTACAAAGGGTGTCTCCACCCTGAAAGTGGAGGCGCGTGGACAACATCCAGGCACCCTGCCTATAACTGTCCGAACCTCAGCATAGCTATGGGCGCATTATATGGCCTACTTCCACTAGGCCAACTTCGCGGGGGCAATCTGGGCTGTTTGCACTGGGCCGAACATTGGCTTAGTGCGGTAAGTACAAATTCCATTATTTCTCCGACGCCGCATCTAGAAGGAAACTGCAATGGGCTCTCCTTTAGAATGCCGATATGACCGAGCAGGCCAATTCTATGTGATACACGGTGTATGGCGCGTGTTAGCCTCGGCTGGGTAATTGAGGCAAGGGTAGCCTTGACATGCCCGCATCTGATCTCTTTTGGGAACATGTGGACAGGAACAATTGTCGCTTGTCTAGAAGCTGAACTATTGAAGTGCTAACTGGGCTTGATCCCTATAGCCTAGTATTGGTCCATGTCGACGTTAGAAAGGCTAAGCCTCGTGCAAAACTGGACTTTGTTCTTACGTACCGCCGACAATAGTTCAAATGTGATGGAACAGCGCAGAACGATGGGAGAGGACAGGAAATGAAAAACAAACATGCTAAAGCTGCCAAAGCTACTGTCATGGCAGAGTTCACAGATCGACGAATGGGGATCTGCGTGGGGTGGCTAAGTGGGCCGATTAGGGCTGCAGGTGCAGAAGCCCCATCTGAGGCACACAGGGCGCCTGCATCGGTGCCATGTGGAACCTATGGTGGCGTGATGGGTGTACTTGTTTAGTGCAATGTGGACCCGTGTTTAGCAACGCACATTGGCTACACATGAGCTACCCACGATAGACCCACACGTTCCCCTCATCCGCCTTCATTATAGCTCGCTTTGGGCCTTTGAAGTCATTTTAAATCCATTTCGAAAAATGCAGCCCGCTATTTTTTTTAGTGCGCTTTCGTAGGAAAGTCATCAGTTTGTCAAGTGCCTTAGAGAAATAGTTATTTTCAATATTCATGCATGAAAAATCTGGGCCATCGTGTCTAAAATATTGGACAAGATTAGGGAATTTAGGGACACTAATCGGCAGTTTTACCATGGAACTAGTCTGGATGGTTTGCAGGAAACGATAAACTTCTACTATGTACTCAGCAAAAGAGTGGTGCAGAACCCCAGAATCTTTTGCTGCGTTGTGTTGATAGAAAAAAACAGCGAGTGTCAACAACGCGCGCTTAAGAGAGCGAATAGCGGGAGCAAACGGCGCGTGCCATCTAATTTCAGTGCATTTTCTCGCAGTTCCATGACGCTAACATTTTTCTCACACATACCGACCAGGTCAGAGTATAAATTGCCTGACTTTAAACAGCACTGATGTCTTCAGTAGTGCATAAGGAGCCCACTGTCACTGGTAAGATGAAAACAGAAATGTTATTGTCGTCAATAGGAACCTTTTATAGTGCGTTGCCATTTACTCTCATTGCTTATGCCGATGTTTTTTTTATTAAGGTGAGCGATTGCTTTTGTATTTTCAAGACACATGTTTGGCAATTAGGCTTTCGACTACAAAGTTAAGTTCAAATGTCAGCGCAGCGTGTGTTCTTATCCCCGTCGTCTCGTCGCGCTGTGAATTAGCGTTAGCTGAAGCAAGCACGAAGTAGTTCTTATTCTTCGTGTGCATGTGCTTTATGTTGCCTGTAATTCCTTCATACAGAATAAGATATCTGCAGAAACCCCTATATGAAAAAAAATGATCATCTAAACCGGGCCGGCTTTGTAAATAATGAGATAAAGGACACAATCGAACATATTTACGGCCGTATTTCTTCGCTGCTCTTATCGGCGCACACGTAAGCAGTGAATATTCAGGGGAAAAAAAAAACGAAGGTGCGAATTATTTTCTGTTTGCTAAAAAATTCACAATGCAGTAAACAACTCAAGACACGGACTCAAAGTTCTGAAATTGGCGTTACCTGTAGCCCCGTGACGAAACAGTGCTCCGTGCTATTCGCGGCAAAACAGGGCGATATTGCCCTCTTTGCAAAACAAACAATAAAGAGTAGCGCCAGGTATGAAGGTTTAGTATGCGCGCACTTTGCGTCCAGTGCGTATTTCACTGATAAAGCTCAGTGTCGTTACAAAGACTGCTGTAAACTTCTTGCAGGAACGGTAAACAAGGAGGACATGTTGCCTGTTGTTGAGTGAAGGAAATGGTACGAGCACTGAGCAGGAAGGAAAACAGCATCAAGCAAGGATACCCAGCATGGTTCCAACAGCTGCTGAAAATCATATCCAGGTCTCAGAGACGGTCAGGGACGTGGATAACCACCTTCTGCACCTCTGGGAAGCCTGTCGCAGCCTCGTCCGCCGTTGGCTACGCCAGAAACACAATAGAAAGCTTAAAGCGCGAAGAGACGATCTTACTAAGAAAGCGGCAGGGTACTTAGCCGAACTCGCCGACTACAACTGGGTGGACAGATGCAACATGGCTGCACGACAAATGTCCAGCCGCAACACTTGGCGTCTTTTTCGAGCCCTAATCGACCAAACCTGAACACGAACCGAAACACAAAAAAACATTTGCAGCGAGCCATTCACGCTTTCCCTGGCAACACGACTCAACTGGCACAGAAACTTCGAGGCCAGTATCTGTGTACAGCCCAAGACTCCCGTGGATCTGAGAGAACACGGAGCTGGATTAACCTTTCGAGCTGCATGATCTGCGTGAGGCTCTTGCCAAAATAAAACGGGACACTGCGCGAGGCAGGGATAAGGTCACCGTCAAGCTTTTGACGAACCTGCCAGACTTGGCATATCAGTCCCCCCTCGACTACATCAGTGCGATTTGACAGAGGGACACCCACCTGCCAATAGACTCGAAAACGGCTCTGGTCACTTTTCTTCCTAAAGTTGGCCAATCATTTGACACTGATAACCTCTGCCCTATCTCTCTCAACTCCTGTGTGGAAAAACTAATGGAGACGACGGTGTGGGATCGATTATCTGCATATCTTGAATACAAACATGTCTTTGCTAGCACTATGTTCGGATTTCGCCAACACAGATCCGCACAGTATGTCCTGCAAATAGGTAGGGAAGTCCTTGACCGGCTCGAAAGCCCCATAATGACCTGATAGTACACGCCTTGAATCTTAAAGGGCCATTTGACAATGTAACACATGAGATAATACTCACTAAACTAAGCCAGACCGCCTGTGGCCTCAACACATTCCGATGTATATGCCAATCTCTAACGGATCGTCAATCCTTAATCTGCATTCAAGATAGAGAGCATGGTCCTTACCTACTCGGCCCACGGGGAACCCCCAAGGCGCTGTACTTTCCGCGCTGCTCTTAAAACTGCCTATGATGCACCTGCCGGCCCAGCTGGGTGGCGTTGCCGGCGTACAGCACGCCCTGTACGCCGACGACATCACTCCATGGACCACGCAGGGCAGCACAGGACACATTGAAAACAGCCTGCTAACAGCAGCGACGATACTAGGCCGCTACGCCCGCCGCTTCAGTCTACAATGTTCCCCTCAGAAATGGCAATTTTTGCACTTCCCCCCCTCACAAAAGTGCAGAAGTAGAATCTCTTTTTCTCTTCAAAGTGGTCCCATACGCGAAAGTGATGAGATACGGGTACTGGGACTCTACATCCACAAACACAGAAGGCCAGACACTACATTGGTAAAAAACCTTCGTAAGGTGGAGGACCAGGTGGGCCGCATGGTGCGCCGGGTTTCCAACAAACGCGGGGGGTTACGAAGTAAGGATGCCTTGCGGCTGGCAAACACCTTGGTAACCAATCTAATTCCCTATTAGACTCCTCATTTCCACCTACGAAAGAAGAGGATGCCTTTGAGGCCATCCTTCGCAAAATTATTAAATGTGCCTTTGTCCCCCCTTCACTACTTCAAACAGCCGGCTTATGGCCCCTGGGGTAGAGAACACTTTACTGGAGCTCCGGGAGGCGCACATTAAAAACCAGTACACGTGCTTGTCGCAAATGGAGACGGGTCGCCGCCTTCTTGATCGACTCCATATCTAACTCAGCGCTCCCATGGAAGACAGGCTTCACATCCCGGAACTGTGGAGAAGAGCCCTCCATGTGCCCATGTGCGGCCTCTTCCAGCGAACATGTCATACGAAGGTCATAACGGTCGGCGCCGGGACGAGCGGAAGCCCTATTCCGATATTATGGCAACATAACTGAAGTATACTACGTGGATGTCTCCGGCCCTCACCAAGGCGGATGGTAGTTCACAACAGCAACACAGGTAACGGCCTGACTTTCAAATTCGCAGTGCAACACAAGCAGAAGAGGTTACATTACTCTCATGGCCTCGCATTCCGATTCAAAATACATAATCACAGACTCGCGAGGGGCCTGTCGGAACGGCGAACAAGGCTGCACTCCCTTCCTAGCCTACTGAATTCACCAAAATTGCATACGGGCTACGGACCCCGCGCACCGTTACCTTATATGGGCCCGCTCATCTGGGGTTGTTAGGTAACGAGACAGCAGACGCAGCCGCCCGCATGCTCTCTCACCGGGCTATTTTCTCCTCCCTATCCGGACAGGAACCCAATTTTAATCCGGTCTATACCTTCAAAGATCTTACAACCTACTATCAAGATAGTCATCACCTTTACCCTCGCCAATGAAGAGGCCCCAAGAAGGCGGATGAGTGGGTCCTTCTTCGCCTTCTCATCAATGCATTGCTGTGCTCTGCAGCACTAACGGCAGCTGTCCACGGCAGCTCCTTTAACGACAGCTGTCCACACTGCAGAGCGGTGTCTTCTGATGCGTATCACATGGTGTGGGCCTGCCCCTCCAACTATCCTATTCCCCCAACTCCAACCCAACCTGGCAGGACTGGGAGGCGACCTTGCTCGGCTGCCCACCAGGGTGTCGAACCGCAACCGAACCCGAACCCGAAACCGGAACCGAATCCGAATTTTCACCCGGAACCGGGGCTGAAACGAACCCATATTTTTTTCGCCATCTTGGATCTGAACCGGAACCGGACGATTCAAAGGAACCGTTCCGAACCGGTTCGGAGCTCGGTTCAGCCCTGCTTTTTTTGCAATCCGGCACACTTCTTTTTCTTTTTTTTTCAGACAAAATGAGATAGCCTAGAGCGTTGGTTTACCCATCCGAAGCTGTCTGCGCTGGAAAGTGTGAAAATGGCACCCAGTATATGAGACAACAAAACTGAATGAAGTATGGTGTGTGGGAAGAAACCTAATTTACTCTTCTGTAATGTACTAGCGCCAATTCTAAAGCATTGTAAGCCAGATTTATGTAAAATCTTGAGTTATTACTTCTCCTCCTTTTCATGAATGCGTATGGTTTTAATCAAATTGTTAGCATTGATCTAAGTCAATAAAGGACTACAGACACCAAATTTTTGCTTGCACATTTTCTTCTTTCGAACGATGATTTCGACATCAGTATGCATGGAGCACCCCGTGGTATTTGCCTTCAGCCAATAAATAATTTTTATATGAATTTCTTAGTAACGTTGTTTTAGTTTCATCAACAGAACAATGGCTGTTACCTGTAGTTGAATTTAGGTTACATGAGGCACAAAATAAAACGGCAGTGTAGCTACTAATAAGTCGTTTGTTGTAATTCTAGCATTCGACGCAGGCTGGTTTATGTGTAGTGAGTCAAAACGAAGTATCAGCGTCTATACCACAGTTTTTGCACTCCTCACGGGACAGTTCAGCTACAAGTCACAACATTTTTCGGTTGATGAAACTGAAACAGCATGGGAGAATAAATTCTTTTTAAAATTATTCAGCGGCCGTAGGCGAATACCACATGGTGATCCAGGTATCCTAATATCTAAGTCATCGTTTGAAAGAAGAAAACACGCAATAAAAATTGTGCGCACAGTTCTTTAAGCACCGATTGAGAATACCTTCCCTTTCTTTGTGTTATTTATCACAAATATATGAAACCTTAGCGCAACGACCCAACAAAGCTGTGGCAGTGGTTTTTGGGAAAAGGAAATGGCGCAGTAACAGTGTAAAGGGAAGGCATAAAGGTGGGAGTGAAAGAAGAAAGGAAGAAAGAGGTGCCGTAGTGGAGGTCTCCGGAATATTTGGACAACTAGAGATCTTCAACATGCACTGACACCACACAGCACACGGGTGCCTTTTGCGTTTCCCTCCATCGAAACGCCGCCGGGTTCGAACCCGGGTACACCGAATAAGTAGTCGAGCGTCAAAAACACTGAGCCACCGCAATGGATAGAGCAACATTTACTTTTACAAGCGTTCGTTGTCTCCGACAGCAGGGACTAAATAAAACTCCTCACGATGGGTCAGTGGTGCAATGAAGAAAAAAAATGCCGCGGTGGCTGTGGAGCTCGGCTGCTGATCCAAGGTTGCAGGTTCGATCCTGGCCTCGAGGGCCGCATTTCGATGGAGGCGAAATTCAAAAACGGGCGTGCGATGTCGCACGTTGAAAAGTTGGCAGTGGTTTAAATCTTCTAAACCTAGTTATAGAGAGCGAATGCGGAAAGGGCCTTAGGGCCGTACCCCAATCACCTCTCTCTAAATACTTAATGAATGAGAAACATTTTTCGCCACCACCATCATTACACTTGGTTACGCTCGGTTAGACGCCTGAAACGCACACTGTCAGCCGCGCTCTCATCCATGGCCTGTAAGTGGTCTGTACGCATTTCTGGTGTCGTAAACTCCACAACGGCCGAAACTGTTGCTATAGAGGCGGCTTTACGGAAGTTAGGGTCTTGTCCGGCTCAACCTGTTGTCACCCTGACTGATTCAAAATCTGCCCTTCAGAGGTTAGAGTGCGGGTTCCCTACTGGCACCTTGTCTATAAGCTCTCTACGCTTGGTAGAGAATCTGCACAACAGAGGCTTTACTCTATATTTCCAATGAGTGCCTCTCACAAAGGAGTCAGAGGCAATGAGGTGGCAGAGTGTCACCCATAAAGCACTGTCACGAAATTCATCAAAACAAGCACCTCCAGATGCAAAGCGTTTCTTCAGAAAAAAGGTGCTCGATTATTTCCGTACCCCGTGGAATGCGCCCCAAAAGCCATGTGTGACCAACGGTCTGTGGAGATCCCAGGCCACTCTACTACATCGAATTCGAACGGGCTCTGCTCGTCCTCCTGTCTGGATGCATAAGACGGGCATGACATCGTCTCCGCTATGTTCTATATGTGGTGTGTGCGGGGATATAGAACATTATATTATGTACTGCCTAGAGTACAACGCGGAAAGGTATGTGATGTTCGCTTCCTTTCCTCTCCACCTTTCCCTCATTAAAATTCCTTTCTCTCTCTTCAAGAGGACAAGAGCCCTTCACAGTACAGTTCAGGACATTATCTACCCGAAGGGAAATCAGACTTGCAGAAGAGAGGCTTCACGCCTTCTTTTAACATTCCTTCAGGCCACTGATCTTGACTCTAAATGGTGACAGGAAGGATGGTCTATGGTCTTCTGTGATTTAATGTTTGTGTTGATGGTGCCTTCTGGAGTGGTCTATGTTATCCTCTGAGTGAGTGTGTGCATGGATGGTAGCTCTGCAATGAACTATGTTCTACTGGGCCTGAATACGTGTATAAATGGTGACTTCTGGAGGGAATAATGTGCTGTTAGTGACTGTGTGCATAGGTGGCGACTGCGGGAGTGGCCTATGTTCTATTTTAAGCGACAGTGTATATAGCTGGGCAGATCTGACCGGTTTTAGGATATTTAGGACCGGTTTTAGGCTCCGCCTAACAATACTAGGTGGAGCCCCTATTCCGGTGGCCCCATTGGCAAGCAACGCCGCCCGCGTCCGGTGAACCAAGGCCTTTTGGGTCTTTAGGTCCTGACAGCCGAGCAGGGCCGCCTACCAGTCCTCTCTGGTGGGGTTGGGGTTGGGGGGGATAGATAGGTTTGATTGACACGCCCAAACCATGTGGAAGGTGTCAGCCACCTACCCACAGAACTGGCACGTGTCATCAAAGGATGTGTTGAAATGTTTAAGTACCGCCGGGCACAGTACAGAGTTATATAGTGAGAATTTTGATGAAGAGGCGCTCGTCAGCGCGATCCAGTCCCTTACAAGGGGCCGGGTAGCACCGGTGCTCCTCCTTGCAGTAATTGGTGATGTGTTTGAATGTAAGGGCCAGATTGTCTGATTGGGAGTAGGCTTCCAAGGACAGGGAGATAGCCCGGGGAGAGAGTGCGCGGGCGGCCTGATCGGCCTGATCGTTTCCTTGGAGCCCCTGGTGACCGGGGGCCCAAATCAGGTTACGTGGAGTTGGATCTTCACATCGGCAGCTATATTATATAAGTGACACTACGGTGGAGCAGTTGCCGGCAGAATAAGCAAGGCCAATTCCACCTGTAGCATACACAACTCAACTCAACTCATGGATAGAACAGACGAGCGTTCCTTAATGAATGGCGCTGTAACTGCCGCATCTTGGTGGAGTCGTGAACCGCACGGTAAGTGAAGGGATAAAGGAGAGAGTGAGAGAAGAGCGGAAGAAAGAGGAAATTGAAAATTGGTTTCTGAGGAAAATAAATGGCGAAGTATCTGTCTAATATCTCGCTGGTCACCTGAACCGCGCCTTGAGGGAAGAGACAAAGTAGGGAATGAGAGAAGGTAGGTCATGCGACTGCTACACTGCTCCACTTGGTCAAATTGCGGCGCCGATGACGGCTTGACTAGACCAGTAATGCTATTGCTCCAAAAGAGGGTGCCCACGGGCAGCTAGAAACGGCGTCTGGCGTGTTATAGCATCGCTGCCTGAAACCGCGCGAACAAAACGCGTGGGGAGGAGGTGGGAGGGTGCGAAAAGTGTAAAAAGGTTGCTGCTGTTGTTGCGACTGGGAGAAGGATGAAAAGGAATCTACACGGGCCTGCCGAATTGCTCAGGCCGAGCCACCATAGCTGCCACGTGCAGATAGAAGAGAATTGAAAGATGAGAGGAAAAAGAAAAAGAGAGCAATGAAGCGCTTCGCAACAATACGCTGGCTGAAAAAACAGATAAGCGGCCGTAGCCGCGATTCGTGAAGCGCGGGGAGTGGGAGCGCACCGCTGGCATATGTACATGTGGTGGCAGTTATCCAGAATTTCGTATCCAAATTGTGACGCAACCCTTCGTCGTACACCCTTCTGGGCGGTGTCATACAAATTCTCTTATCATATAGCATAAGTCTCTTAGGTTGGAGGATAGCTGACGGCAGGAAATGCGCCGCCGATATATGTACAGGCGCCGACAAAAGCAAACGGAGCAGGCAGCTGTCTTCGAATATTTTCCACGCGTCATAATATTTCCACGGTGAGCTTTCTTGTAGACAAACAATGCTTCTTCATTACCAATAGAGAAAGCGTGATTGCATTTCGAACGCAATAGCGTGCTCCGTTTATTTATGGCCGCGCCTGTACCTCCTTTGCCAAAACTAACCGAGCAACAGAGCCTTTACGGAACCCCTAAGGACCGAAAGGTGCCGAGACATGAGGACAAGGGACACTCACTGTACACACATTCAGAGCTAAACGGCTGCCATAAGGGTTTCGCTAGCGGCTAGTGTGCGTTTCCCCGATGTTCGCTTCAAAAATGGTCCGCAACCGTGCGTTGTGCATAGTTCTGGGTGGTGTCATACTAGTTCTCGTTGCGCATAGCATACACCTGCTAGTCGAGTTTGTGGCTAGCTCGCGACAGGCATTCGAACCGAGTGTCCGAGTGTCTCACTCGAGCCTTTGTTGATTCTGCGCTTGGGGAATCAGCGTTTGGGGCGCGTCTTGTTCATTTCTCAATACTCGGCGCCGAGGTCGAACGCTGACGATCACACACTAGTGCTTTCGCGTTCACAGCACGAGCAGTCTTAAGGGTCCTTTGAAATTTTTTTATTCTATGGACGACTGGAGTTAGAAACAGAAAACAAAACATTGCATTTGAGTTACTGCGCCTAAGCTTTAGGTTACAAATCAGTGATTTAGAGGCGCTTTATTTGTAACAGAATATATGCTCAATGTATGTTCCCGTCACATTATACTGCAAGGTCTCATTATTTATTCCGGTGAACCCTATGGTGGCATTCGAAAGCATCCCAGCTCCAACAGGTTGCCATTTTGTTTCTTCTCCGCCTTTTTCAGAGTAAGAAAAATAGCCGCTGAACGTTGCATTGCCAGTAGCATCGCATTGCTGAAATAAAGGAACAAAAAATTTAGTCTTCCACAAAATGAAACCGTAAGGTGAAGACCTAACCCTACATAATACCATGCCTAGGCATTCTTTAAAATCATGAGTAGGTGACTGCAATGCACTGACAGCAATCGGAGGCGCTACTCATTATGGTTGCTGCGCTAGGACAAATAAAGGCTGAGTAGACATTTTCGAACAATTCTGTATTATGACCGAGGCCAATGTAGCGCGAAAGCGCCCTGTGTAAGTTGGCAGGAAAAATTACGAGGTGTCTGAATACTCATGCACTTATCCTTGTTTCAATGTAAAATAAATCGTTTGCATAAACCATTATGTACACGTCTTAATTTCGCAATGTGTCTTCGCGAAAAGGATGATTATTAAAATGTTTTGGTATTCCTTTCTTTAGCAAGTAGGGCCGAATAATGCCGAAGTTACAGCATCCATTGGGTTTGAGCAAGAATATCTTGGAACAATTCTCTATGAACACTCTATCGACATGGTTCAATGAATGAATGAATGAATTGAATGAATGAATGAATGAATCAATCAACCAATCAATCAATCAATCAATCAATCAATCAATCAATCAATCAATCAATCAATCATCGACCAACGGACCAAATTGCAGACCGACCAACAAGTCGACCAAGCAATCAGTCTGGCATTCAGTCGCCTTTTATTACCTGTGAGAAGAAGGTACGGGACTAAAAGCTTGAACAGCTTGACGATGTCCCAAACCTTTGCAATTTGACAGAACAGCAAGATGATGGCCAGCCATACAAGAAAATTGTAAATAAATGGACTAGAATTACAGGATATCGAGTATACAAAGTGACAGAAACCCCAGACAGTAATAAATGGCACTACAATAGATCATCAACACGAACAAAAGTAGCCAACAAAAAAAGGAAGAGAAATAGAAAAGCTTGCACTAGTCCTGCAAACAATTAAGCTACCAAACATGTTTGATGAGGCAGTTTTCGTTACAGGATGGATAAAAATCTCGTCTTTTAACAAGTTTACCAGTGCCGGTAGTGCGTAAGACAAAGGTGTGTGTCATGGAAGGTCTGAGGGTTGTGTACAACCCATGTTTCTTTGCGTCTGATCTGACGAGCACTTGCATTTACTGGTAGTTTTTCTATGTGAGCTGCATCACCAATACCAAAATTAACTAAAGCTTTATAACACAGCATCAACCTATAATCGTGAAAATAAAACTCGGGAACAATTTCATACTTGGAAAAGGGGTTCTTCAGAGTGAGTGCACTGTACATGAGCTATATAAAGCTCGGCTCTTTTCTGCAGTAAATGTAGCTTGTGCAGATTTGTCACAGCAGTTTAGCCCCACACCATGTTGCGGTACGGCATCAGAGATACCAGTAAAGCATTGCACACCATTAACTTCACCTTAGTAGCGAGAATGTGTCGCATGCGTGCAGACACACCAGTGCAAGATGACAACTTGGATTGGAGGTAGTCAATATGTCTAGGTAAGGTGGTTTGAAAAATGAACTCCAGGGCCGTTATCAGAATCTGCCATGTCTACTGCTAACAGTCCAGACAGAAATTTCTATTATTCGTCAACATTTTACCTCTAGGCGTGTAAAAATTAACTTTCGTTTTCTCGGGGCTCATTTTTAAGCAGGTTATCGCGGTCTAGATTTGTGTCTGCCTTGCCGGTCTTTATTTATATACCTGTTTCCAAGTTACCTGTAATAAAAACTCTTGTGTCGTCAGCATACGAAAGAAATGCAGCGTTATCTTGGCAGTGTACAATTTCATATATGTAACCCAGTATTAAAGTGGCCCGAAAATGCTACCTTGCGGCATACCAGTGATAACTCGCTTTCCTGATTTCGCATTGTAGGTATCTACGAATTGTGTTTTCTTGTAAAAACAATATTTAAGAAGCACGTGGGTGGTTCTGCGAACACCATATTTTTCGAAGTTGTTAACAAGGAAATAATGATGAAATAAATCAAATGCTATACAGAAATCTATGTATATGCCTAATGCCTCATGCTTACGGCTGATTGCATCTACAGTAATATTCTTTTGATGCAGGAGGGCTGTTTCGGCAAGACAGGGCTTTCTAAAACTATGCTGAAAGTTTTAAAGGAAGTTGTGGCGATTACAAAATTGAACTAATCGCACATGCATGATTTTATTAATACCTTTAGAAAATGCTGAAATAATTGATATAGGCTGATAATTATTGTTCGCAGTTTTATCACCGCACTTGAAAACGGGAACAACACAAGTAATCTGCATTTCCTAGGAAACTTTACTTGTAGAAATATTGTATAAAAAGGGGATAGAATATAGCTTATAATATCGAGCACGTATGTTTGTACTTTACAGGGCGAATCTGGATACCATCAGAATCCAGTGGCTTACTACTACTTGCTGCGCTCATATAAGCAAAAACTTCAGGGGAGCTAGCTAGAGCAAGGAAAAGTGATGCTCCATTCGTGTTTACTGGCAGAAACTGAGCGTAGTTGGTGAGGATGTGATCGAATTTATGGTGTGGTGCTATGGGGAATACTTCATTAAAAGCGTATGCGATTGAATCTTCGGAAAGTTGGTATCCATCATGGTTAAAAATATCTGCAATAGCTGAATTAGAGGTAGGCTTCAACAATGCATTAAATTTGCACAAAATGGCATCACTTCGTTGATTGGCAGGGTTACTAAAGATTCCTAAATAATAAGCATCTTTTGCAGCCCTAAGCTTATTTGTTAGTCTGTTTCTATATTTCTATAGCCAATAAGGGGCGTAGCCAGGGCCGGGGAGAATTCTTGTCGGCAGTTCCCGGCAGCTGCGCTCCGTCAGGTGCGCAGGCGGAAAGAAAAGCCTCAGTATGCATGCATACTACCGCAACTGCTGTTTCAACTGATGCGAAGGCGCTTCTTGCAGAGATTTTAAACCACGAAGCTTCGAGTTCCGCGCTGGATGGTTGCTGCAGACACTGCAACAATGAAACGGCTCAATATGCGTGTATACGGCCGCCACTGCGGCTTCAACTGATGTAAAGGCGCTTCTTGCAGAGATTTTAAACCACGAAGCTTCGAGTTCCGCGCAGGATGGTTGCTGCAGACACTGCAACAATGAAACGGCTCAATATGCGTGTATACGGCCGCCACTGCGGCTTCAACGGATGTGAAGGCGCTTCTTGCAGAGATTTTAAACCACGAAGCTTCGAGTTCCGCGCAGGTTGGTTGCTGCAGACATTGCAACAATGAAACGGCTCAATATGCGTGTATACGGCCGCCACTGCGGCTTCAACTGATGTGAAGGCGCTTCTTGCAGAGATTTTAAACAAAGAAGCTTCGAGTTCCGCGCAGGATGGTTGCTGCAGACACTGCAACAATGGAACGGCTCAATATGCGTGTATAAGGACGCCACTGCGGCTTCAACTGATGTGAAGGCGCTTCTTGCAGAGATTTTAAACCACGAAGCTTCGAGTTCCGCGCAGGAT
This sequence comes from Amblyomma mixtum, assembly GCF_055824585.1. Classification (NCBI taxonomy): domain Eukaryota; kingdom Metazoa; phylum Arthropoda; class Arachnida; order Ixodida; family Ixodidae; genus Amblyomma; species Amblyomma mixtum. The sequence continues at coordinate 226,834,711 of NC_143012.1, read as the reverse complement.
GGTTGCTGCAGACACTGCAACAATGAAACGGCTCAATATGCGTGTATACGGCCGCCACTGCGGCTTCAACGGATGGGAAGGTGCTTCTTGCAGCGATTTTAAACCACGAAGCTTCGAGTTCCGCGCAGGATGGTTGCTGCAGACACTGCAACAATGAAATAGCTCAATATGCGTGTATACGGCCGCCACTGCGGCTTAAACGGATGTGAAGGTGCTTCTTGCAGAGATTTTAAACCACGAAGCTTCGAGTTCCGCGCAGGATGGTTGCTGCAGACACTGCACTAATGAAACGGCTCAATATGCGTGTATACGGCCGCCACTGCGGCTTCAACTGATGTGAAGGCGCTTCTTGCAGAGGTTTTAAACCATGAAGCTTCGGGTTCCGCGCAGGATGGTTGCTGGAGACACTGCAACAATGAAACGGCTCAATATGCGTGTATACGGCCGCCACTGCGGCTTCAACTGATGTGAAGGCGCTTCTTGCAGAGGTTTTAAACCATGAAGCTTCGGGTTCCGCGCAGGATGGTTGCTGGAGACACTGCAACAATGAAACGGCTCAATATGCGTGTATACGGCCGCCACTGCGGCTTCAACTGATGTGAAGGCGCTTCTTGCAGAGGTTTTAAACCATGAAGCTTCGGGTTCCGCGCAGGATGGTTGCTGGAGACACTGCAACAATGAAACGGCTCAATATGCGTGTATACGGCCGCAACTGTGGTTTCAATTGATGTGGACGCGCTTCTTGCAGAGATTATAAACCATGAAGCTCCGGGTTCTGCGCAGGCGGGTTGCTGCAGACACTGCAACAATGAAACGGCTCAATATGCGTGTATACGGCCGCCACTGCGGCTTCAACGGATGGGAAGGTGCTTCTTGCAGCGATTTTAAACCACGAAGCTTCGAGTTCCGCGCAGGATGGTTGCTGCAGACACTGCAACAATGAAATAGCTCAATATGCGTGTATACGGCCGCCACTGCGGCTTAAACGGATGTGAAGGTGCTTCTTGCAGAGATTTTAAACCACGAAGCTTCGAGTTCCGCGCAGGATGGTTGCTGCAGACACTGCACTAATGAAACGGCTCAATATGCGTGTATACGGCCGCCACTGCGGCTTCAACTGATGTGAAGGCGCGTCTTGCAGAGGTTTTAAACCATGAAGCTTCGGGTGCCGCGCAGGATGGTTGCTGGAGACACTGCAACAATGAAACGGCTCAATATGCGTGTATACGGCCGCCACTGCGGCTTCAACTGATGTGAAGGCGCTTCTTGCAGAGGTTTTAAACCATGAAGCTTCGGGTTCCGCGCAGGATGGTTGCTGGAGACACTGCAACAATGAAACGGCTCAATATGCGTGTATACGGCCGCCACTGCGGCTTCAACTGATGTGAAGGCGCTTCTTGCAGAGGTTTTAAACCATGAAGCTTCGGGTTCCGCGCAGGATGGTTGCTGGAGACACTGCAACAATGCAACGGCTGAATATGCGTGTATACGGCCGCAACTGTGGTTTCAATTGATGTGGACGCGCTTCTTGCAGAGATTTTAAACCATGAAGCTCCGGGTTCTGCGCAGGCGGGTTGCTGCAGACACTGCAACAATGAAACGGCTCAATATGCTTGCGTACGGCCGCAACTGCGGCTTCAACTGATGTGAAGGCACTTCCTGGAGGGGTTTTAAACCATGGGGCTTCGAGTTCCGCGCAGGCGGGTTGCTGCAGGCACTGCCACAAAACTTTATCCTTTTCTCGAGCCGATAAGGGGCGTGTTCAGGGTCGGTGAGAATTCGTGCCGGCAGTTCCTTGCAGCTGCGCTCCATCACCTGTGCAGGCGGCAAGAAAAGGCTCACTTTTTTGCTTGTGGATCTATCTAATGTCGCAGCTTGCGGTCGTTCTAATATATTGAAGGCTGAATTTATACTGTGCAATTTATGTGTTGACATTCTGCAGCCTTTTTTTTTATGAGTGATAGACCATGAGACTGGAATTTTCTTCAAGCAGCAAAGCATCCAAGACAATCTTTCAGTGCGACGCTGCTCTAACTTTGTCTTTCGGAATAAAAGCCCTAGCAATCAGGCGGGATGACTCTGAAGGCGAATGGAACATTTTAACCAGACCGTGGTCATACTTAACTGTCTTGTGGGCGTCAGGTAGGAAGGGTTGAAGACAAACCAAGTCGTCAATTTTGCCAGAGCCCCATCAAGAGCCCAGCTTTCTTGAAGCTTAATTTCTTCGATAATAGGTCAATTTAAGTCATTTTTGTGTTTGTCTTGTTTTGTCAGTAAGCACTGCGGCTATGAGTATAAATCTGCTGTCGTGTTGCTCCATGCATTTTTTGGACAGGTGCGGCGATATAGCTCAAGTATTTAATGCAGGGCACGCTCATAGAGACATGGATTTTCATACATAATATAATGCATTCTAACAGCTTTTTTTGGTTGTAGCGCTTCGCTTCTACAGATTTGCGGCTTCCAGCCTCAAAACACACCCTGATCGCCACTTTTTTATGAACATTCTCGACCTTTTTTTACCACAACGAGTTCTTCAATGTTTTAATTATCTTGCTTCATTTGAGCAATGATTTGATGCAAGCTTGTTACCTTGGCTGTAAGACGACACACTGCTTGAGATCTTGTCCTTAGCTTCTTAACATGATTATGAATGACCTTTCGTGTCCTTTCCCTCCACCTTTAGGTAATGAGCAGTCTTGGGAAATATTTCGCAAATGAAATTTGAACCTTATATGATATACGCCCTGGTTGCCCCCTTGTCTAGCTAGAGCAGCTGACTTGAGAAAACTACGTAAGTAGCCCTGCTTCTGAGCAAACTTGCATGGCGATGCAGGAGGACGGGTCTGGACCACGTTGGGAGCCGCAGTTGTCAAGGTGGCGCCACTCCGTTTGCGTTGCTAGCCTGCTTGCCGCCAGTGCTGTACCGAGCGGCCATCGGATCGGGGAGTTCTACAATAAATACCTTTGCCAGCTGGCTATTTCTCGATGTGTTATTCTTCGCGGCCGCAGATGTGGTCGTATCTAGCCGAACAGCGGTCCTCTCTCCGACCGCACTGCAGACCCCACAGCTGTAAACTACCTGCAGTAGGGATTCTGCATTTCATCTGTCATCTATTGCTTTAATTTCAACGCCTCTTGAAAGAAGAGTTGATTGTAGACATTAATGTCGTAGTTGCGAAACGAAACAAGCTTTTGGACAGGAAGGAGACCCATATTAGGCCCTGGTAAACACACAATATATGTCACTAGTTGCGGTTCTTCACAAAACACAGGCTTTGCTGATTTAACTGATGGCAAGGTTACGTTTTTGGCGCCAAAAACACTTGTAAGCTTGGAGTCAGCAAACGCCGCTACTTCTGCTCGGTGGTTCAGCTATTCGCGCCTCTTGAAAAGAGGTACGACCTGAAGGTCCACAAGCTCTTTCGGTGTCCTCTTCTCGTGCGCAGGTTTGGAGATATATTGGGCCAGGTTCAGCAAGATCGAGGAAATAGTATTCGGCTTAAGGATAATCCAACTACGCTGTCTTACATTGTAGGATGTGTTCGAATTCACGTGACACAAACTGGGGATAAAACTGAAGTTCATAGGCAAAGGAATTCCGTTAGATTGGCTTGTCGGTTCCCGTTGTATTCCTCTGCCAATTTAGAAAAATCCCCTTGCCCTCGGATGAGCAAAGAGTGAAAGCTTTTCTTTGCAAAACTTGTGCCCGCTATTGCAACCGGGCACAGTACATTGGCTTTGACACCTGTATATTGTAAATATTTTTAGTGTGACGAAAAAGCATACAGCCTGCCGAAACTATTTAAATTGAAGCGAAAATCACTGAAAACGTGTGCATATCTGCGTCCCCTGCGTTCAGGATGGCGTGTAAAGGACGGCGAGCGTAACCTCGTGGATGTAGCGGCAGGCTGCGACGAAGGTTCTCACTGAGGCACTTGGCCGTAGTGACACTTCAGTATTCTAGCATAATACTACTAACGCAGTCAAACAGTCGAATCCTGTTTTATATCTTTGTATCTTATAAGACCGCATGTGCTCTATTCCAATCCTGAGCTGTCCAGCTCGGCGTCTCTCATAGACCTTGCGTACCATTGATGCGCTAAAAGCTGCTCATGATTACGAATTAACCACAACCACGTGCGTTCTGGGTTAGTGTCCGTCTTCAAGCTTCATCAAGCCGTCACAGGCGCTGTCATAGGTAGTCGTTTGTGCACAACATGCGTTATCTGCATTGTATATATAGATTTATATCAGCGTTGCTACTTTCAACCAATCCTGTTAACATGTGCTATACGAAAGGGTTTCGCGTTGTCTTATTCACCGTAGAAAATTTTCAAGGTCATGGTGGTACGCAGCGCAGAGGTGGACGGACGAGCGAAAAAGTCTTGGGCAGAACGCAGTTAGCCCTGTGGCTTGCTCTGCATGAACTAATGGTATTGCTAAATTCGAAGCTCTGCTTGTCTCTAAATACTGCGACCGCTATTTCTGTGGGCTCACCTGCTGTAACAGCGCCGTATTTATTTTCTTCTGAGCGGGGGGGGGGGGGGGGGGGGGGGATTGGATATCTCCAATAAACAAGATCGACCAAACAAGAACGCCTTTTTTGACCTTCCTTTCCTTTGGTCTAGAGAATAAGTGCGATAGCACTACTTAACCTGATGAAACTCAGTCAATAATCTTGTGGTTTGAATGACCTTAAAGCTTACCTTGGCAAACCTGCGAAAATAAAATAAATATTGCCGTAACTGGGCTTCGAACCCGCGAAGGCGCGAACAGATAAGCTTCGCTGACCTCTGCACGAGAGCACTATGCTATCCCCGCAGCCGTTCATGTTCCCTCTTGTAAGGTGCAACACACTCTCGCGCTGTACATTGCACGTCGGCCTCTCTATCAACTTCCATCTGTGCGCAAAAGCTTCCGCAAGTCCTACTCGGTATAACTATGCTAAAACCCTACCGTTTTAGTTTCATGTTGCATTGAGAAACAAGTAGGCTTGCAAAGTATGGAAGGGGAAGGAGCAGGTCAAGGGTTCTAACGACTGTTCGCAGGGCCCATTTTGAACGACGCAGCGTAGCACAGGGGCACACTAAGACAAGTGCTGCTGCGAATTAATCATGTTTCTGCTGGCGAGCCATGCACTAATGCAAGCTAAAATGGTAGGACCTTAAGTCTGATTTAGAGCATGTCATACAACGACGCCCAGTACAAGCAAACCAAAAGACTATTCGTAATTACGGTAACAATTCTCTCGTAGTCGAAATATCTTGACGTCAGCGATGTCACAGTTTTGCTGACGTTGTAGCGATTCGTAGAGAGTACTGCGGTCACTAGTGACTGATCCGTATTGCTTGTAGTATCTTGAAAAAAAAAAAAGGTGTAGTTTTAGCGTAGCCAAACCGAGTAGACGGGCTAAGTCATCAGTTCCGCCTGATTGGCGAATGGCTTTGCTTTGCTGGGTCGTCGGCGCGTCTGGCGACGATATTAAACTTCGGCGAAGCTCTGACTGAGGTTAAATGGATCTCATCTGTTAGCGCCGCAGATGAAAGCTGATGAAGAAGACGATCTGCAATGAGCAACGCGAGAGTGCGCTGGCGCACTGGCTATTTAACAAGTCCCCTGTCATTGCGTTGTCCTATCTGTCATCCTATACCCTATTACTACTCCTTTTCCTCCTTTAAAAACGCTCCTCTTTCCAGCAGTTCACCGCCTGTGTCTTGGCCACTCCCCCGTAATGGGTACGTGCCATTCTACTTGAGGCCAAATAACCGACCAACCACTGGCCAGTGAAGCTGACACATTTGCGCCGCCACTAGTGCGAATTCAAGTCACAGCAGTATTTATTTTATTTATTATTGGTTTAGTTATTTCGCTCGCAAGAAATTGTGGTGGGCGCAGCTGTTGCTAGGCAACGGCTCAATGCCGTAAGATCAGTTGACAAGATTTATGGTCGGGGTTGGTGAGTGTATGAGTGCTTTCGCTCTAGTACTGTACTCACGGCACTCTAGCCATGCTCAGCATTTGACCCCGGTAACCTCGATCCCATCCATATTGGTACTGACACATTCAAAATTAGTTATTTAAAATATTTCGTGTAGGAGTAGCACAAAAGATGTCAGAGTGTGATATGCAGGTGAATGTCCGCCCTTTTTGTGTCCCTTTCATTATGAACTGCTACGAGTCGACTAAGTGAAGTCATGCGAATTTCCTGGCTTGCTTGCGGCTAAGACATTTCGAGCAAGTATAAAGCAGCCATAAGAAAGGACTTCAAACAGAGAAACCAATGTCCGCTAGATTAAAAATGGCCGCTAGTGTTTAAATGGTTATCACTCCTAAAATGTATCAGTTTAGATTGCATCAGAAACGCCTTGCCATTTTCGATCTAGCCGACGGAAATCAGCACTGAGGCATGTCATGCTTCGAAACCAGACTCGCAACCAGAAGGGAGGAATCATGAGCTGAAACCGCACATCATGCAATTTACACAGCATAAGAAGAAAAGCGCCGTTATCTTTTAACATTCATGATATCCTTCTGGGATACTTACTTCTCTGTACACTTGAGATCTCTGACGGTGGTCTGTCCTGTTGCCCCACGTCTCATTGTGAACGTGAGGAGCAGTTAAGTTATTTAAGTTGAGCATGTACGACCTGAGAGGTAATCTACCTCCGGCATACATGGGAACGGTGACGTTCACGAAAAGATCAAAAGGTCCTACTATGGTATGCCTCAGAATCCAGATGAAGAATCCAAAGCAAGTGGTTTCTCTAAAATTTGCGCTATGATTGATGCCTTGTTTGGAAGCAGCCAGCTGTGCTGTCGCTTTAATTGACCTGCAAAGAAAAAAAGACCGGTTTCAATTGCGTGCGTGAAGCAACTCAAGGGCTCTGAAAGACGCCGTAGTGGAGGATTTTGGATTAGTTTGGACCAACTGGGGTTCTGTAACGGGCGCTGACATAGCACAGCTTCCAGGCGTTGCTTTATTTTGCCTCCGTCCAAGTCGGCTTCAGTTTCATTGCTTAACAACTCTTTGCACTTGCGTGGTGGACTCACGTAATAATCACCATTACCGCGTAAAATATTTCAAGATACTGCTACTGGAACAATACGTTCCGGGGAAAGAAATTACCAAGATGCAAGAATTATAACCTGTTTAGTTCCCGCATAATGACCTTCTTTGACCATATGTGGCAAAACTTCTTTAAATAATGTTAGTGACAACCCAAAATACAAAACGCAAAATGGTGTGCAAAGATGGGCACCACAAAATTAGTCTTAGGGGCATACCTTAAGCACTGAGATCTCAAAATTTGTTAAGAATAGGCTGTGTGGCAAATGCGGAACAGTAGTGTGGATATGGTTTGGTTTTGTTTTATTTTAGTTGATGGGGTTTAACGTCCTAAAGCGACTCAGGCCATGAGAGACGCCGTAGTAAAGGGCTCCGGAAATTTCGACCACCTGGGGTTCTTTAACGTGCACTGATATCGCACAGTACACGGGACTCTAGAATTTCGCCTACATCGAAACTTTCGTCTTTCGGGTCAGCAGCCGAGCACCATAACCACTGAGCCGGCGCGGCGGAAGAAGTTTGGATCTATTGACACGCTTCATGTCCCACGGTATAATGTGGAAAACCTGTTTTCTCCGTCCGTCTTGACGCAACCGACGTTCATGTTCAGCAGGCTCGGCACTGGGCCGGCTGGGCGAGGGGTAAGCTCCCTTATGGGGAAGCGGAAGCAGTGAGGCGAGCGCTACGTCGAAGGCTACGCGGACTTCCGCGGACCCGGAGAGAGTTTCTTCGGGTTCCGGCCAAAGCCACAAACAGTTGTGGCGGCACGCTTTCGTCGCATCGTCGTCACTCGCGGAAATCGCCCGGAAGGTCGGTGGCGCTCTGCCGGCGGACCTCTGGTTCAGGGTAGCGAAGCAATCGCATCAAACACGCGCTCTCGCCTATTTCTCCGGCAAATTCCCGGAGATGGCTCTGTCCCATGAATATTGCGCGCACGGCAAAACCCGGGCGCTATTTCCGGCGCTTACAAACGCTCGTCGCTGATACCTACAAAGTGGCGCCCCTGCCCCAGCTGGTAAGTTGGAACCCCTTCTAACGTAGACTATTACTTCCGAGGAATGCCTCGTTGATGTTTTGTAGTTAGCTTGCCCGCTCTGTGAATTATATGGAATTGCAATAAATAGCAACTGTGTGATTATCTCCCGTCGTTCCTCCCGGTCTTACCTCATGCATGAACCCCTCCCCGGTTAGCGAGCGGAGACACTGCAGCTGTGGAGGGGGGGGGGGGGGGGGGGCGGAGCGAAAGTCTGTCCCCGATTACGCCACAATCATTGCTCAATTTTCTTAAAGCCACATTTTTCTGTGGAGTCTAGTATTAATATACTAAAGTATAAACCGAGGTGGAGGGTGACGCTTCTTACTAGCAGAAAGGAGGAATGAATGAATAAAGCCTTTATTGCAAGTGAGGGATGGCTCTCGGACGCTGTTGGGGTTTTTGGAGAGGACGGGGGGTTGTAGGTGCAGGTGACTATTTCCTAGCCTTCAAAGCAGCGCGTCTTAAATCAGCCAACCTCTGTTACACTTTTAAAAACAGGCCGCTCTCACTACCGTATCACGCGATGGCATGTTGTGCTGCGGAACTTGATCGTACCCGGTCTGCTATGGCGGCCATGCCGTCATGTAGTATGCGCAGAATATTGTATCTCCCTCGAGAGAAAGATAGGCATGCCCATATAAGATGTTGTAGATCTGCTCTACAGTGTTTTTAGCAGTGAGTCAGGGGGGTACATCTGATTTGTATAGGTGTTTCGTGTCTGGCAAGAGACCACTTGTGAAGTATATAGAGGGTGTACGATGAGTTAGCAATAACTGTTTAATTGCGCAGATGATATCGTTACATTATCAGAAGCTTTTGACTCCTAAAAGCAAGAGGGCATGAAGACCGAATTGCATGCGGCTATCATTAGCCTTACTGATAGTAGACAAGCTTTCACCAGAAAAGACGCAAATGATCAGCATAGACGGAAAGAATCCCACTAGCGCCAAAAAAAAAAAATGATCACCGTGAACATTGGCGACCACGACATCACAACTACAAAGGAGCAAACAAAGATCTTGGGGCACGGATCGCTAGCTGTAAGTCCGCTCAAACAGATTTTCGTACATTAAAGGAAACAGGATTCCGGTGTTGCATATGGTCCGAGGAATATCGAACAAGTACCGTGGAGTTCGGCAAAATCATGCCAAACACTCGCTAGAGCAGTTGTAGTCTAAAGGATTCTGTACGAGGCACTTGTGTATGAGTTTTATTGCGAAAGCAATACTACACTCATGAACGGCCGTTCGCATAGCGGCGGCCGGTAGCCACGCGTGACATTTAGAATGACCTATGCCGTCACGCCATGCCTAGTGACGTCATAGCGTGACGTCATACAAGGGTGAGAAATGGGCTACCAAGTCGGGTCGTCGCGCAGCGGCGGCCGGTAGCCACGCGTGACATTTAGAATGACCGCTGACGTCATGCCATGTCTAGTGCCGTTATAGCGTGACGTCATACCAGGAGCGAGAGACGGGCTACCAACCCGGCTCGTCGGGTACGGCAGCCGGTAGCCACGCGTGACCTGTAGACGTGGCGCACAGCGTTCCTTCTTTAGACGCGGCGCGCCGCGTTCCTTCCGTTAGAGGCGCTGCGCTCGCTTTCACAACCTACCCGGCTTAACCAATGCTAAGCCCCCCCCATTTTTTTTTTGATCGAGACTTCGAAGACATTGAAAAGCTACAAAGAGCCACCCTACGCACCATTATTTGTTTACAGAAACGCAAGACGAACGATGAGCTGTTTAGGCTGGTAACCATTCTACCCATACAATTAGCGAGGAGAGGCTAAGTAAAAGACCTTCACACATACCAAAGAATTGTGTTTTGAAGCTCAGTTCAAGTACGCAAACTAAAACTTCTATAAGCAAGCTGAAAGGACGATTAACATTGGACCAGTATATAAAATATATACTTTTTCCCCAGCTATATACTGACACCTAGCTTAGAACACGAAGGAGGCTTCAGAAGCAATAATACAAAGTGTACTTCTTTTCTAGAGGAGAAATGAAAGAGAGGAAAAAGCTGCGAATGCAAAGTACAATTGGGTGCAGGTTTTGCCTTGCAATCATCAACTGAGCAAAAAAGAAAAAGAAGGCCGCAAGTGAAAATAAAACCTTACATGAAGATCATTGCATCGAATACCGCGAGTTAGTCTCAAACCGAATATTTCTGTTAAAAGAAGTAGTTTTTTCTTGGTAGTACCAGTGGTGGGAAAAAAAAAGAAACTACGTTAATCGTTTTAGCTACCAAGAGCAACAAAATGTTTGAGTTAACCTGATAAATATTGAGATTAGGCGCTTGTTTGCAATTATGGATGAGTAGCAGGCCGTTTAGTGATGACAATATTATTATTAGAATTTTGTCAGTGCAGTTATGGGCGGTGTTGCGGCGCTACAAGTTTCGACGAGTTTGGGCATCATTCCTAAACCTTCGACCTGAAGAGCACGTAACGTTAAAGCCGCAAACAAGCGCTACTTTGGAATTAACGGCTGATAGTTTTGTCCCTTGAGCAATGTCTTTTAGTTCTACTCGTAAATCGGAAGAGCATGGCCCGCCCACGTGTAGTCTCTATCTGTCGGAGTAACTGGAGAACCTGCTTTTTGGCTACCTGACTGTTTGCTGAATGCGGCTGGGTTTGATTTTTAGGAGCCGGGTTCAGGCCTTTCGGGTGAGTGGTATCAAATGCATTCTATTGGCTGTAGACGGCGCTGCAATAGGCCGCGCTTAAAAGTATTGCTAGTCACTATAGCTCAGAGCAGCCTTTGTATTCTGGATGAATTTGTTCCCTTCGTAACACCTGCCAAATGTCTAAGTACGTTTTGCCTTGGACACAAGGGAGCATTGATAATGAGTTCAGCGGTCTTCCAGGTTGAGGTGAATAAAAGACAACGCCGAGCAATCTTGGTTAGCTCGCCTGGCTAATCATATTGACTTGCTATTCGATATCTAAGCGAACAGGCTGTACTTTTATTCATTTATTTATTGCGTACCTCTACAGTCTTGCAACATTACAGCAGAGGGGACACAAAACAAAAATGTTGACAAAAATACAGAAACAAAAAACAGCAAGTTACCCAAAAACTTATAAGATTGGTGAAGCATAATATTATATAGAACTTTTAAAGCGATTTCAGTCAGCAAACTTGAAGTTTCGGGAAGTCGGTACAAAAAAAAATACAGCGAAAAAGGTACAATGAAGCATTTACTCCAATTTTTTGGTCGCGGTATCTTCTTCGTGAAACATAGGAAGGATGATTCATATATTTGTTACGGTTTGTGCACGTGAGGCAGTTCCAATTACTATGAAATAATATAGTAAAACGATTTTGCAGTGGATCTTCCAGTTCACTGCGCTAAAAGATTCGTTTGCTGTTGGACATGCTTTATTATTATTGTTACGGATCACGAATCTTACTACTTTATTTTGTAGTTTCGCAAGCTTGTCCATGTAATCGGGGGTATAAGGTTCCCAAGCACACAACCATATTCAGTTATTGAGCGGATGTGTATAAAATAGTTTCTACTCACTGTCTTAGAGAAGTGACCGAAATTGCGGCGCAAAACGTCCATAATGAACGCCGCTTTGTTTACAACATACATAATCTGCCGATTCAATCACAAATTTGACAAGAAATACACCTACATATTTATTTCCCCGACAGCATTCAATACAGAATTATCTACCGTGTACAGATATGGGGATGGTGCCTTTTTCAGGTAAATTTAACTTTCAAAGTCTTTTTGGTCTCGAATGGCGTTTTTCATTTAGTACACGAAGTTTCTAAGGTTTCTAAGTCAATCTGTAAGTGAACAAGGTTATTAACATTGTCTATAGCTCCATAGATAACAAATTGTTTGAAAACGTGCGGAGTGATGAAGAGAGATCGCACTGAACGTCACTGATATTGCCACACTGTTAGCTATTTACTGGCGCCGCTGTGTGGTGCGCCATTTACTGGCGCCGCTGTGTGGTGCGCCATTTACTAGCGTCGCTGTGTGGTGCGACAGCACCCGCTGGTGTTCCTCACCTGCCCCTGCTCGAGCATGGGTTGTCTGAGGGTGCCTGCCCTGCAAGTCCAAGTGTTCCATTCTGCCCTTCCTGCAAACGCTCTACCGGCTCTTGGCGATATTTTGGTGGATGCGCTGGGTGTTTTTTCTGATGTACGAAGAGCTCCCGGAAGCCTCCGACGCCCAGGTACACCTCGTGGACACAACACCTGTCCACAAGGCAAGCCGCCTCTTGCGAGGCTTGGATCCTGATTTCCGACCTCTGACGACACCACCCCGCGCAATGAAATCCACTGCAGCAAGCCAAACCATCCAGAATTCTGTTAGTTTCTCACCACTGCTTCTTCATGCGCCTCGCACTCCTGCGTCGTTTCATGGCGGTTTTGAAGACGTGGAGGACTGGCTGGTCAGCTACGACCGGGTTGCTGCGTCTAACCTGTGGGACGAGGACCGCAAGCTGTGGCATGTCTAATTTGCCCTCCAAGACATCACCAAGACGTGGTTTGAAAATCACGAGTTCGTCATCACCATTTGGCGAGATTTCCGGCGACATTTACTGGACACCTTCGGTAGTAAGCAACAGAAGGAACGAGCTGAACTTGCCCTGCAGTCCCGAGCGCAGCGGCCAAATGAGAGCGTCACCATGTTCGTAGAAGACACGACACGGCTCTTCAACCGCGCAGATCATTCCATGCCTGAAGTGAAGAAGGTACGCAAAATTACGCGAGGGTTCAAAGACCTGCTTTTCGTAGGACTTGTGCGCGACCCTCCCCTAGCACTGTGGTTGACTTTGCTTGGGAGGCGGCAAGCATAGAGCGCGTATTTCAACAGAAGTTCGCGCATTATGGCCGTCCGGCGAATACAACTGCTATGGTCGCCCACGTGCCGCTGCCTGGGACCGAGAGTGAAGACCTTCGTGAGCTTGTCAGGTGAATTGTGCGCGAAGAGATACGGAAGTTTTGCCTTCTCTAACAACACCCGGGCGTCAGAGCTATCTTGGACGTCTTTGTGATGAAGGCTGTCGAGTGGCGTAGCCAATGTCCTGCCCTCAGCCGCTGCCTGAGAAGTATGTCAAGTTGTGCAGCGAAGTGTTACGCAGCTCTGCGCCAGCATCACCGGCGTTTTATGGCCGTGCTCCTCCTGCACCGCGTCAACACTTCTCGGCTTCGCCTGCTCTTTCTGACGCAGGACTACCCCTCAGCAAAGCACACGGTAGGCGCACATCGCCAAACCGGCCCTTGTGCTTCCAATGCGGTGAAGCCGGCCACATACTGCGCCATTGCCCGTATCGTTGTATGTTAGTAGCTATTTATTGATAATAAAATAAAAAATTGAAGGAACAGATGTAGCTAGCCGTGGCATCTGCCATCGAAGCCTGAAGCGCCTGAGCTGCGGCTAACGGGAATAAAAGGACAGGGAAAAGGAAAGAAAGAAAGGAGCGATAGAATGATAGGGGTAGGCGGCAGTATATAACAAATAGAGGATGTAAAAATAAAAATAAATGTGGGGTGCTGCGCCGCGCAAGGTTGTTGAGGGTACGCGGGGCGCGGACATGCAAATTGCGTGATGGAGGGAGAGCGGCCGATTGCGGCCCACGCGATGACTTTCAGGCCGGCTCAGATACGTTGCCCTGCGCCAGTGAGAGCATCGCTGCGAGGGTTTTCAGCAGGCTCATCACATCCACGTTATGGTAAAATTCCCCGTGACATTAACCAATATCTGAGACGGCCAGCGTTCTCCCTGTGCCCTCACTGCAGCGCCAGTCCAGGTCTCCGTCGCCCCGTCGGTTCTCTTCCCCATGCCGCCAGCTGTCCCTCCGTTAGTCCTCCAGTCCGCGCCGGCAAAATTGAAGACGGCAGCCTCTGGGGTTAGGGCCGCGGGCGCTCCGCAATCCGAACATCCTCCTCTAGCCGACTTGCCCCTTCAAATTGACCTTGCATCCCCCCGCTCCACACAACTTCCGACGCCCAGAGCAGCCTCTGCTCGACGCCCGTTCTGACGAACACCGCGACCCTCCACTTCGGATTAATTTACCACGCACGTTCCAGAAAATGAGCTCGTTTCGCCGAAATACGAGTCTTCGCTGACAATCACTACGTGACTGTCGTCATAGATATCAGCTCCAATTTCTCTGTTGTCAATAGTGACCTTGCTACCCTCTTCAGAAAATTGCGTACATCCTGGTATGGAGCGCAAATGCGGACAGCTGGCAGCCATGTGGCAACGCCGCTCGGCGTCTGCATCGCTAGGAGAGAAATTAGCGCTATCATTTTGAGTGGCTGCTTCGTTGTGCTGGCTCAGTGCACCAAGGAACTAAACTTCGGCTTCGATTTTCTTCGCGAAAATAGTGCTGTCATAGACCTTCGCGAACTCACGGAGACATTATCTGCCCCGTGCACCATAGCCGATGACAGTGTGCCAACCAGGCCAGTTTTTCGCGCATCCGGTGACCCCACCATTCTACCATCGCGTGCCAGCTTGTTTGTTACGGTGGAGTGCGGCAACCCCCGCTAGTCCAGCGGCATCGCAGAGGCAAGGCTGCCGTTACTGTTGAGCTAACAAATCTGAATTCCTCGGGGGTGTTGTTGTCCTTCAGAACAGCGAACTCAGATTCGTGTCACGAACTTTAGCGCCGAATACTGCCACTGGCCGAAAAATATAGCCACCGCCCATTTCGATGAAATTAGCTTGCCGGCTGCCACTGCGCGTTGCCAACGTCCAAGGACAACCCTTTAAGGGGGCCCAGTCGAAAAATTAAGGTTGATTTGAACACTGATATGAAGATTGACTAGCAACGTCACCTGCAAGCCATCCTAGACTCTTTCCATGACTGCTTTACGGCCATTTCTAAGGTCAGGAAGACATCCATAGCGAAACATCGCATCATAGCTGATGAGAATGAACAGCCTATTCTTCAACACCCCTATCAAGTGTCTGCGAAAGAGCGGAAGGCCATACGGCTGGAGGTTGACGAAATGCTCAGGGGTGAGCTTATACTGCCGCCTACAAGCCCATGGGCTTCACCTTTTATGCTAGTCGCCAAGAAGGACGGGTCACTCAGATTTTGTGTCGACTATCGAAGACTTAAGAAAATTGCCAAAATGGACGTTTACCGGTTGCCACGCATCGATGACACTCTCGACCGGCTGCGTCATGCCCACTACTTTTCCTCTCTTGAACTCCGCAGTTGATACTTGGCAGATTGAGGTGTATAAACGGGACCATGAGAAGAAAGCCTCTGTTACTCCCGGCGGGTTGCACGAGTTCAAGGTGCTACCTTTCGGCTTCTATTCTTCTCCTGCCACTTTTCAAAAGATGATGCACACTGTCCTAGTTGGCCTCAAATGGCAGTCTTGCCTCGTTTACTTTGACGACGTTACAATTTTTCTGCCACCTACGACAAGCATCTCAAGCGCTTGAGTGCTGTACTGGAGTCCATACGATCAGCCGGCCTCTCGCTCTAACCAGAAAAATGCAACTTTGTGCTCTAAAAGCTGAAGTTTCTGGGCCATGTCGTGAGTACTGAGGGTGTTAGCCCTGACCCCGACAAGACGGCTGCCGTCGCTGCGTTTCAACCCGCACTGGCAAGCGGGCTGTGAGCCGTTTTTTGGGTCTCTGTGCCTATTACAGAGGTTTTGTGCGCGACTTCTCTCGACTAGATGAGCCTCTAACCCGCTTGACAAAGGACCAGCAACCTTTCATCTGGGCCCAAAAACAGCAGGAGGCCTTTGAAGACTTCAGCAACCGCCTACAAACTACACCCATACTAGGCCACTTTGACGAGGAGGCGGACGGTATTGCCCTCCAATTGGCAGCAACGTTTGCCTGGGTGCTATCCTCGTTCAGTGGCAGGAAAGTGTCGAGCGTATAATTGCTTGCGCAAGTCGCGCACTTTCGCGATCTGAGCAGAATTATTCTACCACGGAAAAGGAGTGTCTTGCTGTCGTTTGGATGGTAGCTGAAATTTCGCCCTTAGTTGTGTGGTCGCCCATTTGGAGTCGTGAGTGAGCACCACTCCCTCTGTCGGCTCGCGAACCTGAAAAGCCCCTCGGGGAGCCTAGCGCGTTGGAGCCTCCAATTGCAGGAATTGGACGTTACCATCGTGTACAAGTAAGTCTACAGGGCTGCAGACTGACTGGGATTCAGACTACCTGCCCCGAGCTCTTATCCCGTACACCATTGCTGACAGAAGATGATCCCGCTTTTCTTGGCGCTTCAACTACGTCCGTCCTCGCTCAACAACAGAGACACGAAGCCGAGCTGCGACCCCTCACAGAGTACCTCGAAGGCCTGCACGCCTAGTCGCCTCCCCATTTCTTCGCGCACGGGCTGTCGTCGTTCTGCTTGTGGGGTGGCATTCTCTACAAGAGAAACTACGGCCCCACGGACGCTCTATACCTGCTCGTGGTTCCAACGGTGCTTCGAGACGGAGTTCTGCACTTCAGCCACGACGAGATTTTTTCGGCCACCCCGGCTTCTCTCGAAGGTTGGCGCAGGTACGTCAAAAGTATTCCTGGCCCAGGCTTCCTAGAATTGACCTGCGCTATGCTAAGACTTGCCGCAAGTGTCAACATCGGAAGACACCACCTGTAAAGCCGGCCAGCCTACTGCAGCCCAATGATCCCCCTGGAATCCGTTTTCACCGGGTCGGCATGGACTTGCTGGGACCATGCCCGACATCATAACTGGGTAATAGGCACATTATAGTTTCCACTGTGCACCTCACCCGGTATTGTGAGACGAAAGTCCTTCCCTGGGGCACAGCTGCTGAAATCGTTAATTTTTTCATCTTTAGCATATTCTTCCGTCGCGGTGCCCTTACAGTGGCTTTGAGAAGCACGGTATTTAGAACAGCCCTTACTCTGGAAGTTATGCGGCTCAGTGGCACCAGTAACCGTCGAGCCATTGCGTACCATCCTCAAACAAATGGGCTCACTGAGCGGCAAGAAGACCATTGCCGACATGCTTTCTATGTACGTCGACGCTGACAATAAGTGAGATCAGATCTTGCCTTACGTCATGTTCACCTAAAACACTGCTCTTCAAGAGACGACTCGCTCACGCTGTTCCGCTTGATGCACGGTCGAGAAGCCACGACTATGCTCGACGCAATGTTGCTGCCGGATGTTGCACATCCTTTCACCGCTGGCGGTGAACATTTCGTTCCGTACGCACAAGCCGCCCGCCAGCTAGCTAGACAGCGAACCCGTATCCAGCAAGAAAGCGATGCTCAGTGCTACAACCTCCATCACCAGGTGGTGCTTTCCACCCTGGGGATCAAGTTTGGGTTTGGACCTCAATCCGTCTGCGGGGTCACACCGCGAAGCTTCTGTGCCTCTACTTCGGCCCCTACTAGGTACTGTGCAAACTTAGTGACGTTAACTACGAAGTGCTCCCGAGGGAGTCTGTTCGCTCCTCCAGGCGGCAAGCGGCATCCGAAATCGTACCCGATGGAGGACGAGGTCCTACAACGCCCGTTAGGACCTTTTCTGCCATGTCCGGCGCTACAGAACCTGTGGCGCCGGACTTGGCCTCTCCCTGCAGCATCGGGTCGCTGCCCTTTCAAGGATGAGGAGCAATGCTGCTGGTCTTCCTCACCTTCCTCTGCTCGAGTTTGGGTTGTCTGCGTGTGCCTGCAGTCCAAGTCCTGGTGTGATCTTCTGCCTTTTCTGCTAAGGCTCTACCGTCTCTCAGTGGCAATATAAAATCAAAAGAGTAGTGGTAGAGTAGTAGGTTTACTGAGGCGTATTGGAAAGAACCCATTCACAACCATACATTGTTTCCGTAGCAACCGGTAATTCAGCTGTTCATTTACTTATTAATACATCTTGGTTAAAGCTGTGCTGTTTTAAAGCAAGAAGATCGTAAGGACCTGCGTCGAATGCCTTATAAAAGTTTCAAAATATAAACTTTATTACTAGTTACCTGCAAAATCCTATGGATATCATGGACGAATGGAACTTCCTGCGTTGCGCAAGAAAAACCGCGAATAAAACCGCGCCAACAGTGACTACATGGGAGTTGAATGAGAACAACATGAAACCTGAGTACTCGGCTGAAAGCGCTGTCTAAATTGGCAGCATGGTTCTAAGCAGGAGAAAGTTCGAGCTGTTCCAGCTAATGGGTTTGTAATGATAAGCCTCGGGTGCAGCATATTTCATATTCCAAACGGCCGATCTCCGAACGTCCTGACGTGAATGCTTTATTGTCTGGGTCATGAAGACGGTAAAGATTACGACTGTAACAAATCTAATTGGAGGATAAGAATCCTACAATTGCCCTTTAGAAACTCTAAAGTAGTCGTTTATAGGTCGTATTTTCATGATCTTGTGTGGAAAATCTCTAGCTGCTTGGAGCCTTTCCCTTCTTTGCAATAAGCACACTCGCTGGGGTACAGCCGAAGTTGTTTTTTCAAGAGCATGCAAGGAGGTTGTTCAAAAAGCAGCCCGCAGTGCTCTAGAATTTTTGAGGAAGTGAAAAAATTTCTTGGTTCAAAATCTCTTGAATTGCGATAGCAACTGCTATATTTCCAGTTTCACTCTTAAATACGAATGCACTTTACGGCCAAAGACACACGACGATTTGTATTTTATCCAAGTCTGCGCTTCTTTCATTTGTCTATTAACACCAGCTTGCGCACTTCAACAGTTAAACTATATCAAGTAAGCGCGGCGCGAAAAAACACAGACGTAAGACAGAACAAACTGGACGATAAGGGCGCCAACGGCGAACTGCTTTATTTTAGCCTCTCACCATCATTTTACGCATACACGGTGCCATTATCAGGCCATTACAAGGTTCGTTCCTGCCTTACAACCCCGTTTTTTTTTTCACGCCGCGTTTACTTTGATAATGTTCCAACTGGTACACCAAAGAATATATGTTAGACTATATTTACAAAGAAGAGCATCGTCTCTCGTGATAGGTAATTAGGGAAGGTTAACAATGTGACGATTGCATTATTTTTGCCGACGATTGCATTATTTACCGTCCTATTAACCATCAAGCCGATGCTCATGCCCTCCAAACTGACCTTTCATACATAGAAACTTGGTGCAAAACATGGTTAATGTCCTTGAATGTGAAAAAAACTTCGTTAATTTCTTTTCATCGGCGACGCACTTACCCAACTCCTTGCTACGTACTTTGCGGTTCCGTTATTTCTCCGACATCAACATGTAAGTACCTGGGAATTAACATATCACATGATCTTTCTTGGTCCACCCATATCACTGCCATTACTAATGAAGCTAATCGTGTCCTGTCTTACTTACGACGTAATTTGTCAGTAGCTTCTTCGTCTATTAAAACTCTCGCCTACATAACGTTGGTTCGTCCCAAGCTGGAATATGCATGCGCAGTTTGGGACCCTCACATTTCTTATCTAACTAAAGCACTTGAATCAGTGCAAAACCGTGCTGCTAGATTCATCCATTCAGACTACTCTTATCATTCTAGTGTGACTGCCATGAAATCAAGAGCTAACCTGCCTGACCTCGAGCTGCGACACAAAATCTGCCGACTAATCCTTTTCCACAAGTTTTATCATTCATCCCTTGCAGATCTAAAACCAGCTCATCACGTGTCTCCTCGCACCAGTCACAGCAAAGCCGTTTATCCCCCCCGCGCACGCACCACTGCGCACCTTCATTCCTTCTTTTCCCAGACTGCAGTAGACTGGAATGGCCTGCCTGCCGATGCCGCACTCCACACCAGCCCCGTCCATTTTAAACAAGCCATTGAAAATGTTGTTTTAAACCCCATGTCATTCATTTCAGATTCATTTTTTTTGTACTGTTTCCCCTCATGTAATACCCCTATTCAGGGGCATTTGAGGTGTACAATAAATAAATAAATAAATAAATAAATAAATAAATAAATAAATAAATAAATAAATAAATAAATAAATAAATAAATAATGCAAAAAAAGGCTTACTCATTTGTTTCGTGGTGGCTGTCTGTAAGATTCCAGCTATTTATTTTCCCTTTGAGAGTGGAATTGAGGCCATGAATGTATATCTCGGCTTGTTGCGTTAAATTGGCATGTCTCCAAGTAGGTTCTAAGAAAAGAGCAACACACGCTCGTAGTTTATGCCTGACCGTGAGACCACAGCTTTCTCGTCTAGCTGTCCTGGAGTTTCAAAACAGCACATTCACTGCAGTGATGGAAAATATAGTAACGGTAATCTCATAAATATTAATTAAAAATGAGCTTATATTACAAACCGTACCAGGATTGTCAATGCAATTATATACTTTTCGATTTCATGGTAACTGAGCTGATTGTAAACCGCTGAAACCTGTACAGCAGTGGGCACACAGGAAATGTGGACAAAAATAAAGAACAATAATTTTTCAACTAACCTCGTTGAACGTCATGCATACAAAGACCTAAAAACAAGAAAATTATAAAGTGTTTTGTATGTCTGCATGAGGGGAAAATGTTTCTGATTTGTGTAAGTTACCATTTGGAGCCCTCCTATTTCGCGTACGTGTCGGGCGCTTATAAAATTGTGCGGCCATTTTCAAATGACATTGTAACTCATTGGACGAAGTAGTGAAGCGTTTGGCTAGTTATAATACTACAGCCTTTGTTCAAAACTGACTTTAAACGAGCGTCAATCAGAACATGGTATGAAATTACGAATGCAGGAACTCAAATTCGATTCATAGGCAAAAACACAAAGAGCGTACCTGTGTCGCTGTGGCTTACGGTAACCTGAAATAAAAACAAACAGTGGGTAAACTTGCGCAATCAAAGTACTTTTCCCAACGACCACTTTAATAATATGCACTCAATCATTTAACTTTATGAGAGCGCTGTAGCTCGACTCTTTTGAGAAGCAGTAGTATAGCATGGCGAAGTATTGTTGTTTGCGCTACCTTGCAAGACAACAACAAAATTGGCATTTAAGAATGAACATTGAGTAAGGTAATGAATGCAAAAAAGAATGTAAAATAATAATGATCCCTAATTCTTCATACTATATTCTTCCAACTAAAATTAGGGCACTTATCCACTGCGTCACAAGAGGCGCTCCGGCAGCATCCGCCATCGGCGCGCGAAGCAGAGAACGGAAAGCATGGCGGTTTCTCGCCAGGTGTCGCCGATATCAGATTAAAACATAATTTTCTTGCATACATGAAGGAAGCCAAAAATCATCGAAACTAAAGAGGGCAGGGGATGTTTCTAATTTGTCATGCTCATCAGTCGGAGGCTAATAGGGTAATTCTTTAAAGATAATTGATCAGAAAGTGGAAGAAAAAACAGCCACATGCCGCCGGAGGGATACGAACCCACGAAGCACAAATCGTGGGTTCGTATAGCATTTGATGCATGTGGTTGTTTTTTCTTCTGGGTTCTAATCAATTATTTTAAGCCATTATTCCAATAACCTCCCATTGTGCAAAACCACAAATAAAAAAAAAACAATCCCCCTTCGGGGTTGGTTTCGGTAGTTTCGGTAACTTGACTTTCTTCATGGGTCATAACTTCTGTGCGATGTCAGTGGACGTTAAAGAATCCCAGGTGGCAGAAACTTCCAGGGCCCTTCAATACGGCGTCCCTCATAGCCTAAGTCGTTTTGGGGCGTTAAACCCTCACAAACCAAACCAAACCAAACTAAACCAGCCCCTTTTTTTATTTCCCTTGTGTGCTATTTATGTTAAACAATATGCCTTGAGTCCTCTCAGTAAGGAACAGTGTACTTTTGTAGGCATCTGCCATACCTACTTGTACCGCCCCAACGCATGCTTCACTTCTGAATTTTAGCCACAACTTGGTGTATACCAAATTTAGTTATTTGTTTCGGAAGTAGTTGAGATTTTAATGATGTAATATAATTAACATACAGCAGTTTTGACAACAAGCGCAAGGCATTTCCAGAACGCAGGATATAATCATCAACTCCTGAAAGGAATTTCAAAGTCCGCCCACATTGGTGGATTTGCTCTTAGAGTGACCATGTGCATATATAGGGTCTGTTCTGAAAGTAGTAGGACTGGTTTTTTCCTGGGCGAACGGGCAGCCGAGTGGCGGTCTGCGCGTGCACGATCATTGAAGAGGGATATTGGGAATGCTGGGGAAAATCGGCAGTCGGCTCTCGGCCGGTGAAGAGAGCAGGTCGCTTGTACTGTGAACCCCTGTCGAAACGTCTCGTCACGCAGAATCATGGGGCGTTTACTGGATCAGTGATACGCGATCAAATTTTGTGTAAATATTGTGTAAACGGGCAAAGAGACTCGCAAAATTTTTAAGGAGGCCTACGGTGACGCTGCCATGGGTAGATCATGTGTTTTTTAGTGGCACAAGGTGTTCCAAGAAGGTAAGGAAAGAGTGGAATACGACGACCACTCCCGACGCCCTTCAGCCAGCAAGACGAATGAAAATGTGTAGGGAGTGAAACATTTACTGAATAGTGATTGTAGGTTGAGTATCAGAATCATTGCTGATGACATGAGCATTCCTCCAACCCATGTTTCTGAGATCGTGGTAGAAAACTTAGCCATGAGGAAAGTGTGCGCGATGGTGGTGCTGGGAGTGTTGTGGGAGGAACAAAAGGCCAACCGAAAAGCGATCTGCCAGGATCTTCTTCATCATGTGAATGAGGACCCCGATTTTTTGTCCAGCACAAGGCGGCAACGCTGCCTCAGCCCCCGTACAGCCCCGACTTGTCCCCGCCAGACTTTTTTCTATTCCCGAGAATAAAATCGACGATCGAGGGGAAACATCACGAATGGGTAGAGGCGTGACAAGGGAGCTAAACAGCATTCCGGTCCAGGCGTTCCTGGAGGCATACGAAAACTGGAAAACTCATTGGCAGTATCTTGTAGGTGCGGAAGGGTGCTACTTTGAAAAACTCTAATCGTTTGTACTTTTCTCATGATTAAATTTGATAGCAAAATGAGTCGTACTACTTTAAGAACACACCCCGTATATTACGTGGATTGTGTTTCTTGAGCGACTCGATTGCTCGGCCACTGCTGCCCATCGTGGGGTATCTGTGAGCGAGATGTCGGTGTGCGTGCCGTTTACCGCCAACTGAAAGGTGAGCTTTTCAAGAGCAACTGTCAGGCACCCTTCCGACTGCTCTCGCTTCTACCCGCACCCTTTGGACACTCCAAGTGACATCTGGGGTGTTGTTTTGGCGAGTGGTCGTCAGCAGGAAATGAACAGAGAGACTACCGCCTAGCGGGGCAGCAGCCCGACCGACCGACCGACCGACCGACCGACCGACCGACCGACCGATCGATCGATCGATCAATCAATCAATCAATCAATCAATCAATCAATCAATCAATCAATCAATCAATCAATCAATCAATCAATCAATCAATCAATCAATCAATCAATCAATCAATCAATCAATCAATCAATCAATCAATCAATCAATCAATCAATCAATCAATCAATCAATCAATCAATCAATCAATCAATCAATCAATCAATCAATCAATCAGTCAATCAATCAATCAATCAATCAATCAATTTTATTTTGTACTGCGAAGACAATTTACACACTCAGGCGTGCGGAAGCCTCATTGGGCTTCGAGCGTTGTAGCACATCCGAGTCTAGTACCGCATCAGAGTCTAGGCAGGCTAATATTTAATAGTTACCTTTTTGGCTGTTATTATTCGATTTATTATTTCTTGAGAGGCGTGTAGCCCACCGCAAGTGATATTCATATCTGTTTTAGAATTGCGAAAACACATTAACACTCAGCGCTCTGCCCCATGAAGTTTCTGCTATTTTGACGAGTTACAATCACTGGAGGGGTTGCTTTTTAAGCATTGCAAGCTTTTTGAAACCTCCCCTATTTTGGCACAATGGAGGCAAAGTTTATCAACTTGTTCTAATTGCAGTAAAGCTGCTTTCACTGAGAACGGAGCTTTCATGAATTATAGAAGGCAAAAATGAGCTACAGGTATCGCTCTCACTGGCCGTTTTAACAAGGAAACGGAGGTAGAAATAGAAACTTTTCGACGCGAATCACTGGCCTTGTATCACACCGCCACCCACTCTGCTATACATCAGCGAATCCATATTAATCTGAGCGTTTTCTTTAATATGTTCAATTTCAAGTGTGTCACCGGAAAAAAAAATTCTATTTTTAAAGCCAAATTTATTATCAATCAATAGCCTTTTTGCCGAAGAGAGGAAATCAACAAAGGCATAAAAACCAGTGACTGCCTTTTTTTGGGAACAAAAGCTTGATGAAATATCTCAGCGCGTCGTTTTAGCGGCCTATCTAAGGAATTGGAGGAGGAGCCTAGGAGAAAGACAAAGCTTTCGGGGAAATATGAAAACCTATGGCGGGAGTTGTTTAGCCCTCAATACATGAAGGGTATAATTCGAAAAGATAAGAGTATGAGGGCAGTTTCAAGCATATATATCCTTGGACCATGCCTCACACATATTTAGTAACCTCGCCACATTTCTCGCGTACTTATTTTTCCCGAGAGCCGTGTTTTTATCTGCACCTAAGTACGCAATGGCTAAATAAAAAATACCGGCGCAGAAACGCTAGTTTGTAATGAAAACTCATTAGGCTTTAAAAAATTGCCAAGTGTTTGCACTTTGCCACGTAACTCCTTAAACGCAGGGAGAGCTACCACCCGGCCACGCTGCCTATGTATTTCTAAGCTATTAGACCTGCAGTAAAGTATGAGACTTTAAAGACATCTTGGAAGCCTCCACTAGCGCAATGATCGGAACGTGCACACGATCAAGCTCTTGGCGCTAGTCCGCATGCTGTCACGTCACCCTGAATCCCTGACTGTGAGGTGACCGCTCATGTTACCAGATGCTGACGGTCTGAGTTTTGAATCCGCCGCTTACAGCTTCACATAACACCTTTTACCCACCGAAACATTGCTCACTGAAACAAAAAAAAAAGGGTCGGAATTTCTGTGGCAACATTTTTGTTTACGTTAAAATGGCTAACGTTGTGAGCAATGGTGCTGTGATACGCTGTGCGGATGTTTCCCATGCTTCTGTTTATAGCCACCGGCACGAGGTCACTGGGCTGTTCAGAACGCAAGCAGTTAGCTTAGGACTTCTCATGGTTACATGTGAAGTTTTCCGCTACACTTCAGATTGTTGTTGGGCAACACCCTTTATCAGAACCTCGCCGTCGCCTTTAACCGGAGTGCCACCAAAAGGGATGGTCACTCTGATCTTCGACGCCCGCTCAGTTCTTGCCGATATCTCCGCGCCTGAGCTCTACTTTGTGGACACAAATCTGACTATTAAATAATTTGTTTCAGTAACTTGCCACCTAGCTCACCCATTGTTCAAGGCATCATGTCATCTACTTTGCAAAAGTAAGAATTTTTGAAATACTCCATTTCTGAAATCAAATGAGCAGAAATCGGTAATCAAAGAGGCTGTGCGATTAGTTGTTCATAGTGCAACTAGGACAGGCTTAGCGCAGGAGTCCTATCAGCAAGCGCTGAAGTTAAAACTTCGATCAGCCCCGAAGTACAATGCCAGGAATCGTTGTACTTCGTTGACGCTCAAAGCTGCTGGCGCGTAGCTTTACCACTTTGCTTGTGACGTGAGATTCAACCATATTTATCGCGATTGAATGCGGCCGCGTGCAACTGATTCCATATTTTTCTAGATTATTATGGTGCTTTTGGGTGTTAGCGCGAAAGTTTCTTGCTAGCTTTAAACTGAGCGCGGCCAAGAACTGCATGATTCCGGTTCGACGACCATCGAGCACGCTGGTGGCTATCGCTGCCGCTGAGTCATTCAGTTCTTTTTGAGCGTGAGTCAGCCCCAATAAACAGTTTCTTTTTCAAGTCTTTTCGTTGTTTTCTTCACTGCCTGATTGCGGTGAGCACTACGTGACATTTGGTGGAGGTGCTGACGGATGTCATTCTCGACCTCGACGGATGTCATTCTCGACGGATGTCATTCTCGACCCCCCTCCCGGGAGCCGCTAAAGCAGCCCGAGCAGTTCCGTAGAAAAGCACAGAAGCCAACTCAAACGAAGACGAACTACGAAGCAGGCGTCGTCTCCAGAGGCGTTCACCTGAATACAGACTAAAACCTGACCGCACGCTAATAAAGGACTCCTCTTCGAGGACTTTCACTATGACTACGACGCCAGTCTTCATTATTTTGCATCAACCCCGACTGTCGCTCCTTCAACAGTCCACCGGGTGAGGATCCTGAAGAATGGCGGGACCAGTTTGAGCGTGTCGCCCTATTTAACAGTGCTCTGACCAAACGAAATTTAGGCACGTTTTCTTCGCTCCGGAAGTTTCAGCAATAATTTTTTATGAAAACCACGATTCTTCTCTGGCGACGTGGGAGTCGTTCAGAAGGCAGTTCTTCAAGACTTTCGCGAGGATAATCCGAAGAAAAAAACCGACGTAGTTTCAACGTAGGGCAGTGCACCACAGGGGAACGGCTAACAAGCATATCTACCTGCGACATCCATGGTCCTGCAGCATTGTTCCCGAGACGTGATTTTAGCCATGAACTTTTTGACTAAGCATTGAGCAATCATCGAACTTCAATCCAAGGCCATCACGTTTTCGACGGAAGAAGGACTGCCTTCGAAGACTGCACCAGAGCATCACGATGCCTTGAGAGTGCTCGATGAAGAAGTGAGCGTTTCACCCCAGTCAATTGTCATCGGCTCTCTGGGTGCTAGAACTAAGAACTTCAAGGGAAACACGCAGTTCCTCTTAGATCTCAGACTGGCCGCCTCTTGACCAATCGCTCGTTTTTTAAGTGAACAAGCTGAGGTGCTGGTGAAAAACTTCAGTGAAGCACATCGACACCTCAGAGATCGACGACAATTTCTCTTCGACGAACTTTCTGATGTATCAGACACCTTCACCCTCTCGGACTGATTCGTAAAAGATTCGGCTAAATAAGAGAACTAAATCATCTTCGTTATCAAGCCAGCCCTGGCCCGGAACAGAGAGGATCAAATAATTAACCTTCTTCAAAGTTACAGATAGTGCTACTTGTCGCCGTCATAAGTCTGACAAACGCCGATTGCCAAACATGGCAGTGTAACCTACGAACACGCCCGCCCTCTTCGCCAAGACTCCTGCCGTGCGTCGCCTCGAGAACGCCTAGCCGTCCGAGACCAAGGGGAAGAAATGCTCCCCGATGACGTCATCCAGCCGTCTAAGAGCCCGTGGGTGGCAAAGGTTGTTCCTATGAGAAAGAAGGAGGGCACACTTTCGTTCTGATTAGATTCCCTCCACTTGAACAGTATAACGAAGAAGGACGTCTACCCCCTCCCCCGCATCGACGACACACTCGACCGGCTCTGCAACGCTAGTACTTCTCTTCGATGGACCTCAAGAGCGGCTACTGGCAAATCGAATTCGATGAAAGAGACCGACAGAAGACTACATTCATCACACCGGATGACCTCTTCGAGTTCAAGGTGCTGCCATTTGGCCTCTATCCCGCGCCAACGATTTTCGAGTTGGTAATCGGTACAGTATTGACAAGTTTGAAGTGGTAGATTAGTCTATTACACTCAGATGACGTCGTTTACTTCGGTCCTACCTTTGAGGAACACATAAAAAGGCTCCAACAGTGCCGGAAGCAATCGAATCGTCCGCGCTAAGCTTGAAAGCAGAGAAGGTCCATTTTACCGAAGAGAACTGCTGTATCTAGGCCACATTGTAAGCAATGATGGAGAACGCCCAGTTATGCGGAATAAAGCTGCTGTCGCACAGTTTCCGCCTCCCGCCGGCAAGAAAGCTCTGCACAGATTCATCGGACTGTACGCGCATTACCGACGATTCCTCATGAACGTTTTGGGCATCGCAAAATCTCTGACCCAAGCGACAAAGGCAGACGTGCTATTTAAGTGGGAAGCACCTCAGGCGGAAGCGTTCAAGGAGCTTCAGCGTCGTTTGCAGCCCCCTCCGTTCATTGGGCGCTTTGAAGAAAACGCCGAGACGGAAATTCATGCTGGCACAAGCAGCGTGCCAGCAGCTTTTCAGAACGAGCAAGGCACAAGCCTTGCTCGTTTTGTAAATGCTTTGTCTGTCTGTAAATGCTCGGCCGTAAATGCCTCTCCACGGATAACAGAACTGCATTTACGGCCGAGCTTAAGGCCGTTTCACACGACGGTCCGTGCGCCCGCGGCCCGCGCACTGCATGTTCATGCGTCACCACATTGAGAGGCGCGCTGTCGGCCCGCGGCCTGGTCAGCGCGCCTATCAATGCGCTGACGCATGAACACGTGATACACGGGCCCCGGTCTAACGGACCGTTGTGTGAACCCGCCTTTACAGAAGGCACTCTGAACTGTAGCCGCAGAAGCCAACAGCGACCAGCGAACTACTTCGTGCCATCCAAAGACCAACGGTCTTAGGGAGTGTCTGGACAAAACTATTGCTGACATGCTCGTCATGTATGCTGACACCGAACGGAAGACCTAGGATGCCATTCTACCCTACGTAGTCTTTGCGTACAGCATCGTGGTGCAAGAGACCACTCGGATGAGATTGTTTAGGCTTCTCCATGACAGAAGCAACTACAAGGATAGATGCCATGCTCCTAAACGCCACCGTTGAATACACCATCTACGTCGCCTGCCACGTTCAGCGCTCCGAAGTCCGACGACTCTCCCCGATACGGATCAAGGACCAACAGTGCACCATGGCCGATGCTACAATCTATACCGATGCCACACGGAATATGAGACCGGTGAGCGTGTGTGGGTACGGACGCGTATTCGCCACGGTGGACTCAGTGAAAAGCGTTTGCGCCTCTACATCAGCCCGTGCAAGATTATTGTGCGCGTCGTGCGCCCGAAGCCTTAATATGGACACTAAGACACGCTTTGCATTTACAGTCTAAGTATTTTTCCCTTTTGCATTTACTTCTTGTTTTTCTTGCATTCGTTTGCTTTTGTTGTAAACATCGAGCCGATGCGTTTTTAGAAGCGAGTAATGTCGGAAACTTTTGTAATGTTCGTTCTTTCACACTGAACGCCCCCGGCACGCTGCTTTATCATTTCGATTGTGATGCAAGATGTGGCCAGGCTTATCGCCATTGATCGCGGCCGTGCTCAACTGCTACAACATTTTTACAGATTCTTGCGGCTGCTTTTGTTCCCTTATCTTGAGAATTCCTTGCCAGCGTTATTTTGAATGCGCCCAAGAACTTCAGGCATTCTGTTCGCCGACCGCCGAGCACACTTGTGGTATCACCGCCGCCAAGTCATTCCGTTCTTTGTGAGTGCGAGTGAGTCAGCCCCGTAACGGTTTCTTTAGGAAGTCTTTTCGTTGTTTTCGCGACGGCCGTACTGCTGTCACCGCTATGTGAAAATATTCGGAGATCTCCAAGTATCTTGCCTTACTGCTTTAAGCCATGGGTCACTATAACGACACACCTCTTTATATTTATACAGTAATGGCCGTCCAGATCCTTGGTTTGAATAAAAGTACAAAGAACAAAAATAACAGCAATGACGTAGCTTTTTTCAGTCTATACGACAGATTGTCCTAAAAACGGCATTGTGCTGCCTACATTGGGCTACGTGCTTTAGTGAAACGAAGAGCACACGACTGTAGTCTGATTAAAATTCGCTGGGACTGGCTGCAACCTATACTTGGTTCCAATTTTCAGTTTCTGAAAATCGTTCGCACCTCGCTATGTTTTCCAGAGCACGAGTAACTATAACAGTTACTGTATTGACGGGAGCAACGCGCATTTCAAATTCATCTTGTTTGATTTATGGTTTAGAACGGCTTAACGCCGCAAAGCAATATAGGGTATGATGGACGCCGTAGTCAAGGGATCCAGAAATTTCGAGCACCTGGAATTCTTTAACGTGCTCTGACATCGCTAGTACGTGGGCGTCTAGAATTTCATCTTGTGGACGAAACGTTGTATTAATCTTTGAGTGATTTCTAGGTGCAAGATGTTTGCACGTGGAGCTGCTGTTCGTGAAATAGCCAGCTATCTACTCTGTCATCCGGCTGCACTTCAGCCACGATGGCAGAGTTCGTGCTGTCGAGAATTTTGAAGCGCAGAACATGTGGAAAAAAGATAATGACGA
Organism: Amblyomma mixtum; assembly: GCF_055824585.1. Taxonomy (NCBI): domain Eukaryota; kingdom Metazoa; phylum Arthropoda; class Arachnida; order Ixodida; family Ixodidae; genus Amblyomma; species Amblyomma mixtum. The sequence continues at coordinate 226,804,548 of NC_143012.1, read as the reverse complement.
CAACAAATCAGCTGAACCAAGTGGTCAGTACTGACTGCTGCAACCAAGAATTTCGGATAGAAATAATGGATGACAAATCACGGAGGCGACGACAATAAACCCGTAATACGAAAAGATAGTTATACTCGGGAAAAACTTAGTGTGGCTTTAGAGTTAAAGAGTCTATCGTAAGGTACCAGCTGAGAAGCCTTCGTCATTAGCTCGTGAGCGCGTGAGAAGACTGAGAAGACCATGCTTGGACAGACTATTGCGTCGCTTTTTATTTGAGCTTGTAGTGAAGTAGCAAAAGGAGCTGTCCTCGGGTATAGAACATATAGTACGAAAGGCTGCGCTGGTGACGAGGGTTTATTAAGGCATTACGAAGTGACGCTGCACTATTTGCGCCCGTTCCTGTTTGTATCCCAATGGAGGGTTTCTCCTCGATGAGGTTCGGATAACAAAATTAAACCTTTTAATTAGAAGCTTTTAGAAAGGCAACGCGTCGTGTGCGACTGATTGTTCGGTCGTATTTTCGGCATCAGGGTTGCCGCGGTTTTTCAGCAATGCTCAACTTGCCGAGAATAGGAGCTAGAAAGCACTTCACGCCTAAAGCTGGGAAGCTGATGTTTATAAGGCGGGAAATTCAAGGTGCAAATACTTAGTCCAACCCTTACTGTCAAGTGCATTTGAATAGCACAGTTCACCAATATGAACTCCCCGATGCCCATACCAACGCATTTAGAGCAAAAAAATCAATTCATGTTTAAAACCCAAATGTGTTGTATCTGACAACTTGCATTTTCTAGAAGAGCATAATTTGACACGGAAGTAAATACTCACCATGGTTACAAGAACTGCCAAGAAGATTGTCTTCGATGTCATGATAGAAAACTGGAAATAAAAAAAATTGCAGTTTTTATTCCATACGCAAGCACTGCTACCCATGAAATTCCGTTTAAACGGGCTGACATGGGAATAAGCTCCAAGAAGGTGAGATACCTTAAACAAGTATCAGTGATTTAAAACGAGAGCAGGCACATCGGACGCGACTCCTAACTGCACTCGAAACAAAAGCGCACGAAAGAAAACAAAGCCAACAGAGCGTATTTTCAGTGAATGAAACAGCAGAATATTCAGTAATGACTCTAAATAACAACGCCCAATGGACAACAAAAACCTTAGGTGAAAGAAGGTCGGCATCTCTGTTCATTTGTTGAAGTACGAAGGTAAATATGGGTGAACTGGTCATATAGCGCGTCCGGAACCTAGACAGGGTGCATGTCGCCCGGTACAGCAACGAGAAAATGCGAGAACAATAAATTTTTCGAAGCATGCGTGGTGGAATGATAGTCAGAATGCAGTAAACAAATACGCGTTACTATTAAGGCAATACGTTTAACACAGCAATAGCAAATTATATTTTGGATCGTCACAATTGATTCAAGTGGGTGAATTTGGATCAAACAAGGAATTTTTCACATCAGGGATCTTGATAGCAGCAATCTCAACACAGTTATTTTGAAATTTGTCCAGTGATGTTGGCATAAGATTGCACCAAATTTGTTGACCAAAATATATTTTTAATTATGGCAGCTTCCAAAGTTCTGAAAACCAGTAGTCGCGTCGGAATGTTAACTTTGTAATTGGAGCATGAATCGAAGTTATTCGTGAGTTACTAAGTTCTTGCTTGTATCTTCTTGCCAATGTAGCATATTATAAATTATGTACCCTTGTTAAACTACACTAAACAAAGAGTTCATTTGTGCGATCTTCTAGAAGACCATTGCAGTACAACTGTGCTCTTTTAGGAGGGCAGGCATCCGTTTTAATTAGTTTCGATGGGTTTCGCAAATTATTGCTAAGAACCCATTGAACGGCGACGATGGGGACGAAGTTTTGTGTGTTTGGCACGTGTTCGCTGGCCGGATTCATCGCGGCGACCTGTGTTATGTTCCTTCTGTGCCTTGTGCTTCTGCCTTGTGTGTGGTCCTGCGTCCTGTGACTGCCTACTGCCTCGTAACATCTTGGGGGGGCTGCGTGGAATTTCCGACCCCCGCGCCTTGGCTCGTTTCTCACGAAGCCCACGCCCATTTTACCAAAGAGCTTCGCAGCGGTCTCTACATAGGGCCGGCCACAATGATTCAACCAGGCGAATCACCGAGCACCACTGCACCTTCTTTCATGCTGATGGCTCATCCCCGTGACCCCGAAACTTTTTGCCGCTCCAGGTGACAACGTTGGGACATTGATAGCCATGTACGAACGCGTCAGCGCCCATAACAGGTGGGACCCCACTTTGATGCAGGCGAATGTAATTTTTTTTTTGACCCGCACGACGTGGCAGTGGTACGACACGCACGAGGATGACGTAACAAGTCGGGACGTTTTGAAATAAAAGCTGCATGCTCTGTTCGAATAACGGAATGATTTTAAACTTAAGGCAAAAATAACTTTAGTCAGGTGCTCAGTTCTCAACACAAGGCTATGTAGCATACAAGCAAGAAATTTTGGCATTTACCGCCAAGTCAATGCCATCATGTCGGAATTGAAAAAAGTAGGTCACTTATTGAAAGGAATTGCAGATGACGCGTTCCACTTGCTCCTTTACAAGGGCTGCGATACTGTGGACGCCCTTATCAAAGACTGTCGCCGCTTTGAGAAAGTGAAGAGCCGGTGCATTTTCAAGCAGTTTCCTTGGCCTCCACACACTGCAGCGACATCTTGTCAGCAGCAGCACCTACCCTCTAGTCCCCTTTTCGGAACCAGATATTTCCATCTACCGTGTTCTCATGCGTGCACTATTTGACACTGGGGCACATGTATTTCTAATAAGTGCAGATCTTCGCCGTCGCCTCCGCAAAGTATTCACCCCTGCTCCGTCTCAGATGCGTGCCGCGCACTGTGGAAAGGTTGCTGTTAATAGCATCTGCATCATTCCGGATAGTTTTACCGGCCATGTTCTCCCAGTTTTAAACTCCTGCGCTCATGAACTCATTCTCGGCTTGATTTAGCTCACACTTAGCTCAAATCGACTGCTCGCAAAGCGTAGTGCATCTCGATCTTCCCGTCATCGAACTTGACCCCTTGCCTTCTTCGCCGTGATTTCCTTCACCCACCCTAGTTTCTCCGCCATCAAAAGCCGCATCTTTCGTTGCCCTGGGTCTCACTCCGTCTATTCCCGCTCGATGGTAACGCCTAGTGCCAGTCTTCTGCTGGCCCGCAACGCTGACCTAGCCCTTACCGCCGCTGCGGTCATGGGGAACACTGCGTCACTGCGTCACTGCGTCACTGCGTCACTGCGTCACTGCGTCACTGCGTCACTGCGTCACTGCCTCACTGCCGTTTCTTACTTCAGCCACTCGCCCCAAGTGCTCTCATCCGGCATTTGTGTGGCGACGCTTTCGTCGCTTGATTGTCGGCAACTCTCTCCACTTGACGCTTACAGTAGTCCAGATCATGAAGAACCTGATCACGCTCTTAATATTCCGGCCGACACAATCAGGACCATGATGGCCTGCGATTTGCGACCCGCCCAATCGAGTCAGCTTTGTACGCTTATGGAGCCTTTCTTTGACGTCTTCGACCCGAATAAGAACGCCCTGGGCAAATCTGTCACTGTGACGCGCCGCACCGATGCCCCTCCCATCCGCCGCCGGCCATACCAGGTGTCCCATGCTGACCGAAAGGTTATCAATGCGCAGATTACGAAAATGCTTGATAAGAACATTAGTGAGCTCTCTCACAGTACCCGAGCTTCGCCACGCGTCCTGGGCAAGAAAAAAGATGACTCGTGGTGCTTGTGTGTTGACTACCGCGGTCTGAATAAATCCCTAAAAAGGATCTATACCCACTTTATCGATCGACAATGCCTTAGATTGTCTCTACAGGGCCCAAACCTTTCACTCCATCGGACTATGAGCCGCCAATTGGGAAATTGCCGTTGATAACCAGGACCATAAGAAGAGTGAGTTTGTCTCTCCAAGAAGGCTATACTAGTTTAAAGCCATGCCTTTAGGATTTTGCAACGTCACAGCCACATTTGAACGCATGATGGACGCCCTACTGCAAAGTTTCAAATGGTCTATATGCTTTTGCTATTTAGATGGCGTCATCGGCTTTTCACTCACGTTTTCTTACCACACTGAATACATTTCAAAAATTCTTTCGCTCTTCCGGCATGCGTGACTGCATCAAAACTCTTCCAAACGCCGTTTTGTGCGTCGTCAGATCAATATACTAGGGCATGTCGTCCACACCGTGGGTGTTCGTCTCGATGCGGAGAAGATCAGAGCAGTGAAGCACTTCACTGTGCACCGTTCAATCAACGACATCCGTAGTTTTTTGGGCCTTCGCTCGTCAGATTCGATCACACTTGTTTAGAGCGCTGAAAAGGTGCCGTTTGGGGGGAATGCAGAGAAATTATGAAGCAGGTATTGACTTTCATTGATAATGCTTGCGCTGGAGAGCAGCTGAATAGAGACGTGAACGCACAGGCACCAGCGCCTTACCCCCAGCAAAGCAGCTGCGAAAAGATTTCAGTTCATTTTCTCCGCAGCACACCGTCCGAGCACTCTAGACAAGTGTGGTCGACTCTGTACTTTCGTCATTTTCCCCCCAACAGCAAACCTTAGCAAAGTTTGTAACGAAGTGTACGACCGCACCGGTCTTGGCACACTCTGACGTAACAGCTCCTACTGAAGTCCGCGGACACTGATGCCAGTGGCCGTGGCATTGGTGGATACCATCATTTCCCAGCGTTAATCAGGGACCGATGACGGGATCGCCCATGCCAGCCGCCTCCTATCCCAGTAAGAGAATTACTCGATCACAGAACGAGAGTTCTTGGCCCTCGCCTGGGCCATTGCGAAATTTAGACCTTACCTCTATGGCAAGGAATTCATGGTCATGACCGACCACTGTGCATTCTGTTGGCTTTCTTCTCTGAAGGATCCCACGGGTCGCCTCGGTCGTTGGTCGTTGTGCCTTCAAGAATACTATAACGTGGCCTTCTGGACGGCTACACAAAGATGCTGACTGCCTCTCTCTTTACCCAGTTCGCCACGCAGACGCGGCCTGAGAGTGCTTATGTTACTCAAGTGTTCTCACTCTCCTCTTTCACCACTATAGACAAAGAAGAGCGCAATAATCATAAGCTCCTCTTCATCATAGATCGGCTATTGGGCGCCCCAACCGGCCCTTTACTGAGCAGCTTTGCACTTGTAGATGGCACATTATACCGTCGGAACTTTCCCACGCTCTTCCTGACCTTCTCCTCGTTCTTCCCACGTAACTCAGCACTATTGGCCTCCACAAAATACATGATCTACCTGCTGCTGGTCTGGTGGGCGTTGCACGCAGGTGCGATCGCGTCTGTCGTCGGTCCTTCTGATCTGATCTCTAGCACTCTGTCCGTCGTTATGTTGGTGCTTGCGATCCGTGCCAGCGTCGGAACCGTCCTACAACAACTCCAGCTGGCCTTCCTCAGCCCATCGACATCCCTCCGACGCATTTCTGCCGTGTTGAATTAGACCTTCTCGGTCCCTATCCTGAGTCCACTTCTGGAAGGAGATGGGTTGGAGTAGGCATTGATTATGCCACTCGATACAGTGTAACGCTCGGGCTCCCAAACGGTACTGCTGCTGATGTTGCCGACTTCCTTTTCACGATCTAATTCTCTATCATGGCGCCCCACACCAATGGCTCACAGACCATGGCCGCACCTTTCAAAAACTGTGGACTTCCTTTATGCGTGCTTCACTGAACACAAGTTAACCATCGCTTACCATCCGCAAACTAACGCCTCACTGAACGTTGCAACCACACCCTCACTCACATACTCGCCACGGACGTCTCATCTGACCACCGCGACTGGGACATAGCCCTCCTATACGCTACATTTGCTTACAATTCCTCCCGCCAAGACACTGCCGGCTATTCCCCATTTTAGCTCTTGTAAGGCCACGAGCCTCAATTGCCTCTTGATACAGTGCTTCGACTATCTGGTCCTTCGCCATCTGAATATGCCCGCGAAGCGATTGCCGGTGCCGACCACGCCTGCCAACTCGCACTCTCTCGTCTGCAAGCTCCTCAAGCCCCTCAGCAAGAACACTGCAACATCCGCCACTTCGTCACCTCCTTCTCATTTGGGTTCCTTGTGCTTCTCCGGGCATCTTCTTGCCGTTTTGGGCTCTCAGAAAAGCTTTTATTCTGCACTGCGGCCCGTATAGTGCGCTTCGACAAGTCACGTCCGTCACCTACGACATCGGTCCTGCCTTCCCTGAGTCCACTTCCCGTGCCGCACACCCCGATATCGTCCACGTCTCCCGCCTCAAGCTGTGTCACCTTCCCCGCTCTGAGTCTGTAATCAGCACCGCGATGGTGCTTCTGGAACATCGACGACGTGGACGAAGTTGTGTGTTTCGCTCGTGCTCGCTGGCCGGATTCGTCGCGTGGGCCTGTGTCTTGTCTTCTGTGCCCTGCTCTTGTGCCTAGCGTTGCGTGGTCGTACGCGGTGCGACCGTATACGGCCGCTTAATAATATAAAAGCAATATTTTCTTCACTACTGGACCTTATGCTTCGATCGCCGGGTGCCTAGGTTTGACCTTCAGCTGAATTAGAAATCAAATCATGTAAAAGAGAAAAAGAAATCGAAGCAATATTCATGACTGGCAGTCGCACCCGCGACTGCGTGAACAGATCTCCTTTAAGGGCCGCTCAGCGAGACCACTAGGCTATCGCTGCAGCCAACACGCCTCGTGTTAAACTGGACCACACCCTTGCGCTGTGCATTGGAGAGCGTCGTCTTCATCAACTTCCATCTGCTGCGTCCTGCGGCACTGCCGGCTCACCGTCGCCTCCTACGTAGCATAAATCCGTGCTTTCGCTCCGATTCGAATGCAGTAAACAATCTCTGTAGTTTTTTATGTGAGGAAAAAAATCAAGAAATTCTATATATGCAGTTTAACGTTTGAGGAGGAGGCGATCGGAACGTTGCTGAAATTTTAATTTTGGTACTCGCGATGCCAACTACCAGCCCATTCCATGAGAAGCTTCCGTGCCGATATACGCCTAGTGTTTTAACTGTAACGCCAATTTCTATCGGTTCGCAAGTTTGCCTGCTATTTAGCTCATGTATTTTGAGATGGCCAGGAGTATAAATTGAGGCCTTTGTTTAATAATGACAATTCGTATTGACTCCACTGCACTACACTTGTATAGTTCTTGGAGGACTTCACTAATATAAGCCTCTCATGACCGAAAGTAACTGTTGTCAAATAACAAGGCAGCCTGGCGAACATAATGTATAATGTTAGCCGAGCTTCCACTAAAGGGTAGCGGATAAGGGCGTTGGAGGTTGGCTACAAAATTCGTGCATTATATAGAATACAGGTGACCGAGCATTCATGCCCTGTACAAGACCTCAAAAGCGAGCCGAACATTTACGATACAATTTTAGTAACTTCCGCTTCCGCGTCTCACGGCGGACAGTGGCGCCGAGCTTTCGCTCGAATCCGTGCGCATTGCGTCATGCAGCGCTCTTTACGTCAGCAGCGGAATACCATCATTGGTGCGCCGCGCCAGCGCCATCGACGCCAAAGTAGTTTGCAGGCGTTGGCTCCGCCCCGTGGGGAATTCCCACGCGCGTAGATGGTCGGCGAAGGGGCCTAGTGCGTGGAGCCGGCGGACCGACATTTCAGTGTGCAAAAAGTGACGAGAGAAGAGGGAAAGGCGCGAAGACGCAGAAATTGAACTTATGGCTACAAATAACTCAGCTTCCACAAAACGCTGGAGTATATTTGTGAAGCTGCGTCCTTTAGCATCCAAGGCATATCGCATTTTTGTTGAGGCCCCCTTTCACAGCCCCTTTACTGATGCTTTTACCGTTAAATCAGGAGTGGCCCAAGAATGCCTAAACAAGATATGAAGGTAATAAATTATCTGTGGAATGAAAAACTGTCACTGATTTTAACGCTTTGCACCCAATGTAGAGGATATGAGATACTGATTGATAAACATGTTCTTCGCGCTATAGACGTTATATATTTAAAAATGTTGCTTGATTCAGACGATAGAAAGCTTTTAATTAATCCTTATCCATACGAACTACCTTTGATTTTATTCAAATGCTCTTAGTGTTATTTTGCTGTCTCTGGGCAGATCGATATCTACAGATTTAGTTCTACCAGTGCCAAATCGTGCCGGCGTTAACAAGTTCTTTTCAGAAAATTTAGTTATGTGCGTATTGTTTATTTTTCTGTTTCACTTCATGAGGTTGGAACTAGCGAAATCAGAGGAAAGCTTTATACATTATTTTCATCTGCACGCTTGAAAACTGCAACTATTTTCGAAGTTTGGGTCTTTGTTCGGGAAACACCTTTGAAGAGAAATAGATTGTCGATATATATAAGATGCGGCATAAATAAGTACAGTGCATTTATTAGGCCTTTGTTGAAGATTGGTTAGAGTTGGATTCCCTCTTTTGATCTCGTAGAGGGAAATTTGGTTAATGATGATTGTTGTAGGATTCTTGACGTCTTGAAGATTCGTTTTTGCTCAATCACATTGCAAGAGGACACTTTAGGAGAGGTTAACTTTTATAACAATTAAAAGCACAACGGAGGATACAAGCAAGGAGAAAACATATTTACAATTGACTGGCTCGCAGTTCTAGGTGACGAAACCAGCCCTCGGTCCTGCCGAAGCAGCTGGTTTTAAAACCAATGTCCCCGCCCTCGGTGGGAGAATAACCAATCAAGTACTATACAAACATCCACCCAATAACTTATTGGGGAAAGGAAAATACCACAAATCAGCAGTTGGGGAAAGAATAACACAACCAATGAATGATTGGGGAAAGAAGCTAACTCATCGCGACACTGTACACATATGCACACTTTCCACCATCACGATTTCGGATAATTATGCTTTCCCGCTGCGAGCTTCGCGAACACTCGCTTTCCCAAGGTCCGGTTGCCGCCAAGTTCGAGGAACGCCATTTCAACTCATCTGTTTCTCGTCGTCGCTCCTCATGCCTGCAGCTAGCGTGACAATAGGTCAAAGCATGCCGCTGCAGACATGGTACAAAGAGCCACGCACTGTGACGCGGGTCAGCCTCGCCGTACACACGTGCACACAGGATGCCGCCTAACGACTCCGTCCATAAGGGGAGTTTGAAGTCTCCTGTAATCCCCCGCCATTCGGCGCCCCCTCTTTTCCCGCCGGGTTGACTGACCCCTTCCTGTGTGGTTGTGCGGAGGGCCCAAGAAAAAGAACGTAATGGGCATTCCCATAAAGCGACCGGATGCAGCAAACAACATACGGCACCGCAAACTTCACTCCTCCCAACCAAGAATGTCACACGGACACTTGTTGTCAGTGGGGCATTGAAGTTCAGCCATGGTGTCCAACAACAAAGGTACATACGCACGCACGCACACATACGTCGGCTGTCCGGTGAGTCCACACACACGCACACGTGCGCCGGCTGTCCAGTCAGTACACCAGCACGCACACATGCGCGCACACAGCGGTCATTTCAACCCGCACACACAAGGCTGGAAACCAATCTGCACATTCCAGAATCCACCATGTCAGATCTGGGCCCCAAAATTGGCCAGTTGGCTCCCAACCTCCTGCACCCCGAATTGGCTGTCGCAGGGTTTAGTGATCAGAGTATCACCTCCAAACAAGTGCATACAAATAATCAAGGAATTATCTTCTGCATACACTAACCACTATCGGGTACTCTGTGCTGCGGTCGCTAGGAGAGCAACAAAACGATTGCTCATGTCTGGCAATTAGAGCTCTTCCTCGTACTCTAGGCGAGAGAGTGCATCGGCACATTTGTTTAGGGAACCCTTGATGTGCACAATCTCCAAGTCGTACTTTTGCAAAGCTAGTGACCAGCGCATCAACCGCGCACTAGTGGACGCTGAGCGGATGAGATAGGTGAGTGGGTTGTGGTCTGTTGCGATCATTACTTTCACCCCGAATAGCCACGTATCTAGTTTTCCCAGTGCCCACACGACTGCAAAAGCTTCTCTTTCAATTGCGGACCATTTGGCTTGAGCGGCCGTCAACTTCTTGCTCAGAAATGCAATTGGCCTCTGCTCACCGCTAACTGATTGTGACAGGCACGCACCTATCGCAATTTCTGATGCGTCCGTTGCGAGAAGGAATTCTCGGTTGTGATTAGGTGCAACCAGTTCGGGCAATGACGCCAGCACCGTCTTCACCTTACAGAACGCCTCCTCCGCCTGCTCTTTCCAGGGTATTATGTTAGGGACTCGTTTATTGGTAAGATCAGTTAGTGGGCGGACCACCCTCGAGTACTCCGGCACATACTCTCGGTAATAATTGAAGAGGCCGAGTACGCTGCGCAGTTCTTTCTTTGTCTTCGGTGCATGGAGTCTCGTGATTGCACTTACTCTGTCTGGATCAGGGGAATGAGACCCGGACCCAACAATATGACCTAAGTATTTGACTTTCGCCTGCGCAAATTTGCATTTGGCTGCATTTGCTGTTAATCCTACCCCTTTCAGCGTCTGGAGCACAGCCCTAAGATGCCTCATGTGGTCCTCCCACGTTGCCGAGAAAATTGCGACGTCATCAATATACGCCATTGCATATGAAGTGTGTTGCTTCAAAACCTCATTCATAGTCCTCTGAAAGGTTGCTGCCGAGTTTCGCAGCCCGTACGGCATCACCTTCCAGGCGTATAGGCCCTGAGGGGTGGCAAACGCGGTAAGCCTCTGGGATTGCTTGTCCAGTGCAATCTGCCAGTACCCACGAGTCATATCTAATACCGATATGTACCTGGCACCTGCGACTTCATAAAGCATCTCCGTCATGTTAGCCATTGGGAAGCTGTCGGGTTCTGTGATCGCATTCAGTTTTCGAAAATCTATGCACATTCTCACAGAACCATCCTTTTTGGCTACGCACACGACTGGGTGTGCATATGCGCTGTCCACTGGGCGCACAAAATCCCATTCTAAAAGCTGCTCCACCTGACGCTGTATCTCTTTTCTAAACGCAAAAGGCACCTTATAAAGGTGTGCCTTTTCCTGTTTGGCATTAGGAACCAGAGTTATCTTGTGAGAGCCGATGGTACATCGACCTGGACGGTCGGAAAAAACCTCAGAGGCTGCATGCAAAACCTCGTAGAGCTCCCCTCGTTGTTTATCTGTCAAAACTTCCCTGGGTAACTCAAATTCTAGAGGCCGTTGCCCCGCTCGGACAGATGGCGTCTCATGTACCTCACCGAACTCACTGTCTGACTCGAAAACTACGCCCACGTTCTGGGTTCTTGCAACATACGGCCGCAGTCTATTCGCGTGTACCCATTTGTTCCCTTCATCAGCCTCAACTATGTAACTGTCGTCTCTCTTCCTCTCTTTTATCACGGCCGGTCCCCTCCACTTCGGTTTTAGTTTTCCGATTTGCCCACTCTCGAGGATGATAACTTTATCTCCCGGTTTGAACTCCTTTGGTCTCGCTCTCAGGTTATATTTGGCTGCATAAGTTCTCTGAATGGCTTCGGCTCGTTCATTGACTCTCTTTGCTGCCTCATCCATTCTTTCCCTAAGCTCGCTCAAATACCGAGCCGCCGATTTGTTCAAACCCGTTGGGGGTGTCCATTCGCTCGTCCACGTCTTGTGGAGAATGTGAAGTGGTCCATGCAGGGTACGGCCGAACATCAATTCAAAAGGCGACCTCCCAGTTATGTCGTGAGGAACTTCTCTATACGCCCAAAGCATGCACGGGACATGACGATCCCACTCACGCTGGTAGTCATTCACGACATGCCGAAGCATGGCTTTAAATGTGCCATTCCACCTTTCTACGATCCCATTGCTCTGGGGGTGCTCTGGTGTGGAAAAGCGCATCTTAACCCCAAGGCGTTCCATTAGTTCCTGGGTTAATTTCGAGACGAAGTTGGTCCCCTGATCGCAGCATATTAACTCAGGTATTCCATATCGAGTGAGGATCTCTATTAGCGCCTGACACGTAGCCTTGGCTGTGAGATTCCTTAGCGGCACCACTTCCGCCCACCTCGTGCACAAGTCGACAACGCTTAACGCGTAGCGGTGCCCGCGTGCCGATACTGGCTCAAGTGGTCCTATACAATCCAAGTACACTACCTGAAAAGGTATCTCCGGCCTGGTCAACGGTGTGATTGGTACTCGATCTCTGACTGTTGTATGCGAGAACAGCTGGCAAGTGTGGCAGCTACGACAGTATTTCTTAACATCGGCTACCATCGTCGGCCAAAAGAAAGCGCTTCTAAGTCTCTGCTTAGTCTTTTTCTCCGAGAAATGACCAGCGCTTGGTCTATCATGAGCCAACTCTAACACTTCTCGTCTCCGAGATTCGGGTAGCACTAACTGCTTGTACAGTTGTCCATCAACCTTCTCTTCATGAAAAAGCAGGCCCTCATGTACAGCCTTTGTCAAAAGTTTGGAGCCCAGGGGGTCTGCTTCTGAGCCGCACTGTGTGGTTCGTAATGCATCTCCAGCGCCACAAATCACCTGAAGGTAAGATGATTTCTGGTCCTGCCTCCTCCAGTGGGTAGGGCTGCCACAAATGCTTCAGGAGTCCCACTACAAGGCTTAGAAGCAAACCCCCTGGGCTCTAAACTTTTGACAAAGACTGTACCTTCATCCCGTGAGTATTTTCTTCTGCCTGCCTCCATGCGTCTCGCAAAGAAACATCGTCTCGCTGCTCCGCTTTGAAATCCGGAGAAGAGGATGCATCTTGCGACATTGCTGGTTCCTGAGCTATGACAAAGGCTGCGGCTACTGCCGGCTCCACATTCTCCTCTTCCTCAAACTCTACCGCGGCCTTAGACTCGCTTCCATCTAATCCGTTTACGGTGCTCAATTCTAGCTCGAGTGCAGTCCTGTCGTGTGCATCTTTCGCCTGCTCCTTTTCAGCCTGTTTTAGCAGTATATGCGTGTCCGGCGTCAGCAACGCTCCTACTCCTTCAGCTAGCGCTGTTGTGACTGCGCACAGCGTCGGCACCTGTTGATTAACCGTTTCCCCTTTTCCGTCTAGGGACATCGGTACGTACATCAGGTCAGCATCTACTGTCTGGCCGAAAGCGCCTCTCAGTTTTATTTTGCCGGAGCATTCACCCCAACAGGCTGCAGGAACGGTTTCTGCTTTCAGCACAGTTATTTCAGCCCCTGAATCCACACATGCTCTCACCCGGCTATCGCCGATTTGTAGGCCTACCCAAGTCATAGAATCAGACCCAACAGCTTGATTGGGCTTCCTGCTTCCGTCAGGCTGCACTTCCAGCCTATCTGGGCTTATCATTTCGGCTCGGGCTACTAGCCTACTCCCATCATTCTTAACGGCTGTCGCGCCTTGGCCTTGCTGCGCATTTGGGCAGTGACTGGAGATGTGCCCGAACTTCTTACAGCTGAAACACTTAACTCCTGCGAGTCTATTTCTCTTGCTATCGCTAGGGGCCTGGATTGATTGCTGCCTTTCCCGTTTCTCACCCCCTTGCGGCATCTGTTTGGGACCTTCGTGACGCTCCCGTGCTTTCCCTACTCGACGGCTTTCCTCAAAAGTTTCAGCTAATGCGGCAATTTCATCTGCTGTAAGCCAGTTTTGACTCTCGTTCTGCATGACGTAGGTAGGGACCTCGTCCGACAGAATTTGTTTCAAACGATCTGCAATTATCAGATCCCTCAGATCCTCCAAGCTTTCCACTTCTCGACTTTTCATGTAGTACATAAACATTGTCTCTAGCTTGGTCGCCACCTGATGCCACAAGTCCCCTTGCTCCTTATGAACTGCCAGGAACAACCGCTTATATTCGTTAGGAGTCATTTTGAGTTCTTTCAAAACTCTCTCCTTCAACTCCGGGTATGACATCACCGTTCCCTCGGACTCACTAGCCACAAATGCCCTCATTCTTTCGTTTAGAAATGGCAATAAAATAGCTCCACGAATTTCGTCCGGAACCTTCAGGGTCTCCATCAGTGTGTCTACGCTTTTGAACCATGCGGGCACCATAGGATCTTTTTCTGGCATAGGGGCCAGCACTGCTTTCAGCTCTTTTGCATACTCGCCCATCCTCACGCCCGACCTCTGTCCATGCTGCTGGTCCACTAGTGGTCGCAGTTGCATCTGCATGAGTTTTATCCTCTCCAGTTCGACTGTGAGCTTCAACTTTTCGAGTTCAAAATTTTCTACCCTGTGCTCCTTCGCCGCCAGTGCGGCTTGCATGCCTTCAGACATCTGCTCTGTCGACGACAATTGCGATGCACTTCCTAGATCACCCCCCGCGGCATCCATTTCTGTGTCATTCATCATAGCTACTCCAGACATGTAACGTTACCACTACACAGCCATGGTGGATTCGGAGGAAGCAGAAAGGTTTCCTACCTTGTCACTAGTTGCTTTCCTCCGCCGCGGTGATCTCGTCGCCCTGAGTGACGACAGCGGGCTCCTCGATGCGATGAGTTGAGCCCCGGCTCTCACAGCAGCTCGCTGACTTGAACCTGCCTTGTTTGACTTGCTGGTCTCCTGGTTCTTCTCTTGAACCTCAACGGGGACGCCTGGTTCCTTCCGCAGCTCACGGATTAGGCACCTCCACGACGCGTCGGTCGCCTGGCTCCTTCAGCTCCTCGCCGACTTGAGCCTCCTACGTCCCGTTGACAATGACCAGCAGTCTTATGAAGTTTTCAACGTCGCTCTATGACACTGACGTTCCTCCTTTAGGACGTACCGCTCTGCAGCTTGTCCACCGACTTGATCCTCCGCCCCTCCGTCAGATACCTCGAGCAGGAAGACGTAGCAAATCCTGCCGACTGCGCCAGTTGGATTCCCTCTTTTGATCTCGTAGAGGGAAATTTGGTTAATGATGATTGTTGTAGGATTCTTGACGTCTTGAAGATTCGTTTTTGCTCAATCACATTGCAAGAGGACACTTTAGGAGAGGTTAACTTTTATAACAATTAAAAGCACAACGGAGGATACAAGCAAGGAGAAAACATATTTACAATTGACTGGCTCGCAGTTCTAGGTGACGAAACCAGCCCTCGGTCCTGCCGAAGCAGCTGGTTTTAAAACCAATGTCCCCGCCCTCGGTGGGAGAATAACCAATCAAGTACTATACAAACATCCACCCAATAACTTATTGGGGAAAGGAAAATACCACAAATCAGCAGTTGGGGAAAGAATAACACGACCAATGAATGATTGGGGAAAGAAGCTAACTCATCGCGACACTGTACACATATGCACACTTTCCACCATCACGATTTCGGATAATTATGCTTTCCCGCTGCGAGCTTCGCGAACACTCGCTTTCCCAAGGTCCGGTTGCCGCCAAGTTCGAGGAACGCCATTTCAACTCATCTGTTTCTCGTCGTCGCTCCTCATGCCTGCAGCTAGCGTGACAATAGGTCAAAGCATGCCGCTGCAGACATGGTACAAAGAGCCACGCACTGTGACGCGGGTCAGCCTCGCCGTACACACGTGCACACAGGATGCCGCCTAACGACTCCGTCCATAAGGGGAGTTTGAAGTCTCCTGTAATCCCCCGCCATTCGGCGCCCCCTCTTTTCCCGCCGGGTTGACTGACCCCTTCCTGTGTGGTTGTGCGGAGGGCCCAAGAAAAAGAACGTAATGGGCATTCCCATAAAGCGACCGGATGCAGCAAACAACATACGGCACCGCAAACTTCACTGTTAGGTTGGAAACTGAACCGGTACTAAAGCAACTAAATGCATAAAAAGTTTGCTTCCTATGTGGATTAAAAATAAAAATCCCATTTACGCTTGTATTTTGTATGCTTCTGAGCAGCGAAGACTGAAAACTGTTCTCAAAATGGGCGAGAAGAACATCTTCCATGCACTTCGGCTAGCAATCCCAACAGAATGTATGTGGACTCAGCAGGATCCATAGACCGCAAAATGACCACGACGGTCTCGAAGCTGGCCGACTTTCCTAGCCGAAGAAGCCGCGCTAGCCTTGGCAGTGGCCACCGACTCTGAAGCCTCATGTACGGTAAATTAAGTTGTAAGAAATTCCTGTGTGTCTTCATATCTACAATAATGTCCCCGGCCACCCTGCCACACTGCCAGGTGGAAGTTAATGGTTGATCGCGAGAGTTCACTCAACTTCTCACAGCGCTAACGCATCCAGCCCAAATGTCTCTCTCATCATCCTATTAACCTATAAGCGCGATTCAGGCGTCTTCTAACCCGGGGAGCCAGTAATGCGCACTGGCACTGGGAGCACTGGCTGGTGGGGAGGGCCAGCGCAGCAGCAGCAGCCAGTGGATTAACGGACTAGGCGGCCCACCCACATGTTCTGAGAATATTGAAGAAATAAAGATGTTTGTAATCAATCCATCAATCGGAGTCTAAAACGTTGTCAACGCCAACGATAATGAACACAATGAACGCCGACGGCCTATGCCTTCAGCGCCGCGTTTCTGGTATAACGTTGTCGATGCCAACGCATGCAGCGCATATCTGTCACTACCGCCACTTAGTTCAAATCACGATGGAGGTGTCCACTGTTCCATGTTCCAAGAGGGCAGTTATGCGCCTTCCGTCTGGTTTCCAAGAGGCTGCTTCATTGGTTTCGCAGCTTAAAGCGCGACTAACGTGTCCACTGCTGGTTACAACGGACAACCCAACTGTGACGGCGACACCGCGAAACGCAGAAACGAACACCAAAGCGCTGCGATCTAAAAAGGCAGCACACGCAGGACGAATCTTGAATCCGGGAAGAACGACGGCAGGAGGCTTAACATAGCCATGGGTCGTCCCACGACTAAAGGGTAGGGGTGGGCACCAGAACTTGGCAGCAGAGAGCCCTCTTTACGCGCAAGCGGCGTATATTTAAGGCTCGCCGATTACAGCTTTGGGCGGCAATCGTTCCATGTCCCTGAAGCAGTGTTTTTTTCTCTTCCCTAGTATGTAACACCTGCTTCGTGGCTGAGGTGAAAGCGAGGGCGCTTCTGCCGGACTGTAGAACATTCATGGCCGAAAATTAGAGCTCCAAAATAAGAGGCATCCAAGACATACGCGGAGCGGCAGGAGGATTTTCTTAGAAAGCAGCCGCTGAGAAAGGCCAAGGGAAGAAAATTTTATAAAGCGGCGCCTCCAGTTTGGAGTACTGGAAGACATTTAGGTCCTACTTGGACACTAGGCCATGGAGAAAGCTTTACCGGTGGTGAAGGTTTTGCTTGAAGTTCCCTTTCATCACTTTGTTGCCGTCCTGAGCGACGGCAAGAAAGACAACCACAAACGAAACGGGCGTATAATGGCTTAAAGGTAGACGGGAATGGCAGTTTTCTTCTTGGCTGGTAAGAATATTGACAAGTAGGGCGGTAAATGCTTACCTTTGTAAGCTGCTTTCAGGGTGTGTTCGTCCCTTAGCCTCTCATAAAAATCAGTCTGATTTACAACCTTTCCATGCTTCGTTATGTTGAAGTGTGGTATCCGTAGAAGTCGGATATCCGCAGACGCTCACAGATGCAGCTTTGACAAAGACTATGCGACTTTCAAAGTTTCATTAAAGCGTTGGCGCCAAAAAGCCTGCACCGCGAATTTATTTGTTTCTGAGGTCGTCTGTCTTCTTGCAAGATTTTTTTTGAGCACTCCACACTCGACTGGCTTAAGGTACAAGAACCAAGATTACCCGCATAATTTAGAAGAATGCTTGGAGTAAAACTTAGGGGTTGCTTCTCTGTTTTGTTGTGTTCTTCTTTCTTTCTGTCTTCTTTTTCACTCGTTGTTGCTTGTAGTTTCTTCTTTCTTCTTAGTAGGTCTCGTTTCACTGCTTCGCCCAATGAACCTCTCGAATTGGCCGGATTAACTGAGAACACTTATTTAATTAACACTTGATTAAAACAAAAAAGGTACAGTACAGTTATAACGATGACAGTAGCATAACTGAGCTGTGCCACCCTGGAATAACTGAGCTGTGCCACCCCTGGACATAGGACAGTCCGTCGTCCCAAGCGAGCATGCGGGAGGAAGTCCGTCTCCTACCGAGCTCCGACCTCAACTGCCGCCCTCTCAGAGCTTGCGGCCGTGGCTGGGTTTCTTCCACAAAAACAATTATTCGTTCAGCGCTCTCATATTCCCGAGGACACTTTTCCCCGATTTCGGGAAATCCATGTACCGCGGACTGGGCTGGGGCGCCGGCGCGTCTGGCCCCGGTCCGCAAGTTAGGAAACCCATTCCAGAGGAGAAGCGCAAATTTACGACAAGTGGCTCCGACACCGGTAAAGAAAAGCAACGCAAACCCGGGCATCTAACAGATGGGCGGGGTGTGGTTTGTCGAAGGTGTCCGGAGCCCCGTACATGCGCGAAGTGGGGCCGTCTACGGAGACACACGGCGCCTTACATGTCGGTGCTAGAACAAGACCCGACCAAATCAGTAGCACACTCAATGCTCACTCCACGCGAAGTGCGAGTTCCCCCGCGGAAACAAACACCTCAAAATGCGGGTGATGAACGCGCGGTCCGTATCGCTTAAGGAGTCAGGGGGCCCGCTCCGTACGACAAACAAAAGACAAACCAAAGTTCCGCCCCCGGAAGGCGCGCGGCGCCCCGCCGACGCGGCTCGGCGGCACCACTGTACGAAACAGAACTCCAAACAGCATACAAAAGACAAACAAAAGTTCCCTCCCCGCCCGGGACGCCCGGCATCCCGGCGAAGCGGCTCGGGGCGTAACTGTATAAAAAAACACAAGCAAAAGAAACTCGTACAAGCGGGTGCAAGCGACGACCTTGCACTTGGTATGCCTCACTCTTCGTTACGGCTTCTTAAATCACAACACACAACATCGCTATTAGAAACAAAACGAATCTCAAGGAGCTTCCGGATTATTTTCAGTGACAGCATCAGCCAAAAAAATCATTCGTTAGTAGGTTTCGTTTTCCACTTTCACAGGGGCAACTATTTGAACTTTCTTTAATTATCTATGCATTTCCGTAGTAGTCGTTGCAAGTGAAGTATGCAGCTGAACGCGAAAGGCACCTCTGAACAGCCCCGATTAGAAAAAGGCTTGTTGAGGATTTGCGGGGTCGCAGCGGAGCACCACAGAGAGACGACCAGCGTGGCAGGCTTCTAGTTCCGGACTGCGCGTGCCGGGCGTGCGCTCCGAGCACGCGCTGTCGTTCTTTATTTTCTTCTGTCGCGGGAACGCCGATCGCAGCGCCTGCGCTTTATAGCGTCGCCGGGCGCTACAGGCTTAAGGCGTAAAGGCGCCCTAACCGGAGGACGAGCCTGACACATCATTTGATCACCACTTAAATTTTTGTAGTCAGCGATTGGCAGTTGTATAGTGTCTTTATTTCATATGGTAAAAAAACAAATATGCAGGTCTTCGCGGTACTGTTTCAATAAAGCATACGAGGACAAGCATTTGGTTTCCTTAATGAACTGAAGTGTTACAAAATTGCCACCTAAAATTAAATGACGACACGAAAAGAGAATTTGTGTGTGATTTCTGCATGCGAACCTTTGTGTCCTTTCGGGGCTTGCAAATCAGTTGGTCTGAATATGAGCTACGCAACCAAAATAAGCGCTCAAGTCAATCAGTTTTCAGAGAAATTCATTTCGACATAGTTAAAATATAGAAACGTATATCTCACGGCTATTTAACTGAGTTGGAGTGCATCTCGCTGCGCTAGACCAGTAGCCACTGAGTGCCCACTAGGGCACAATATACCGCGTATTCTTCACCAAGTAGTAATTCTTAACATAGTTTTAGTTTTCAATATCAAAATTGCCTAAGTGTGCCGGATATTGACTCTTTACACTTGAAACATCTTAATTAGCTCTTTAGTACAGAAAAATTACCTGCGTCAGGGCCGCTGGTAGCTTTGCTCAGGTGTGATGAGACTTTGGTCTAGTTCCCCATTTTTGTACGTGAAGTACAACCTCTTATAAATGCATTTATTTTTGTTAAGTTTTTTTCATTCCGCTGTATATCTGTAAGGGTTATACAGAAACACATTTACATATCACAAACGCACGCATACCTTTTAAATGTCATGCAAAAGAGTTCTTTGACCGTAAGGCAACGTCAAAATTTTCTTGCGCTTGTGAAGGACATGAAGAATAGAATGTCATTGTCCCCACTGCATGGTGGACGATTTTTTGAACGTCATGAAAGGGTGAGACTTTTCCTCTGAAATGGCAGACTTTCTGAAGGTATTGAATCAATATGGCGTTGGTCTGAAATTCACAGCAGGGGTCCCTGTGGCCAAAGAACTACGTTTCCTTGATTTGTCTCTTAAAGCCGCTTCAAATTATCTCTGCTGGATGTATCGCCCGCGCACTGCGAAACCGCTCCATCGGTACCTGTCAGGCCATTGCAAACC
Organism: Amblyomma mixtum; assembly: GCF_055824585.1. Taxonomy (NCBI): domain Eukaryota; kingdom Metazoa; phylum Arthropoda; class Arachnida; order Ixodida; family Ixodidae; genus Amblyomma; species Amblyomma mixtum. The sequence goes on along the minus strand of NC_143012.1, from coordinate 226,784,202 downwards.
GATTAAGGATGGCATAGCTGTTTCGTGCCTTAACGCAGCACCTTCCTGGACCTGTCACCACTGTGCAGCCGACAGTGTCTTGAAGCAATAGTCATCTCTAGGGCAGGAGATAAAGTTCTGCGGTTGGTCAAGCCAGAGGCAGACATACGAAGTCGGGATGATATTGAGCGCCGCCGGCCGGCTGTCATTCCTTGCGCTCACAGGCGTTACCTTAGTCTTAAGAGCCTGGCAAAGAGGTACGACGCCAGTGTGGTGTTTTCGGCACCGGTCTTTCAACAGTTGTAGGAAGGGTGTCGTGTACCGACTGCCGTTGTCCTGCAGTAAAGTGTATATCGGACAAAGAGGGTGCTGGGAGGGATAAATGTGTGGCTTTTCGAGCCCCGCAATTCACTCGACAGTGACTCGCGGGATAACTTACCTGCACATGGCCGGGGTTGTAAACGCACGCCTTGTTTTTCGAAAGCTACTGTTCAACAGGCCACCCGCGAGGTTATCGAAGCCTCTTATATCAGAAAAAATGCTAGCGGGTGCGTCACCGAACATTCTGTCGCCCTGTCAGAAAGGAAATTCTGCTATTTGGACTATCGACTGCACTCTGCTCGTGTTTAGCTACCTTTTTCTTGCAGCGCGCGTTTGCTTGTTCCCATGTGATTTTGACGTGCCTAGTCTAAGGTGGTTACTGTATATATACTTGTTGTTTTTTTTTTCATTAAACTTCAGTTGCGACTGAGCTCTGGCGCCGTCTTCCTTCTTGTCCTTTGTGGTTTGTCAATGTGTGCGCCGTTTTTGTCATGATGAAGCACTCATGACTTCTCAAAGTACTTGCCTTTGTAGCTTAACCCAACCTGCGCCATTTAAGTTGGCACGAACTAAGCGATCAGGAGAGGAAGTTGCGGACGTGGCAGTGCGGCTGCACAGGAACTCAGTACACTCGGCTGAAGATGATGCGCCCACGAGTTGCCGTTCTTGTCAACGTAGAAGCTCAGTAGGCCTTACGATAAGCTAGCTGTCTAACTGCTTGCGCTTCACGAAGACGGACCGTCAGCCGGCAGGAACTCGCACAAATGATACCGGTCGCGTATTCGATGTAAAAGCTTTGTGCCAGCTTTCAAAAGGCTGGTTTCCAGTATTCAAATGGTCGTCCTGAAAGTCGTTCTTGCTCATGCCCTCGTTACACCTACCCACAACTTCCGCACTCCATCCGCCAGGCAATGTATTGAAGGTGCGTTCTTGCTCATGCCGTCATTACGACGTCTATCCACAACTTACGCGCTCATTCCTACAAGCAATCTGACGCTTCACATTCAGTCATCGAAATCGCCGTCGCCATCGCTTAGCTTAGCTTACTGCAGACTCAAAGGGTAATCAAGGCGGAGCAGGTTTAGCACCGGGCGGCGACACTACGCTTTCTACACGGTACAGAGCAGCCCGGCTGGCCATCTAGCAGAAAATCGGAGGATTTTTTAGAAAAGATAACAGCACGATTAAAAGGTCACAGAAGGCATTCAGTGTCTTTAAACAGGCTATATGCACTTTCCTGGACGCTGAAAGCGCAGCAACGCGCCAGTTCTATAAAAAAGAACACTGCGTTCTGATCTTAAGATGTGAAATCACAAAGCAATTGTTAAGGCCAGGCTAAGAGGTTAGCATCTCAAGCTCGCACAAATGATATCACTGCCGGGTACACAGCCTTCATAAGGCAGAAACTGACGGAAAAGTGACTTATGAGAATTCCATGTACTGCGCCTTGGCAGGCAATTTCTGCGATAGCCACGAATTTTTCTTTAACTGCGAAGTTTCTGAGAAAGCTGCATAGCTTTCCTTCGTAGCCGTATGGCTGCGCTCGGGTGGATGTCAATGAGTAATTACTCCCTTATTACAGTTTTGTATTCGTTTGTTTCTTCCCCTTTTCCAAGTATTTGCCGTTTTCCTTAAATTACGGATGACGCAAACGTTATAAATTTGACATAATGGCATCCGGATAACGGAGAACTGGAAATAGGTGAAAAGGAAGCGACACATTCTTTGCAATGTTCTCATCAAATGATTGGCCTTTTCTTCCACAAACATGGAAGTCGCGTGCTCGAAAAATAATCTATCAGTGAGGGCAGCTGTTTGTTCCGTGTATGTCTCTTAAGTGTAGCTTTAACGGTGATATGGCTACCTTCTGCCATTCCGGTAAGAATGGGGCAAAAGGCGCGATGATTCAAACTACGGCATTTTGTCACTTAGGCCCACCTGACGTCTGTTCTGCGCTGCCGAGTGATGAAGCGTTGGCTACTTTGCACCCAAAAAGGGAAGCCTGAACAACAATTTTTTTGTTGCCCACCGAAAGTATATGTTCACATTCAGAGGAACCGCCTCCTTGATCTCAGAGCCATCTAGTGATACCGAAGTCAAACACAAGGTGGGGATCACTACATCTTCTCTCACGAGATGGTAACAAATTTAACCTGTGTGGCGGTCCACTCCGCGACCTTTTCGCGTTCTCACCAGTTCTCATATTCAGGTGAACTTGCTTCCATAAGCGGCCCCTGGACTTTAGGCAAAGGAGGTGTGGGAAAAGGTCGCACAGGTGGCGCACAGGAAGAGCTTTGCTGAGAAGTTTTAGCCGTTGATGGCGACGCTCCTGCCTGTTATGGGATGTATTGGTTAGCTGCTAGGAGTCTCAATAACATGGCTGAGCAGGGCTGAGGACATCAACGCTGCAATCAATGTCCCTGGCGCACACGTCGTCCCCAGGTTTCAGAGGTCTGAGAGGGCTTGCACTGTGACGGTGATTATAGTAGTCGCCTGTTTCACCTCGTTTGTGAAATTCTGTACCTTTGAACTCTCATTGCCAATGCAAGCAGAAGTCGTTCTGGCAGTCCCGGGAGTTGAATTTGGAGTTTAATTCCCATCACTAATTGCGCTGGAGAGATGCCCGAAACGCTAAATGTGTCTCGGGAAGCAAGAAGAGCTAGGTACGGATCGGAGCTGTTTTCAAGTAGGTCCTCGACGATCCGGACCATGCGCTCGGCCTCTTCGTTACTCTGAGGGTACGTAGGGTTACTTGTTTCATGACGGAATCCGAGAGATCGAACGAACTGGGCGAAATCTTTGGATACAAACTGCGGTTTGTTCTCGGTCCGCACGGTGTCTGGGATCTCGAAGCGAGCGAAGCAGCTCTTCACAGCAGCAATGACTGCTGGTGATCACGTAGTCCCCAGTGCAACCACTTCAGGGAATCTGGAGTAATAATCAACGATCAAGGCGTAATCGTGTCCTTTGAACTGAACCGAGTCCATTCCCACGCGTTGTTATGGTCTCTCAGTTATGGCTGTTGGTATCAGGGGCTCGGAACCAATGACTCGAGTCTCGGCACACGTGGCAGAATGAGTTGCCAAGTGTTTGGTAAATAGTTTGCTATTTGGCCACCAAACACACTCTCGGGCACGTTGTTGAAAGCGGCGAACACCTTGATCTCCTTCGTGTGAGAGTGAGAGGATGTCGCGGCTTTGAGCCGACGGAATGATGATACGGCGATTCAACAAAGACAGGCCATCATACACACTGAGACTTTCTCTATCCTTTCAGTATGGTGCTATGTAAGGCGGCACTCTGTTCTTCGATATAGACGCTCTCTCATAGTAGGCCATGACTCGGGAACACTGCATCAAGAGGCTGATGTCGACTAACATCATCTATTCGACTTGTTAGAAGTAGACGCAAATATTTGAGGACTTCTCCGATGAAAATTTCTAGGCTTTTGACCGCTCTCAAAGCTGACGTGTCACAGGGCGCTCGTTACAGAGTGTCGGACGTAGCTAAGAGTTTGTTTCCCAGGTATATATTTGACGGTGTACTGGTAACGCATCAGCTTGATACGCATTCGCTGCATCGAAGTAGGAAGATTTACAGGTCTTTGCATCCAAGGAGGGATCCAAGAGAAAGATGATTCGTCTTGACCTCGCAGCTTATTCCGATTTACTGAAGCGTCCCTTTGTACGAGTGAGGTATCCAGATGCGTAGGCAAGAACACGTCGAATTCCTAAGGGCTGGTCTTGTGCAAGAGTGCTCCCAGGCCATAAGGGCCTTGTCAACCGGTAATATAGTCCGGTATTGCGGTGCGCGTTGTACTTTGCCATGCATCTTTCTGACCTTACCAAAGACTTGATGTAAACAAAAGGTCCTTTTCTTGGCTGTGACACGAAATCCAGGCACTCTTCTTGTTTAAGAGAGAAAGAATGGGTGCAGTGATCTCAGACAGGTTTGGAATGAAATGGTTGACCATTCCAAGCAATCGGCACACTCAAATGACATCTAGTGGTGGCGGGAGATCCTTGATAGCCTTGACCTTATTTGGGTTGGGTGGAATTCGCTGCACATCCATGACAACTCCTAGGAAGATGACAGAAGATACTGAGAATTCAAGCTTCTTTTCGCTAAGAGTGCCCCGAGCTTGATTTAGGGTAGCCATTTGGGCTTGGCATTGGTATCGCTCCTGATGGTCCCTGCCGAAAAATGGTATGTCGTCGATCATAGTGACGGCTCTATGGAATCCTTCGAGCAGCCTTGACATGAAGCGTTGGAAGTAGTCGGGCTCTGTTGCGATGAAGAAGGGAAGACGTCTGTAGCCCTAGCGGCCAGAGGGAGTGGTAAATGTTGACAGTTCTTAACTCTCACGGCTGAGCCCGATTTGGTGGAAGGGGGATCCTGCATCGAGATTGAATATACGCTTACCCCAGCCAGCTAGCCTAATATATCTTCAACTGTCGGCAATACGTAGTGCTCACGCTGGGTGACCTTGTTAGCTTCGCCAAGCAACACAGAGCCTGCACCCTCGCGACGGCTTCGGGACTACGACAAGGCATGAGCACCATGCGTTTGACGTGGCGAATTTTCGAATGACTCCCTGGGTTACCATGTCGTCCAGTCTTTTCTTCACGCGCTCGAGCAGAGGCAGGGTTATGCGTCTTGAAACCTTCAGCGAAAATAGGCGAGCATCAGGAAAGAGGCACATGTGGTACTCCTCCCGCACTTCTTCCATTCCACAAAATATTTTGAGCAGGATTGATGAAATGCTGTGTATAGAGTCTAGGAAGTGCACGACACCATGTCTCTGTTTGCCGGTAGTCAGAGAAGGTGGTTAGTCTGATTCTTGACGCAATACTATGTCTGGACAGTCATCCTGTTGCGCCACTCCAAAGTAGCAGTGAAAGTTCCCAGTACGCGCAAACGAAGATTTCCGGGACCGGATACCTCCCTCCTGCTTCATCCAGTACGCTAGGCAATCCAGCGAAAGAGGCTAAACTACAGTTACTTCCGCTCCCAAGTCCATTGCAAGGTGGCCATTCACGCGCTTGTCGTTGTACCTTGCTCGATGCGTACTGAGCGTGTGAAATTCTACATAATCCAAGAAGTCTTTTCTCTGCTTTGCATTGCAAACTTTGGCGAAGCAACCTTGATTTTTGCAGAAATGGCACATAGATAAGCATGCCGGACATTCATTTTGCGAGTGTACACAATAGCCGCAGTAACCGCATGTTCATCCAGTTCGTTGCTCTGACTTACTGCCGCTTTACGATGTGCTTAGCGCAATCTTGCGCCGGGCCGCGTCGATGTTTAAGCTGTGAAAACTTGCACTTTCGCGGAAGCTTGCGCGGGAGAGAGGTTCTTTTTCGGCACCTTCATGCAGGCGCGCTTGGCACAGTGCTTCTTCCGCCATGAGTTTTGTGCTACGGGACAACTGATCGGACAACTTTTCATCCCACAGTCCTGCGACGAACATTTCGTGAACGAGATGACCTTCCGCTTCTGGGCTTTTGTACCCACATCGTTTAACAAGATTGCGAATCGCTGCAATGAAGGCGCCGTATTTACAGGCTCACTTTGCTGCTGTGTTCGGTGATGAAACCTGCAGCTGTCACAAATTTATTTTACGGGGTGTAAAAAATGCGTCATTAGCTTGCCCTTGACGATGCAAATGAGAGGATTTCGGAAGTTGACGCTCTTGGTGACGACAAGACGGTGCGTGCTTGAGGCCCCATGCAATAGAAAACTGTGCGCACCTGTACCTCTTCAGAGGGCGTGTTGAGACCAGCAGCGAAGGCGTAGTCATCGTACGTCGCTATCCATGTTGACTACTCTCACGGGCTTGTGAAGGTGAATAGCGGAGGGGGTTGAAATATGGGCATACCGACACGCACGACGATGACCACGGCCGTATCGACTGCCGCATCCATTAGCGATGAGTTAGCCGGGCCCCACTTCTGACCTGACACTACGTTCTCCGCTGTCGAGTAATAAGGCGTTGGCTACTGTGCCCCCAGGAAGGGAAGCCTGAACGAAGGTTTATTGCTGCCCATCAGCAGTATATATAATTAGAGGAGCCAGCTCCTTGTAGTGAGTTCCATCTCGTGAGAACGAAACCAAGCACAAAGTGACGACCACTACAACATCGTTGCGTGCAATTCAATTAATTTGTTATTTAGCTGAACTGACCAGCCACATATACTTTGTAACTCCACCGAAAGCTGGCAGGAATTGGTTTCTCAAGCAGAGAACAAAATGGAATTCAGCCTTTGTGACCGAGAAGCAAGTGAAAAAGGAATGAGTTTCCGCAAGAAGCATTTTCCGATAGTGTAGAGCAGAACCTCAAAATATTCCTAGTATAGTTAGAGTTTTAATGTATGAGAAATACTTATTCATCTGAACTTGCAAAAAAGATTATGATGGTTTGGTCCTGGCGTTCTCGGACAAAAAGCATCTCAGCTGCCGGTTATAAGAGGGCTTAAAAAGATATAGTGGAGTGTTATGGGATCTAAAGTAAAGGCAATATTGTTATTTATTATGGTGAAGCTGTATTTATTTTCGTGCTTCCTTACTGTGGTCTAATCATGTAAGAGATAAATCCTAATAACCCATATGATTGAAAGAGGCATGAAAAAAGCTGTAGGATGCTTCAAGCGGGACCGGTGCTACCAAGAGCTTTGCTGTCACTATAGGACACTGTCTATACAGAAGGAAAAAAAAATGAAAAGCCGAAGGGCAGGAACTGCTAGAAATATATCTGGGATGCAAACGGCACACTCCTTCCAACTTTTAAGATCTATGTGTGCAACAAATAATAACTACGGGACTCGCTCTCTTCAGTCTTATCCATAATAATACGCAGACTCACACCTTACTGTGCCATAATTTGCGAAATATCATATCCATAAGCAGGAACGAATGGCAGGAGCAACAACTGTAACAATAAAGAACCGCAAGTTGCAAATGAGGCAGGTAATTCAAATGCCTTATCTATCCAGGCTGCACTAAAAGCCTGGATCTAAAGCAAGGAAGTTCATAGCGGGAGATGAAACAAAGAGAGTTCCGCGTTATATTTGAGCGCACTATTTGTCATGTGAACAGACCTACAAAGATCGGATTGGTGGCCAATCAGCGACGTCGAATGCGTTCATTGCCCGACTGAGTAATATGTTTATTTTGCAGGGGTGTGCCATACCGCCCAGCGAACTTTCTCTTTGGCACTATGAGAAGGACAAATGCAGCATTTCAAAATTTTAAACTCATGAATGTCGTAAAATTGTTTCGCTTTCCACCTGAGCTACCTTTCGTATTCACTGTGCGCAGTGCCAGGGCAGAAGTGAATAATAAAGTGTTATTTTTGAAGTGATAGTTATCAGAAATAAAAAGACGATGATATTATGGAAATCTGTGAAAATTTCGCTCTACTCGTGTCTATTCCGGCAGGCAAATCCATTTTTTCCTTAAGTTTGAAGAAATATAACACATTTTTACTCAAAATTCGCTTAGTCAGCCACACTATATGTTGCTTTTTAGGCGTAGTCTTGAAATTGCGGAATGTCCAAAAAGAGGAGCACCTGAGTGTACGGTACCGAAGGAGACAGATTCTGAAAAGTTCACAATGCAGTAAGATAACGACGCCGTCGTAAATATGTTATTATGTTTAATATTGAAAGAGGTTTGCGCTTAAATACTTTTAGATCAACCTGCACTGCAGTTACTGCACAATGGGACAAGCGAGACTCAGTGCTTTGCTGCCATAGTGCCTTTCTAATAAAATTTTGATGAAAGCAAAAGTTTTACAGCCGTTTTTGCTACTATACCCATGTGAATCAAGAAGAATGTAAGCAAGCGTAGAACGAGCAAACAGCGCAAGAAAATATTGTGCTCTAAGGAATATTAGGCTAAGTGAAATGCAGAATGAAGCTTATAAATATTTGCTGCCGTTTTTTTTTTGTGGCTGTTACAGTATTAATCACTTAAGTCCACGATATAGTTCGGCACCACCTCTATCTCAGTACCAACCATGAAACTAAAACGCACCAGATGCACAACGAAATGAGGCGCAATTTCATAGCTTTGAAACACCACCCACGCAAGCCGACCACGGGCCGAACTGTCACGCATATTGTTTTTTGTAGCTCTAAATTTTCAGTCTAGGCAACGACAGTCACTCTCTCTTCTATAGCGACATGCTAACAATGTAGGTCATTTTGCTACTTGTTGCACTTGAACATTTTATATTCTTTTTCAGATCTTAGGGTCGCTTTAAAGCGGCGAGGAGAGTACCAAACACTCGAGTAACTTAAATAGCAACGTCCGCACTGCCTTGAAAATTTAACCAAGTATATTATTTTAAATACGCAAGGAGGGCGGGGAAGATAACAGCCTACATTCGTTTTATAATGCAACACCAGTATTGTCGGTCAATCCAAGATATTTTAACATATAATATGTTTACCACAAGAAATATTGCGTCAGCATTCTACCAGCGCTGGAACAGGGGACAGGTAACAAGAGACGGAAGGACAAGCGCTTAGGTTGGTGGAAAAAATGAATTTGGAAGGCTAGCGGTGACCGATCATTAATGCCGAGGGAAATTGTCTACAAGTATTTTTTTCATCAGAAACCCATAAAGCCGAGATTCCTTTCCGCTGTATCATTGCCGAACGGGGCACATTTCAACATGTTGTCTCAAGTTTCTTACAAAGCCGTTTATCTTCTCATCCAGTAGAGGATCCGTTTCTTGTGTCACAATCTGTGGCAGTTGTGGAATATCTGAAACACAGTACCCAGGGATGTGTGGGATGTTTTGTATTGATGCGCAGGATTTCTTCTAAACAAACCGCTTGTCCTTTCGTCTCTTCTTGTTCCCTGCTCCCGGTTGCAGCGCTGGTAAGTGTTTCGAACATGAACCAACTAGCTGAAATCTCCGTGTTGTTGCGTCAGAACTTTGTTGTTTCCGTCAAATCGACTACTCGGAGAGAACTTCGAGGTGGGCAGAGAGGTGTTAGCTTTAGGACAAATTGTGCTAAAACACAAGAGATACAGAGGAGACGAGGTTGACGGGACTGGCCCAAACTTGCAACTGATTTTATTGCCTAGAAAGTAAAAATAAATATGCAACGAATGAGTTAAAAAAGTCGCCTTGAAAAAAACAGAAGTCAAGCCAGTGTGGATGTGATGAGAAAGCCTGCAGTTTTCTTTCGAAATGTTAGAAAGAAACGGATGTATCACTGACGTACGTATCGCCGGTTCTCTTGATGTGAATGCTTTGAACAGTTCGCATGCTACACTGCTCGTGCTCCTACCCGTATTCGTAATATTCTCATATCATGGCTGGCAACCTATGAATGCAATGCAATGGCGGGCAAGTTCAGTCCTTTTTTTTTATTCGATAGGTATCGATAGCAGACATGTGCATATATCTTCATGTCATTAAAGGGATTGTGAAATGTTTTCCGAAAATTTTGAACGACGTGTGTATTTGTAATTCTGACCCTCCATTCTATAGTATACCTTGGTTCGTTTCATCGTCCGGGTTGATTGAATAGCGAAAAAAACTAAATTTTGGTTTCCCAGCGCGCGTCCCCCTCAACTCACAGCAAACGTCATCTTAAGAAGCCAATCAGAGGCTTCTGTCGTCAACACAACATGGCGGCTTAGCGAGGCCTGTTTAGCCATAGTTGACCGAGGTCACAGCACCATACTGACTCGAATGTGGCGTCACAATGACGTCACGCCAGGTAATTCGTCACAATGACGTCACGCCAGGCTGCACCGTCGCCTGCTCAGAACGAAGTCTGCTAGCTGTTAAGCTGACACATGTGCGAAAACTTGGCCGGCGCGCCGCACCAGTCGCCACTTGCGAACTGCCGCCTACTGCAAGCAGGGACACAGGGAGCGGCAAGCATCTTTGCGCCGCTAGACTCAAGCCCGGTCCACATCCGGTGTAACACTTTGCCACCGCACACCAGCGCCTGCGCGCTGCTTGGCTACTGAAGTTCCCACCAGAAAAGACAAAATAAGAAAAAATAGACAAAATAGCGGTGACAAAGCATGCCTGCCCATGTAGCGCGCTTTCGGCACGGCGCTGGACGCGGGCTCGCCAGGCGACGAACTGCACTGCTCTCCATGGCTGCTGGTCGTCGCTAGGCCTGTTTCGCATCGAAGCCGCGGTGGAGAACGCTTCGGAACTAGCCTGGGTTATAATAAAATGCCTGCCCTTGGCACCCCTTAACTGCCAACAGCATCGTCTCACAACAAAAAATATGATCATTTTTGCGGTGCTCTCGGCAGCGGAGTAGCGGACGCTAGGCGCGCGAGCAGGACCGCAACGGCCGGGATGCGGCAGCTGGGCGGCGGTTCTGGGAAGAAATTTGCTCGTATTGCAGTTGCTGCTTCTACCAGCAACTCGGCATCGTTCAACGATCCTCAAAAATGATCTGTTTTCCACAGTTCTTGCTCCTAGAGTTTATTATTTATGTTAAGAACAATCTTTAGCTCATTTTTATGACGCCATCGAACGGGATCCAGGCTTGCCGGCCGGCCTGCAGGCTCGACGTATTTCACAATCGCACCAAAAAAGACAAAGCAGCCATGCTATCAGAACGGCTGCCTGCTATATTCGAGCAAGGACAGCATGCCGAGCGTTCGGCAACGACGTTGCCTGCGGGCACGCCCGGCGATGAACAAGGAGGCTCCGCGGCGGCCCTGGTCGTCGCTAAGCCTACCTGGTTCCGCATCGATACCGCAGCTGAGGGAGCTTCTGAACTGGCCAGCGCGGTAAAAGGTACTATGGTGGTATTCTCCCGGTGTCGCCTTTTGCGACATGTCGCATTCGCTCTTCGCTGATTGGCTCCAGCCGCGGTGACGGCGGCGTGACGACACGGATCCGCCTTCCTGCTACGTCATCGTGACGTCGCCCCAATTTACTACGCATAGTCGAACAACGGAATGCGCTGAAGCAATTCGCGCGGGCGACGGGCTACGAAATTGATACTAGAAGCCATGGATCCCACTCTCCTTGCCTGGTTTTTGGGTTGCGAAGAAGAGTGGCGTGTCCGCGGACATCGCGACCAGTTTGCCTTGGCCGACGAATCTTGTCGGCGGCATTACCGGCTGTCGAAGAGCAGCACTGTGGCTACCGTCTGCTAAGCCGGACTGCCACTCGCCATGCGAATAGCGTTAGCGTGCGAAGGCAATCGGCAGTTGCGGCTTTTGCGCCCTTAGCGTGAAAACATGGCGGCGTCCTTCCAAGCGAGAGCCGCCCGCTTCAGCCAATTCAGCAGTCCTTGCGATTCCGGTCGGCATGTTTACTGGCAACTACTGGTGTTGTTGCTTTAGCTATGACTTACCTTGCTTCGACGATAAAGTTTAAGCTGCAATTCAGCTTAGTTTTCGAGATACGCTCTCGATTCTGGAGCGCGCAAGCCTAATGGTACCTCCAGCTACACTGCTACCGTCTGCAACTGCCCGAAACGCAGCCGACACCTAGCAAAACCGTCCGGAACTAAACAAAAATAGATTTTGGAGACTTTTCGCGGTGTTTTATAGACTTAAATGAAGTAAAGCGAGTTTATATTAAATTTGCAAGTATTATTTGAAAATTAGACGTCATGTGATGACAAATATTCTTGCTATCAAAAATACGAAACTACTGCTGCTAGTGAATCAGCAGTGGTAAATTGTCGCTTCTCGGAGTGAATGAAAGCACCGCCGACGAAAGTGCCGGCGGCGTTTTGCGTTTCTTCGAGCAACTGTACGCACTTTTTTAGGCCCCGCCCTTATGCGTCATGTCGCAAAAGGCGACACCGGCAGAATACCACCCCTACTCTCGTCACCCCTTTTACTCTGAACCTGTCCCATAATAAAGTAAAGGTATCCTCGATTTCCGCGACGCCTTCAACAGCGGAGCTAGCGAATGGCAGCTATGCGAGCGGCGACCAGGCAGTCATGGGATGAAATTTGCTGGCATTGCAGTATTCAATATTGCCAGCAACTCGGCATTGGCCAATGATCTTCAAAAATGATTCATTTTTGGCATTAATCTATCCCGGGGCTTGTTATGAACATAAACAAATAATACTAGCGTGTTTTTCTGACGCCAGCGACTGAGAAGCCGGCCCCAAGAAACGCGCCCCAACGGCATTATGACGCTGGCGCTCTGCGCGCTCGCATTCTGCCGCTTGTCAGTGCGACGCTCCGCGTGCGGCCTATCATTGACATCGGTTGGGCGCAGGCGGCGAGCTGCTGTCGGTCGTTGTTGCAACGTTCGCAACGGCGCGTCTCGCGCCCAGAAAGTAGCAGTCATGCCGAGAGCCCGCGACACCTCTGCCTGCGGAAGCCCCGACCGTGAACCTCCCGAACCCGGTCTTGAACTCGAGTCCTCATCCTCAACGCAAGGGGTGGGTTGATTCGCAGGCCTATCCGCAAATTATGCCTAACCCTCTTCACGCTTCTGGAAAGCATTTTTCAGCAGCGAAGAACAGAAGCGCGGAGCCGATGCGCGCCGCGATAGCTGACTCGTACGTTCGGATCGAGTTCATGTGAACAGAGAGTCGTCGAGATGGGCTGACCTTGCTCAGCTCCATTCTCTGACTCAGACCATCCGCTGCCAAGAAACATCACCTAGATACTGAAGCCGCGGAGGATGAAGAGCAGAACCGAAACCGAAAGTGGTCCCAGGTGAGTGATTGATGTATGACCACGCGCTGCAGCTTAACGAAGTACAATTACATGTGCGAATAATTGAAAAATTTTGTTTCACTTTCTGAATTTTTCATAACGCTATCATTTTAGGGCAAACGAAAGCTAAAGATATCTCTACGTTCCTAAAGATCTTAGATGACGTAGTCGAGTAATGCGAGTGCCGGCCGGCGGCGGCGCATGGTCGTTTCATGAACGCAAAAAGGCAGCGATTTAGAAATGGCTTTAATAAATGCAGACTCAATATTGAGCCGAAATATTTCGGAATCGGCATGTGTAATGTTTATGGAAGCAGTAAAAGTTAAAACCGGGCAGCTTCATTTTCTTATCACAACCCCTTTAATATCGCAGTGGACCGACTAGGATGGTCGAGAGCAGAAAGAGCTGCAAACTTTCAAATGAAATTTTACTGCAAGTAACACTGAGGCTCACTTTCGAAAAGCGTGTATAGAAAGCGCAAAACAAAAGTGACGCATAGATTCAAGACGGGAAGAGCAGAAAGCAAAAAAGTGCGAAAACATCATGCAGGACGACTCTAAGAAAAACAGATTATTTTTCATACAGCGGCATGATTTGGGGAGTGGTGGCTGCTTTTTTTACGTTAGTGATGCAATATTCGTCGACCGTGGGCTACAATACAATAGTCATCGTCATCATCAACAGCGTGACTAGGCCACTGCAGGGCAAAGGTCTCTTTCACAACTCTCCGATTAACGCCGTTCTGTACATATCTTCCGCAAACTTCTTGAATCTCCCGCCCACCTAACTTTCTGCCGCCCACCGCTACGTTTGCATTTTTTTGTAACCCAGACCGTACCCTTAACGGCAAACGATATTGTTACGTGACGGCAAGTCGATGAAGACAGCGCTACATGACATATGGCGATGGAGTGATTTAAGGGCGGTGGCCTTAGCGCGAGCGCTCCGTGCCGCCGCTACCCACTTGGCGGCCTTCTAGACCGTGGCACTACCTGGAGCCACCGAGACCGTGGCACTACCTGGAGCCACCGAGCGATCGTCCCAATCGCGGTAATTAGGAGAACGGCAGTTACAATGAAATACCGGACGTGACGATGATCTTGACTTAAGGGATAAACCCAGAAGAGAAGATCTGGGGCTTGCGGCCACGATGAAAGAGATGAGCAGATGATGATCATTGAGCGCTGGTGCTGGAAGCTTCCGGGCCACAGGTCACCATTAATCGACTGCTGAGGCCCATGGGAACGGCAAATGGCATAGGCAGGGCGGGGGATATGTGCACACGTGCCTCGGATAGGTCGGGTCATGTAGGGCCTGGTCGGTAGGATCAGTTTGTCGGGTCTTGTGGTCGGGGCGGAGGTCTGGCCTGGGTCGAAAGGCGTAGTGGATTCTGGTCAGGCAGGCAGGGGCACAGCAGGGCTGTGCTGAGCAGGAGCACAAGGCCGATGACCGCGGCAGACGGAGCACGCCGAAGCTCGAAGACCAGCATGGCGATTAATACCCCGCACTTCCACCAAATGTTACGTGAAGGCAAGCCGATGAAGACAAGGCTATATGACATATTGCGATGAAATGATTTAATGACGGCAGGCCTAGCGTGAGTGGACTGTGCCGTGCCACTGCCCGCTTGGTCGTCTTCTAGTGCATGAGAATAGGAACTAATGAACAGGTATGAAAAAATACGTATTAGTATTCTGACACATCTGCAACTGACTACTAGATTAGGCAAGGAGCAATAAATAAACATCAAGAACAAATTCAAATAGGCTTCTATCGATAGAGTATCGCGTTGTAGCAAAGAACCCTCCTTTATCTAAGAACAGAGTATTTAGAAGTTCGAAACGTCGACAATATCATCATCAGCCGTAATCGCATGTAAATTGTGGTTCGTCAAGATAGCTTTTTACGCACGGATCCTTTAGCATAGCAGCACTATACACTTTTATGAAGTGACCACGAAGTAACGGTGAGTTCAAGGTCTCGAATTTGAGTTTAACGGAGAGATGGTTTTTAAATCAAATTTTCTCAAAATAAAAGCCTTCTTTTGCTGCCGCACCAGAAAGCCTGGGATCCATTTTTCTAACTACAAAC
The DNA here is from genome assembly GCF_055824585.1 of Amblyomma mixtum. NCBI lineage: Eukaryota > Metazoa > Arthropoda > Arachnida > Ixodida > Ixodidae > Amblyomma > Amblyomma mixtum. The sequence continues at coordinate 226,769,133 of NC_143012.1, read as the reverse complement.
GTCGCTGCTGTCTTCTCAGCATCCTTTTAAGATGCACTTGTATGCCACGGTTTCTGACGCTGTCATGCTTTGTTGGCGAAACACTTTACGGTATGTACATGCGATTTGAGGAGCGAGAGACGCTGAAAGAATAAAACTTGATATATGCATGACTCTACAGGTGTGCTTGTGAAGTTAGTGACCGTTTTAAATTCGTGCCATTTCGCTCATAATCTCATGAATTCCATTCAACTCTTCTAAAACAAAAATGGCCGGAAGCACGTCATAACGCGCCCTTCAATGTAAAGGGCTGTGAACTTCAGTAACCCTGAATACTCATACCGCGTTTTTGCTCACGATATTTCCTGTGCCTTCTGGCTTGACTTGCTACATTACTTTTTCAAGGGACCGAGAAACCTATAGTTCCGTAAAATCTGCAGCATTCAATCTACCAATTCCGCGCAAGTTTTAGTGGCCTTTGCATGCTTACCGGATGTGCTCAGCGCCGGCCACGTAGAGGAAACCAGAATATCTGCCTTCAAGACATTTGAATTTTTTTAAATATATTTTCAAACACCATCAGCAGCCTTTCACTTTTTTAGTAGTAGAGACATTCACGGATTTGTATTTATCTGAAACATGCGAACTACAAAGAATTACCTCCAGGAAAGTACTGCGTGAAGTTAACGCCGCGTTTATTTTGTTAAAAAATAGAAAACACAGCTCAACGTTTGGGCCGGCAAGTTTTTTCGATGAAGATAAGGCCACACAGTGGCTGAGTGGTTATGCCGCTCGGCTGCTGACCCGAAAGACGTGGGCTCGATCCTGGCCGCGGCAGTCGAATTTTGATGGATGTGAAATTATAGAGGCCGGTGTACTGTGCGATGTTAGTGCATGTTAAAAGAACCCCACGTGGTAGAAATTTCCGGAGCCCTTCGCTACGGCGTCCCTAATAGCGTGAATCGCTTTGGGACGTTAAACCCGAATAAACCAAACTATACCAAGATAAGAGTAGCCAATGAGTCGAAGTATATTACGCGCCAGGCCAACCAAGCTGATGCTAGAAACCTTGTCTGTGGATCAGGAGAATATGTATTGAAGTCTGGGGCAGCACTGAAGCCTACGCATTTTTGAGCTTGCTCGTTATGTGCTCAAGCTTGTGCTAATATTAATTTCATGTCATATTGTGACGAAGACGAAGCTGGCATTCGCGCGGGACGGAGCGCTCGCGCTAGGCCAGCGGCCATTAAATCATCCCTTCTCAATTGTTCACCACGCCTCATTCTTCGGCTGGCCGCCACGTTACATTTGGTGTGAGGTGCTGGGGTCCTTCATCGCCATCCTGGTCCCGGAGCTTCGGTGTCCTGCGCCTGCCGTGGACGTCGGCGGTGAGTACCTGGCCCGCGCCGCCCGGCCGTGCTGCAGCCCGCCCGACCTGAACCGACCTCGCCGCTCACCCCAGCCCCGTCCCCCGCCCGGACCACAAGACACGACGACCCAAGACCCCACCGACCCGAGACCCGACCGACCCGAGACCCGACCGACCCAAGAACAAGACCCACACGTGAAGACACCGCCCCCCTGCCCCTGCCGTCCGGTGCGTCCAAGGACCTCGGCCGTCAGCTCCTGGCACCCTCCGGCCCGGATGCTTCGTGGACCGGGACTCATCCTTCGATCATCTCATCCACTGTGGCGGCCAGCACTGCACCATCTTCTACATACTGTTCAACGCCACACTCAAGACCATCGCCATTTCGCCGTCTATTCGTCACCGATCGGGACGATCGCCCGGAGGCCCCGGGTAGTGTGACGAAGACGAAGCTGGCAGTGGCGCGGGACGGAGCGCTCGCGCTTGGTCAGCGGCCATTAAATCATCTCTTCTCCATTGTTCACCACGCCTCATTCTTCGGCTGGCCGCCACGTTACAATATTAGCTCAATGTAAATAAATCTAATATACCTCAAGGAACCAGATAATGTTTAGTCCTTGTGCGCTTTACATTGCAATTAGCGGCGAACAGAATGCTCAAAGACTAAAATCGATGTCTTGCCGACAATATGGGCCTCCGTCTATTCATACTGCGTGGTCCCATATATACATCCCCGCATCCACCCCACTTAGGCCCCTTGTGTGGTACTTGAAAAAAAAACAAACGCAAAGAAATGTGGGCTGTACGTAGAAAAAAATTCTGCTAGCCGATCCTGGAATGATCGCGGAAAGCTGAAGATTGCACATCTTTTCATGCTGCTCTCTCCGCTTCATTGCCGGGAACTTTAGGCCAGGTAAATGTAAGTTTCGTGTAGGAAAAACATCGAAAAGCGCAAATAAGTCTGGCCCCAAACGTAAACAAGAAAGTTGGTATAGTTGGTGCGTTGTTAAAAATTGCCACATGCTCATTAGCTCTACGCACACAACGGACTGCGAAAGGTGCCACATTGACCACATGGCCCGGTTTTGTTTCAAGAGCCAGCAAGAAGGAAACGAAGGCGATAGTAACGAGAGCTAGTAACCAAGGCGCAACAGTGGCCACTAGGCAGTTGTCCTCCGTCGGCTGTGGGCGAAGGAAGTCGGCACACCAGCATGCAGCCCAAATAAGTACATTGCAGGGGTTTTAGAGAATTTTAAGAAAAAATGTGTGCTCCATGCAGAAAACAAACAAAATCGAGAGGCCCACATAGAGGCGCCCAGAGAAAACCACTTTTCGTCATGCATCGGCCATGGCGGTGCTGGAAAGTGGACATCCCGGGGTGCTGCCGACTACTTTGAATCTCTCAAGGGCACTTGTTGGCACAGACTGAACGTGAATAGGGTGATTATTTACGAAAGAAGTCGGCGAAGCCAAATCGAGCAGCTCAGAGAGAACTGTTGCAGCTCCCAGTCGGCCATAACGGGGCTGAACAAGGCGTCTTGCCAGCATCATATTGCGTATGCGCTGTTTAAATGGCTCATTTTAGTTATACGTTCATCAGTTTTCATTATTTTTGGCTTATACAGTAATTCTGTACCTTACTAAATTATTAAAACGCCATGGGTTTGGTTCCCTAAGTCTTGAAAATACAGGAAAATGACCACAGTATATGCAGAAAAAACAACGCCGCCGTACGAGGCAGTACTAAACTATCTGTAACTTACCCAACCTCATCTTGCTTAAGGGCATATTAAGCATATTATATAGCCTGCTCATCCATGCCAACATCATCAGGGCATTTTCGACAGTCCGCACTGGGCCCAACATTATCTTATTGCGCGAAGTAGAAATCACCATTATTTTCCCGACGCCGGACCTACTAGGAAACTGCAGTTGGCTCTCCATTCAAGCGTTCTATTTGATCCATTTATTGTGACCGAGCAGCGCGTGACACATGGTGTTGGGTCCGTGTTGGTCCCACGTGGGCAACTAGTGCTGCGGATGCCCTGAAATGCCACCATTTGCCCTATTATTGGAACATGTGGACAAGTACAATTATGGCTTCTCCAGAAACTTAAAACTTCTGAAATCCAATTAGGCTTGGACCTGATGACCTAGTGTAAGTCCAACATCAATATTATGAGAGATAAGCAGCTTGAAAAACCGGCCTTTGTCCACATATGCTGCCCACATTAGTTCAATGTTGGACCAATGGGGCAGCTTGATGGGGTGGCTATTTGGGCCGAAATAGGCTGGAGTTGCAAAGGCCGCATCTGAGCCACATCGGGCGCCCACATCGGTTCTATGTAAAACATATGGTGGCATGGCTGGTTACCACCTTTAGAACACTATGCAATTAAGTTCAGCAGAGCACATTGGCCAGAGATGGGCTACTCATGTGACACCCGCACGCCTGCCTTCAACCGCCTCCCTTATAGCCCGCTTTGTGCTTTTAGACTGATTTTTGAATCCGTTTGAAAAACTGCGAGTCACTGTTTTCTTCCTTACTGTGTTTTCATCGGCATATTACAAATTTGTCAAGCGCCTCATAAAAATACTTTTTTAAACATCCACCAATAAAGAATTCGGGCCCTCGAGTCTAGAGCATTGGAGAAGATTAGTGAATTTAGGGACACTAATCGGTAGTTTTACTTTGAAACTAGTCAGGATGCTTTGCAGGAAGCCCTAAACTTCGGCCATTTACTACGGAAAAGAGGGGTTCAGGACTCCGAAATATTTTGCTGCGTCATATTGATAGGAGAAAATATTGAGTGTCAACGTGCGCTTAAGAGAGCATGATAGCACGAGCAAACGTTGCGTGCCATCTCATTTAAAAGCCCTGTGTTGTAGTTTTATGACACCAACATTTTTTTTCCCACATATCGACCAGGTCCCACTAAAAAGTGTCAGAGTTTCAATCAGTACTCATGTGTACGGTAGATGTAGGAGGACTTGATTTATCCCAGTTCAGATGAAACCGGGCCTGTATAATCGTCAATAGGAGTATTTGTTAGCGCGTTGCTTTTTTCTCTCATTTCTTATGCCGCTGTTTTTTATAAAGGTGAACCATGCGTTTTGTATTTTGAAGACACATGTATGGGAAACATGTTTCTATGTTTTCCACTTCAAAGTTCAGCTTAAATGTCAGGGCAGCGCTTGTTCGCATCCTCGTCGGTCCGTCGCCCTGTTAATTAGCGTTGAATGAACCATGAAGGAGTCCTTATTTATCGTGTGCACGTCTTTTATGTTGCCTAAAAATCCTTCTTACGAAATGAGTTAAGTGCGGGAACCCGTATATCATAATAAATGGTCAGCTAACCAGTACCGACTTTTTAATGGTTTGAAAAAGGGAACATTCTAACTGACACTTATTGCTGTATTTCTTTGTTACTCTTAATGCGCAGACGGAAACAGTGAACACCCTGAAAAAAACGCTCCCAATTATTTTGTGTTTGCTAAAAATTCAGAATGCACTAAATAGTTCATGACAAAAACACAACGTTCTCTAATTTGCCTTGTCTGTATACCCACGACGAAACGGAGCGTCAAACTGTTCACGTTAAAAAAAGGGCCACAGGTGGCTTTTGCAAAATAAGTAATATAGAAGTTCAGCTTCTTTAGAGAAAGTGCTGAACATTATTTGTAGGAACGGTCAACAAGGAAGCTATATGTCCTCATGTTAAGCGAAGGTTGAATAGTACAAGCTGTCAGCCGGAAGGATAACACTTTAAGGAAGCGGTTTGTTGCGTACAGAGCAATGGCTGTTTCTTTGTCTTTAACATGAAGACGGGCGCAAGCAGACGCCAACGAGACAGCCAGCTAGTGTCGGAACCCCTGAATTGCTTCTATTTAATGGTGACTATCTTATCACCTCCGCCGCAGGGACCCGCCGTTGCATATACTCATCGTGTACTGCTCTCCCAAACTCAAGAAAGAGACTTTTGCGGACCTCTTTAGCCGCGCGCCAAGAGTAGCGGGCCGCGATCCCCTGCTGATTGTGGGTGACTTTAACGCTCCCAGTCAGCTGGGGGGGGGGGGGGGGGGGGAGGGGGGGATATCGCAAGGAGGAGACGTACGGACGTAAGTTGTCGGAACTTGCGCCCACGTTGGGCCTCACCCTCCACACGGCTCCGGTCCACCCAACACGGCTAAGAAACTCCGTGACACGGGATACGTGTCCGGACTTAACCTTCACTCGCAACATACGACACGCAGACTGGCTCAACACCGAGAAGACCCTCAGTCACGACCACTGCATACTTAACACTGCTCTAAGCACACGCCCCCTCAAGCGTCCCAGAACACAAGTCCGTATCCTGGATTGGAGAAAATTCAGGCAAAATTTTGACTCACTTGATAAAACCCCTCTTTCTGACCAAGACTACGCAGCATAGTCCCATCAGCTGCTGACACACCTCTGCTCGCAATTTCTAATATGGGCTCCCGCCGATCCAACTCGCACAAGCGTAATCTGGGCTCCTGGCCACCAGGGACTACGAGGCAATGAGGCGCCCGAGCTCTCACACACCGGGTTCGTCATCCTAGCTCTCCTGGCTCAGAAGCTCATAAACCGCTTCTGCGGTTCCGCGAAATCTTAATTCATTACTGCGACAGCCACCGCCTATACCCGGCACCTGCCAAGGGGGAGAGTAAGGCGGAGGAGCGAACTGTGCGGCGCCTGCAAACAGGAACTCTTCTCTGTCCTGCCATCGCCAAACACTTCGATCCCAACATATATGGTCGCTGCCCGCACTGTGGAGCAATCTGGGGTATCTTTCACATGGTGTGGGCATGTACTAATAATCCCCACCTTCCACCTTCCCCCACTCCCGAGAGGCATGGGACACTGTCCTCCTCAACTGCTCCACACTGGAGTCCCAAAGGGCTCTAGTAAAGCGGGCATGAGACGGGGCCTCGTCGTGCGGTGTCCCGGACTAAGGATACCGACCATGTAGCGGGGTCTTCTGACCCTCAAACTCTCTTCGAGTATTAAAAAAGTTTTTCACCACCACCACCTTTGCTCGCATGGAAATCAGATCCAGCTTACAGAGGCGGTCACGCACGTGGATAACCACCTTCTACAACTTTGGTAAGCGAATCGCTGCCTCTTCCGCCGTTGGCGACGCCAGAAAGACAATAGAAAGCTTAAATCTCAAATTGCCGATCTTACCCAGAAAGTGGCCGAGTATGCGGCCCAATTCGCCGAATCCAACTGGGTGGAGAGATGCAACACGGCCGCGGGACAAATATCCAGCCGCAACTTGTGGCGTCTTTTTCGAGCCCTAATCGACCCAAACCAAACACGAACCAAAACACAAAAATATTTGCAGTGAGCCATGCACACTTCCCCTGGCAACACGACTAAACTGGCACAGTAACTTCGGGACCAGTATCTCTGTACAGCCCAAGACACCCATGGATCTTTGTACTCTTATGCAGGGAGAGAGAACATGAAGCTGGATCAACCTTTTCAGCTCCATGATCTGCGGCTGGCTCTCACCAAAATGAAACGGGGTGCTGCGCCAGGAAGGCATAAGGTCACCGTCAAGCTTTTGAAGAACCGGCCCAGCTTGGCATACCAGTCCTTTCTCGACTACATCAATGCTATTTGGCGCGGGGATACCCCCTGGAAATCAAAAGGAAAACGGCTCTTGTCACTTCTATTCCCAAAGCATGGAAACCAATTGACACCCATAACCTCCACCCCGTCTCTCTCAACTGCTGGGTGGGCAAACTATTGGAAGCGGTGTTGCGGGGTCGGTTGTCTGCATATCTTGAAGAAAAACATGTCTTTGCAAGCACCATGCTCGGATTCCGCCCACACAGATCCGCACAGAATGTCCTCCTGCAACTCAATCGGGAACTCGTTGATCCCCTCGAATGCCCCCATAATGACCGGGTAGTACTAGCCTTGGATTTTAAAGGAGCATTTGACAATGCAACAGACGAGATCATACTCACTAACCTAAGCCAGACCAACTGTGGCCTAAACACATTCCGATACATATGCTAATTTCTAATGGATCGTCAATCCTACATCCGCATCAAAGATAGAGAGCATGGTCCTTACCTATTCGGCACGCAGGGAACCCCCCCAAGGCGCGGTACTTTGCAGGGCAGTACAGGGAACACTGAAACCAGTCTGCAAACATCGACGCAGGTTGCGCATTGAGAAATGAAGGCGTGTCTCACAAGGCTGATTACACAAATATTGAATGCACAAAAGTCCGAGGAAAATACTTGGTTCGAATACCTATCGTGAGCTACCCTCATAGTGCAATAGCAGATGTAAGCTATGTGCCGCGAGAAATCGGTATGACACCACTCGGAAAGCTGTACGACGTGTGGTTGCAACACAGTTTTGAAGCGATACTCGGGTGAAGGCATGCAACCGGAGCTACTACATTTGTCAGCGCTTCGAATCTCTTGGCGAGATGGCCTCTAACCTGTCTAAGAGACGTACGATATATTCAACTAAGAATCGTATGACACCATCCGCAACGGTGTACGACGAAGGTTTGCGTCATAACTTTGATAATAAAACGAGGCATTGGTCCTTGTGTCGCGCCCGTACTAAGCGATATATGCCTTGCTGTCCGGGACCGCAAGATACGGGACCGATGAGCTGAATTTGGAATAGACGAAGTGTGTAGGTTTGTAGATGATTTTCTCGTAATCTTGAACGACGAAAACGGTTGTGCGAATACGCGAGTGCCCGAAGTTTTAACAATGTTTTCACAATGTCTTCGACCGTTGGCGGTGACTCATGAGCGCCCAGCCAACGGCCACATTAGGTTCTTAGATTTAGGACTGTACTTTGGCTCTGAACACGTTTGCTGGGCCTGCGAGCCGAGGAGTCCTCCCAGTCCTCCCGTATGCCTCAGCGAACTCAAAGCTTGGGAAGAGGGCCATTGTGAAGTCCTGCTTGGTGAGCGCTCTTTAGAAGACATGTGGGCACCGTAAAGAAGCCTTTCAAAGCCAAGTGCGTCGTCTGGAGCAAGCCGGATATTCAGCGCATCTTCTAATTGCTGTTGCAGAGGGCATACTTAAACAATCGCGAAATGGGCCCACCACAAATGAACGTCGAACAAACGCAGCTGTGATACCTTACCTACATGCGGTATCACACAAACTGAAAAGGATAGGAAACAGAGCGGGGGTTGATATTTTCTTCTCGGCCCCGAAGAAACTGCATCAGTTGTGCAAAGGAGTAAATTCTGACACCGAACGTGAGCCCGACTGCGTGACGAGGCACCGTCCACGTCTCGTCGATTGCGAAAAAGATGTGGTATATTCAATTCCCCTGTCGTGCGGCAACATCTATATAGGCCAAACAGGGAGATTCCTGAGGCTACAAGAGCACAACAGGAATCTAAGGGACCCAAACTCAGGGGAATTCGCCTTACACTGCAGCCAGTGCGAGGGCTGCACCCCTGCCCTTCAAAGAACAGTTATTCTTCGCAAGTGTCCGGACACAACCACAAGGTTGATAGCAGAAGCTCTGGCGATATTAAAATGCGCAGATAAGTGTGTAAGGAACCCCTCTGTGCGCTTAGTGAAAAAGAAATATCATTTCTGAACGCCAATGATAGGACGAAAGATTGGAGGAACGGGAGACAATTCCGATTATCGTGCCACGAATGCGTGAGGTGATGTGTTTGTTCCTGTTTTGTTGTTTTGTACCTAGCTCTTATATAAGCTGGCTCAGAGCAATAAAACAGAGTTGTTAATCAGCGCTTGTGTTTGCGTCCTTCTCGTCTCGTCCTTGTTACTGCTGCGCTGAAATTTTTCAGTTTTCCAGTAGGTTTTGAGGAAAGATTTATGGGTGTTCAACTTCCCAATGCGGCTAAGGTTATGATAGACGCCTTAGTGAAGGGCTCCGGAAATTTCCGCCACTTTGGGGGTTCATTAACGTGCACTAAAATCGCAAAGTAAACGGGCCTTTAGAATTTTGCCTCCATCTGAATTTGATTGCCGCTGCCGGGATCGAACCCGTGTCTTTCGGGTCAGCAGCCGAGCGCCATAAACACTGAGCCACTGCGACGGCTGTTTTTGAGAACGGAAGCTGTGTACTAACTCTTACAACTCTTTTTTCTCGCTAGGGGGCCAACGAAGAGGCATGTGCTTCGTATGAGCTCCGCGTTCGAGCACCTGCTGCCGGAGAAAACGCCAGGATGCGTCGACTCTGACACACCAACAAGAAGCGTGAGTCAATAAGGCACCTTTCAAGACCTCATTTAAGCAAATCGGAGGTCGGGCGACCGAGATCCGACCCTCTAAATCCTGCTTCACTGTGGCACCCTAGCTTACCCGAACGCCAGGCGTAGCGCGGCACGAACGCCACGGCGGCAGTCGTGGAGTACGCTGAAGTTGGGACGAACGCGCTCCCCAGACGAATTCGAACCGCTCGATTAAGGACCCCAAAGCTGAGTCATTAACAGCTGTGAAGCCATATAAGCAGAACAGTTCAATCCTAAGAAACCGCTTCCCGGCTCCTGGAGGAGGATTATAAAATCATCTGCAGACTAACGGGTGGCGTACACATCAAGCGCTACACCGAGAAGTCCATCAGGCAAGCGATCACAACACCGAGCGGCATCACCCCGACCGAGGCTGATAAAGGCAAGTCTAGAAGAAACTCTGCAAAGAATGCGTTCACCATATCGACGCCGGTGCAGGGAAACGCACTATGCTACGTTGCAGTCAAGAAAATCAAAATAGAAGGCAAAGACATCGTCATGACGTCGTCCATTGCCCCTCCGGACAGTGCCCTGCAGGGCATCATCTGTCGGTCTTAAGATGGCGAAACTCAACAAGAAATGATGACAGAATTCAGAAAAAGACCCTGAAATCGTCCAAGCAAGAACTGTGGAAAGAACATGAAAGTTCATCCTGCTCCACTTCGACGCGGACGAACTCCCAGGTAGCATCGTATACTTCGTAGTCCAGTACTCAGTCTACCGCTTCATTCCAAAAGTACAGGCGTGCATGAACTGCAGGAGAGTCGGACACAGAAGAGACATATGTCCGGAGCAACCGCAACAACGGTGGCCGTGCTGCGGCAACTTGCACCTGAAGGAAGAGATCTGCAACCCAGTCAGCATTTTCTGCGGGGGAGGGCGCCGCACAGGCGATAAAAGCTGCAAGAAACGATTTCAGCAACCGCAAACGAAAACGTCGGAGCACCAGTCAAGAACGAAATCCTGGACCTGCGACGACCCAACATAAATCCACAGGAATGACTGCTCGGGCTCCTTCCTGTCTTTGGACAGCGGACGCAGCAGCAGCCGCAGCGGACGCAGCAACCGCAATTGAGGTGGCAGCGGTACCAGCAGCCTGACTCAAAGCCGCGGACCGAAACAGATTACAAGTGACACGCCCGTTGAAAAGTTCCCAGGCCACAGAATCTAGTTTTGAGCAGTATAGTCAGGCAGTAACGATATCCCCGAAGCTTAAAATATCTGTAGAGGGTAGAAGAAAAATCGCTTTAACCTCTGAGAGTCTTGATAGCAAATCGGTATCTTAAGTGCCAGGATATAGCGATGAAAAGCAGACCTTGTGGCCGGTACATGTAGCAAAAACCCCACCATCTAAAGCCGTGTAATGTGACCCTGAAGATGTGGCAGGTGAAGTTGAGCAGTGTACTCGCCGGCGACCAGGCAGCACTCCTTCTCATCGCCAGGTGGACAACAGAAGCATCCAGAGTGCTGAATTGAGGGCCAAACGCACAAGCGCTGCAGCTACCATTCTCTTCAATAAAGGTTCACTCACTCACTCACTCACTCACTCACTCACTCACTCACTCACTCACTCACTCACTCACTCACTCACTCACTCACTCACTCACTCACTCACTCACTCACTCACTCACTCACTCACTCACTCACTCACTCACTCACTCACTCACTCACTCACTCACTCACTCACTCACTCACTCACTCACTCACTCACTCACTCACTCACTCACTCACTCACTCACTCACTCACTCACTCACTCACTCACTCACTCACTCACTCACTCACTCACTCACTCACTCACTCACTCACTCACTCACTCACAACTCCACCCGGAATGCCGTACTACATACGTTTGCGTCAAAGTATTGGTACTAATGTTTTGAAGAAACTAACCACCCATTGAGGCCGGCCAGTGTGGAGCATATATAGAAGAACGACGGATATGATTGCCTCTAATGGCGGTGCTTGTCTTCCTGTATACGTCCTACGGCCGCTTGATGATGTCATCATATTTTTCTTGCCATCGCAGGGGTTCTTCTGCTCCATGTGTGAGTACACTCTAACACATGCCGCCGGCTTTACTCGTAATGGGGCTTGTAATGATTTCGCCTTAATAAAAACTACACCCCGCCACGTCCCAAAACACCCATGCAGAGCATGATCGAGAGACGGGAGGCTAAAGCCAGGGCTCTGCATAAGCACTATCCTCCTCATACTCTGGCAGTTTACGTAGACTCGGCCGGATATTGAAACCGACCAGCTTTCGTATTAGCCGCCACAGGCAGGTTAAAAAAGTTCCATACGAAATTTGACAGAGTCCATGAAAGCGAGAGCGTCAGCAACTGCCTTAGCAATCGCACACTGCTCCCTTAAGTACATTTTTCAGAGTCCAAGACAACAATTAGTAATTATTCAAATAGCCAATTTCGCTCCTCGGCTGCTAAAATCATAGAATCATCTCCCCCACCTAATCACCTCATCCTCCTCCTCTGGACGCTTGCAGACAGTGAACCTCCGGCAACACGGCCACTCACACACAAGCCAGGGCACTCGTAAATCGGGATGAGAGCGACGTGCCTTTGTATCGCCGTGGCAGATATCGACCTTTCCATTACGACGAATTCACGCTGTTTTACAGAAATTGCTGTTTAATTTGCCCTCCATTGCATAAATCTCTTCACAAAAGCGACCAGGTAGGAATTTTGGGGCAGGCTTCTAATGTCCACAGTGGCGAGCCATTTCTTTCTCTCCATTAAACACACGGTAAAACCACTTCACACTGCCACTTGGGTCCTAGCACCAGAGCTGACTTTAACCACATGTTTCTGAACTGCCCGAACAAACCCCAGCCCCCATGGCAAGGGTCAGAATATCGGAAGCGATGAGAGGCTGCTCTGCCTAGCTCGCAGCCGGAGCTACTGTTTCGGATAATGGGCTGGGCCCGAGGGGTCGCCGAAGATGATGGTTCCCGACCATCTGGAGCGGTCGTCGGGCCCATCGTCGTCCTGCTTCCTTTTCCCCCCTTCCCCCTTAATTGATTTATTCATGCATCAATGAAGTTGTATACCTAGCTACCGCAAGCCGAAGAAGGCCGAGCATGCATGGGAACTTGTAGGCGCGAAAACCGGCCTGTGAGACCCCCAACTGGGCAGTCGCCTGTGAAACGTGAGAGTGTGTCTGCCACTCGGACGCGAGTGCTAATCATCTTTCGCTGATCAATGCGCTAAGCCGATAAGCTTACATACAAAAATTTGTTTCCACATTAGTGACGCAGTATGCTTCTGACATGCGCTCCGACACGTTTCGATACGATTTCATTAGTTGTTCTGAACAAATCGTCATCATCATCATCATCAGGCTGACTACGCCCACTGCAAGGCAAAGGTGTCTCCCATGTCTTTCCAATTAACCCTGTCTTGCGAGCTGCGGCCACTATATCCACACAAACATCTTAATCTCATCCGCCTATTTAACTGTCTTCACACCCCCCCCCCCCCCCCCCCCCCCCCCCCCCCCCCCCCCCCCCCCTGCTACGCTTCCGTACTCTTGGAATCCGCTCTGTTATATTTAAAGACCAGCGGTTAACTTGCCTTCGCATTACATGCCCTGCCCAAGTCCACTTTATCTTGATTTCGACCAGGATGCCTTTTAACCCGCGTTTGTTCCCTCACCCGCCCTGCCCGCATCCGGTCTAGTAACGTTACATCGACCATTTTCCTTTCCATAGCTGGGGAGTACCGGTAGGATAAGCACTGTTGTTTGCTTTTCTCTTGAGGGCTTTTCTCTTGATGGTAGACTGCCATTTGTGATCTGAGAGAGAGAACTGGCCATATGCGCTTCACTTCACCCCATCCTTCTAGTTATTTCCGTATCATGATCCGGATAGGTGGCCACTACCCGCCCTAAGTAGATGTATTCCCTTACCACTTGCCGCACCTCACTGCCAATTGTCAACTGCTGTTCTCTTGCGAGATTTCTCAACATTACTTAATGATAATGATTATAGTATTATGAAAGGTGAACACACGAACGTTTGAACGGCAATGATAGAAAGACCCTCAGAATACGCGGCAGTAAGCCTGTAATAATATCTTACTGCGCTCTCATAAAAAAACGGGAGTTTTCCTGAAAGCCGACCATTTATTGCTCTAAAAAAAGCGAAGTCAGAGGCGTCGCCATCACCGGTGATCATCGCATCTAAACTCTGGCGCTTAAAAAAGCTTTGGCCTCAGATCCCTGAGGCATGGTTGCACAGCCATTTAAGTCATGAACTGTCATAACAGAGAAATCTTGTGTCTCAACGCCATGGGTTTCAGATGAGTGACGAGATATCTTTAAATCCAATTCTCTGGAAATGAATGCGCCTTTTGCTGGCTGACCAGAAGGCGTTATAATCGATTTTGATAAGAACAAAAGTCGCATGAAGTGTTCTTCAGTGTTCATTTAGATGCGATTTGGTATCACGTGTCCTTACCCTTATTGAGATTTCAGGCGAATCACGTCCCGGTATGCATTGCACACATGCTACGTACGGCAGTGAGAGGTTGAACATTCTACAGAACAAACGTCATACATACATGACTGTGCATGCCTGCTCGCCAAGCTGTTTTCAGTTTCAGATTCCTGCCTTGTCACTCATCATCGGGCAAATGCCATTCTACTGTTTGGAAGCAGGAATGACTGCATCCACTTTGTCTGCATTCTCTTCACTGATCAATCACTGGAAATATCTGTGAACTTAAGTAACACCAAAAGCTTTTTCTTTCTGTTACTTCTCAAGGTTTGGTCCCCACACTGTCTTGACTCCCCTTAATACTTTTTCACGTGACTGAATAACCTTTTAGTTCGGAAAATCTAAGCATTTAATCTAACAAATTCTGCAGACATCCTAGGGGCCGTGGCGTGCTTACAGGAATTGCGCAGCGCTACCCGCACGAAGAAATCCGCAACGCTTTCCCTCAAGAAATTCGCATTCTTTTGATTACACTTCAAAATCCTTTTAGGTACAATCGGGCTTCATTCCCAGCTGAGATGATCACGCATCTTTCTTGATGTCATATTTTGGGATTTGTGGCGGTAAACCTTTAGGAAGGTTCGTAGTGAAGTTGAAGGCCCCATATTTCTTAAAAACTATAAATGCTCTTTGATAAACCTTGAAGTCGCCATTACTTCGAACCACTTTATGTTCCAAGCCAGTCAAGCTGGCTCTCAGAATCGGGTCATTGGAGTTCGAAAAGAGAGTACTGAAATCGGGAAAACACTGAAACCAATGCATTTTCCGGTTCAGGGTTCGTTAGGTACGCAGTGACAAAGTGCGAATGCCGGGACGCCTGCATGCTTCGCATATCGATACCTTGTCAGTGACTGGAGGGCATAGTCAACGGAAATGTGTCTGCGTGGTAATGAAACTCGACAGTCCCAAATGGTGGCTCGCATAGAAAAGTGCTTTTCTTCTTAGAATGGCCGTCGTTGGGCCGGATAGCCGGTATGCCCGGATGCTACCAACATTTTTCTGTTACGGTCACTGTGAGGTAAGAATGAACTGAATATTGTGGTTATGTAAAAAAAAAAGCACAGGAAGCTCAAATGAGGCCGCCCATTGAAGTACTCCGCCCATTGAGACCGCTCATTGAAGTACTCCGTAGTGGACCAGAACAAACCAATTTGTTCGAAACATTCTTGCGTTCTTGTGTATGCGTGAAACAAACAAAAAGAAAACGATAAAACGAGGCAAAGAGAAGCGACGAGTGCCGAGGAGGCGTCAATACTGTCGAAATCTCCCAATGCGAGCCACCGAAGTGATCTTTAATTTTGTGATGTCTGCCAACACAGGCATTACTTTGCTGCAAAGAAGTTCTTGTGATGTCTTAAAAACCCTTTTCTTTAAGGATTAGTGGCGGGCTTCCCTGAAGCACCTGTTATGTTGGTTACATAATAATTTTTGAACTTTTCTCCGTTATACAAACTTTACATGTATTTAGTTACCGCAGGACTGCAAATTCTCGAAGGTCTTCAAAGCAAACGCAGGAATAACTTCTGCAGCCTACTAGGATGCACCAGAGTGCCACTCGTAACACCAGAAAAACATCGTCAGTCATATGTCAGATGTCCACAGAAGGCTCAACTTGGGCTAAGTGGGAGATGTTCAAATCGTCCCTACTAGAAATCTTCATCCGAGCTGCCCACATGGGGCTCATATGTGGTCGATCAGTGCAGTCAGAGAGGGCACACGATGTTCGACATAGATTCCAGATGGCCATGTGCCGCTGCCGCAGTACCGAACTGCTCGCATTTCCTCCCCGTTTTGTAGGTGTGGACGAACCAAATTTTGGCTTGCCAACAACTATCCCTATATACCTGATGCAGCTTCCATGTCGAAATGAACGGCGGCGCAACACGGACAATTTCATTTCATTTCATTTATTGATCCCTTAAAGGCCCGAAGGCATTACATAAGGGGGGGCATATTGGTTTCCAACGGCGATGATGGGAACATGCATAACAATAAAAAGAACAAACATACAAACAAACATAAAAGGGGTTGCAGTCATATCAGGGTTTCCCAGCAGGTGATACATCATTTAATAAAGATATGTCAAGCAATACTCGCTACAAAGAGTGCAGAAGTGATCAAGATTTATGTGAGGTGAATTTTTATTTTCTCGCGGAATGTTTTGTGATCAGTGCATGCAGCGATGTCATTAGGCAGTGAATTCCATAGTGCTATTGCGTTGGGGAAAAATGAGTTGTTGTAAGCTGACGTGTGGCCACTGATGCGTGCTATCGGGTTACCGTGACTAAGCCGGGAGGACGTTCGTAGAGGGGCGGTTAATAGAGCGTGCCGTGATATTGTGTTATGATAAAATGTATGAAGTAAGCATAGGCGGGAAACGACGCGGCGTGATTCCAGTGTTGAGAGACGGAGGGACTGCTTGAGGGCGGTGACACTGGCTTCTCTTGAGTAACATGAAGTGATGAACCGAGCTGCACGATTTTGGATTGATTCCAATTCGATGGTGAGATACGATTGCCATGGGTGCCAGATGGATGATGCATACTCTAATTTTGGCCGCACAAATGTTTCATACGCGAGTTGTTTTATGTTAGGGGATGCAGATTTCAGATTCCTTCTCAGGTAGCCAAGTGTGCGTGAAGTGTCGGAGCAAATGGTTCTAATGTGGGTGACCCAAGAAAGTGTTGATGTGAGATGTACACCTAGATATTTGTAAGATTTTGCAACGGTTATAGGGACTGATGAAAAGCTGTAAGTGTGATTCGTCAAGGTGTGTTTGTGAGTGAAGGACAACGAGAGGGGACACCACAAGAGAGGGGACACCACATGCGCGCAGTCTCCTCTCTTGTTATTGTCCTTGTTGCGCCGCCGTTCATTTCATCATGCACCAACTCGCCCCTCAGGCCATTCTTCTGAAGCAGCTTCCATGTAGATGTTGACATTATTATGCTGCTCGCTAAATCGGCTTTTGTCCTGATGTGCTGCCCACCTCCTCATTCGCATAACAGAGCCCTCATGGCTTGCTTAAAGATCAAAAAGTTCTTTGAAGGTAAGTACAGGGGTTCTTCTTACTATACACATATTTAGAGCTTGAGGGCTGGCATAATAGCTTTAATGTACGACTGAGAAGAAAAACGTGCAGCCTGTTTACTTTTCACAATAACTGTATTTATGTGGGCCAGGTTGGTTGAATGCGATTGGTGGAATGCCCAGAGAAAACAAAATGCAATCTGATATATGTTAGTCTATTTCTTTGACACCCTTAAGAAACGGAAGGACCCGCCGTGTTGGCTAAGTGGTTACGGCGCTTGGCTGGTGGCCCGAAAGTCGCGGGTTTGATCCCGGCTGCGGCGGCTGAATTTCTATAGAGACGAAATTCTAGAGGTCGGTGTGCTGTGCAATGTCAGCGCACGTTAAAGAACTTCAGGCTGTCGAAATTTTGGAGCCCTTCACTACGGCGTCCCTAATAGCCTGAGTCGCTTTGGGACACTGAATCCCAATAAAGCAAATCGAATCTAAAGGAGCGGAAGGAAACAGCCAACATTCAAAGAGAATGCGCAGGGGGCAAATTTTGTTTTTGGTAGAAAATTCAAATGCAGTAAACAATTCAGGAGTAAAGTTGTAGGCGTTTAAGTAAAGGATACTCGACTATAAACCATATTCACACTTTCAATCAGGTGATAGCTACCTCAACAGCAAATGATTACGAAGCAGCTCACTCTTTTCAGTCGGGCGCACAATAACGTTCAGAATTGCACCTTTATTGTATTACCACCTTGCGGAATATCACTTTCATTAGACAGGACGAGACACAGCCGCAACATATTGAGGAATTAATAACTAAAAATTTCTAAAGAGGCAGGAAATTCAATTCTGTTAGGTATACAAGCTCTATGTAAAACTGCGAAGTTCTTAGCTCCAGATAGAACAAAACAATTCCGGGTTATGTGTGAGTACACAATTTGCCGAGCGAACAGACCCATAGAGGTTTTGTTGGCAGCCATTGAGCAGTGCAGAGTGCATTCATTTCACGACTGAGTGATATGTATATTTTCCAGGGGCGTCTCTTTCCGCCCCGTGAAGATTACCACTTTGCCCTATGAGAGGGCCAAATGCGACATTTTAACATTTGTGAATGTAATAAAATTGTTCCATCTTCCACCGGACCCGCATTTTTGTATTTACAGTGCGCAAACACCAGGGCGGTAGTGAATAATGCAGAAATATTTGCGGATTGATAATGGTGGAAAACAAAGGTAGATGATATGAAAATTTGCGTGTGTTTTGCTCTGTTGTTCTATACTGCGACAGGCTAATTCAGTTTCTCGCGATGTTTGAAGACCTGTAAAACGTTTTTAAAAAACTCCCTTAGGAATTCACAGCCCTCTGTTGCATTTTGTGTGGCGAATTAAAATTTCGGCACATTCGAAAAGAGGAGAGTCTGAGGGAACGATACAGAAGAAAACAGATTCAGAAAACTTCACTGCGCTTTAATGTAACGACACAGTCTTAAATATGTTATTACATTCGATATTGAAACAGGTTTCGGCCTAAATACAGCGGCCTTCATTGTAGCAAGCGTGTTGCCCGCGAACTGAGAGAAGCATTTTTGATTAAGAAAAGAGGCCTGAATTGTGTCAGTGATGAGTTCATTTTTCTGTGTAAGGCTAAAGGGTTTTTAGGAAGATTTGCATGAGTAAGCAGCGATTGTACGGGTATTGGCTTTTTTCTGCTGTGGTCTGTAGTGTTCAGTGCTTGAGTTCAATTTTCATATGTTAAATGGTGTGTTCTATTTTCTGGCTTCTTCATATCACTTTCGTCCTTTCGGATTCCATTCAAACATGGTATTTTGTCCTTATACACCACGTCGCATCTTTTCGTTGTGTTCTTTTTTGCTTTTAAAGAATCATCAGCTCTCTAATCGCTTCTAACGCACCTGATGTTAAAAGATTTCTTTTATCGTTTTATAACCTTTTACCGACTTCTGACGCTTACTGCAGCTGATAGGTGGCGTGACGATGGCCCTATATATTCTGCCTGTCTTTCGGTAAAGAATTCAGTTCTCACTAGCACGTTGTCCTGTCTTAACTTCTCGTGATTGTTTTTGTGTTGCACCAACTTTTTAAGTAGCTACCGCACAGTGGGAAAAAACGGACTGAGTTGTTTGCTGCCGTAGTGCATTTCTGGTCAAATTCAGATTCAAGCAAAACATACAGCCGTTTTGGTTTCGATGCTCGCGTAAATCGAAAACAAATATCGCACTCTAAGGAGCGACAAGGCAAGCGAAATAATGAATTCAATTTACAAAGATTTCCTTCCTGTTTCTGTTTGTCGCTCTGGCAGCGCTAATTACTTGAGTCCAGGATGCAGTTCGGCACCATTTCTATCCGAGTACTATTCGTGACACTAAAGCACACCGCACACTCGTCACGTGGCGAGCTGTCACATATATTGTTCTTTGCTGCTCTGACTCCGCAGTCTAGGCAGCGACAGTCGTAATGTCTTTCCTAATGACGTGATGACTTCACTGTGTAGCTCATTTTACTTTCTGTTGACCCTTACTGATAAGCTGTGCACGAAAATAGTCTTTTCTTCTTTAGAGTTCGAGTGCCGTTACGAAGCGGCCAGAAGATTACCATACACTCATGTTGCTTAACCAGCAGCCTCCACAGTGCCTTCATAAGTTTAACATTGTATAAAATTTCAAATATTCTAGTACTTTTAGTTTATAAATACACTTAGCAGAGATGTGCGCAATGAGGGGTTTATTTTCATCTGTACAGTTCTGATACCTCTCCACTTATATCAAGCTAATACAATATCACACAACATGCGCCTTGCAATGCAGCACCAGTCTTACCGCTTCTTACATTTACCACGATAAATAATGCGTCAGCACGCTGCTGTTTCGCGAAATATACTATTAGAAAAAACTGTGAAGTGGACAGACATGTACTATGGGGGACAAAAGTGGCATACTCCACGTGGCGGGAGCCGGAGCAGCTGAAAACTGCTTTGTAACGCAATATACAGGCGGCATCTGGGATCGAGACAGCCAATGCGTGACCTTTATTATGAGCAGGCATGTCACTCGGCTCGTTTCAATGTTTCGAGCTTTAGCTCGCCACAGTGCCGCAGTTTTCCGTTGCTCCGGCTCCCGCCGCGTGGAGTCTACCACTTTTGTCCCCGATAGTACATAGTGTCGTGTTATCAATCGTGCAGAGAACCGACTACGGTGGACGAGAGGACTGAGTGCTGTGAACTTTGAAAGTAAATTTAAAGCAAGTAACACTAACGCTGATGTTGCTAACGTAAGCATAAAAAAAACAAAACGAAACAAAAGGTGGGAACAGCAGAAAGCGAACGAATGTGGAAAGATCACGAATGACGGCTACGAATTCAGATTCCTTTTCTTGAAGGGGTATAGATCGTGTACTGACGTCTGCTTTCTTTCCGTAGTGTTGCAATATTCATCGACCGCTTTCTACAATGCCACCAATAATTTCTTTCATTTCATTTTTTTTTTCAAACTTCTAGAAAATTCTCGGACTGGCATAGGACGAAATCCGACCTCTGGTTTTCAGCAGAACGACCTTTTGACGCTACCGCGTAATATGTCATATATGCAAGGATCTGCGTGCGTGCTTGAAAAGCTATTGTCCGTTTTAAATTCGTGCCCTTATCGTGATCATCGCGTGAATGCCATCTAACCTTTTGACGCAGAAATGACGTGAGCCACATCACAACGTTCTCCGACTTTGATTAATCAATGCAAATGGCTGTGAGCTTCAGTAACCCTAAATACTTTCTTTACTTTTTTTTTGCCGACAACATTCCATGCGCCTTCTTGCTTGACATTGCTTGACATTCTCAGGTGACTGAAAAACCTCTTCTGCCAGAAAATACACTGCATTCAGTCTATCAATTCTGCAGAAGTTTTAGTGGCCGTGGCAAGCTTGCTGGATCTGCTCAGTGCAGCCCATGCGCAAGAAACCGGAATGTCTTCTTTATAGATTTTCAAATCTTCTGAAAGATATTTTAAAATGCCCTGAGCGGCTTTTTCTGCATTCCCTGTAGATATGCTGATGCATTTTGGTGGATCTGAAATATGATAACTATAACTCATTACCCGTAGGAAGGAACTCCGTGATGTTCAAGCCGCGTTTATTTCGTTACCTACAGAACACGAGTGGAGTTTTTTTTGCAGGCAAGTTTTCTTTGTGAAGGTCAAAGCAGCTCAGAGCGCAAGAAAAAACACAAGACAAGATGACAAGGTTCTTGCTCGGGGTTGCTATGTGTGCAGTAATGCTTTCACACTAAAACCACTTTTGGTCATTCATCGGCTGTGGTGGGGCCAGAACGTGGACATGCCGAGGCGCGGCCTACATGCTTCGTCGCTAGGGCCCTCGTTGGCGTGGACTCATCTCCGCGTGGCGTAGGTTTATCTCCGAAAAAAATCGGCAATGCAAAATCACGCAGCGCAACGAGAACTATTGCTGCTCCCAGTCGGTCACAACACGGCTGAACAAGGCTGCCTGCCTGCATGATATTGTGTATGCGATCCTTTCAACGGCTAATCTTCATTATGTATTTTCATATGTTGGCGTTATATGTAGCTTATATTGCAATTCGAAGCTTTAATAGATTACAGAAAATCACGTGTGTTTGGTTGTCTGAGTGCTGAAAAATCTGAAAAATGAGCACATTGTGCACAAGAATAACAATGCCCCCTTAGAGGGCCCGCTAGACAGCTCATCACTAGCGTGATGAGCTAGCGCATCGCTCGCGCATTAGGCACCATATATGGCCTGCTCCTACTAGGCCAACATCGCGGGGGCAATCTGTGCTGCCCGCACTAGGATAAACGTTGATATAGTGCTGAAAATACTAATGCCATTATTTCCTTGACACCACTCCAACTAAGAAACTTGAATGGGCATTCCATTAGAGTGCTGTATGAGTGAGCTGGGCAATTATACGTGACATATAGTGTTGGGCGCGTAATGGCCTAGCCTGGGCAACTGGGGCTGGCGAAGCCTTGAAAAGCCCGCACCTCCACCCTTTTTGAGGAAATTGTGAACAAGCACAATTGTGGCTATCCAAGGAACTGGACTTTTCATGTGCTAACAGGAGTCGGCCTCTATGGTCTAGTATCGGTCCATGTCAATGTTAGAAAGGCTAAGCCTAGTGCAGAAACCGGCTTTTGTCTTTATGTGCCGCCCACCGTAGTTCAGATGCGACGGAACAGCGCAAAACGATGGGACAGGACAGGAAATGAATAACAAACATGCGCAAGTAGCTGTCGTGGCATCCTGGTGTGGCGGCTAAGCCAGCTTGGCCCTGACGACCTGGTATCGGTCTCATGTAGATCTTAAAAGAGCTAAGCGGCATGCAAAACCTGCTTTCGTCCTTATGTGCTGCCAACATTTGGTCAGTGTTGGTGCAATGGAGTAGCTCTGTGGGGTGGATAGCTGCAGAAGTCCCATCTGAGCCACCCAAGGCGTCTGCATCGGTGCCATGTAGAACCTATGGTGGCGTGATTGGTTGCCTCCTTTAGTAAAATGTGGGCCCGAGTCGAGCAACGCACATTGGCTACACATGAGCTGCCAACGTCAGACCCACACGTTCCCTTCATCCGGCTTCCTTACAGCCCGCTTTGGGCTTTTGAAGTTGTTTTCGGTCCGTTTAAAAAAATGCAACTCGCTATTTTCTTCCCTGACGCGCTTTCGTAGGCAAGCCACCAATTTGCCAAGCGCCTTAGAGAAATACTTATTTTGAGCATACATGCCTAAGGAATCCGGGCCCTCGTATCTAAAACACTGGACAAGATTAGAGAATTGGGGGAACTAACTGAAAGTTTTACCTTGAAACTAGTCGGGATTGTCTGCAGGAAGCTCTAAACTTCTACCATGAACTCCGTAAAAGAGTGGTGCAGAACGCCACAATCTTTTGCTGCGTTATACTGATAGGGAAAACGATGAGTGTCAATAGACGCTTAATAGAGCATAATAGTGCGAGGAAATGTCGCGTGCGAACTCATTTTAGAATACCGGGCCGTAGTTCCATGACGCTAACATTTTTTTTCACACATACCGACCACGTCAGAGTCAATATTGTCGGACTGCAAACAGTACTGATGCGTACAGTAGTGCGTCAGGAGTTCATTATTACTGTTGAGATGAAAACGGGAAAGTTATTGGCATTAGGAACATTTGAAAGCGCATTGCTTTTACTCTATTGCTTATGTCGCAGTTTTTTAATGAAAATAAGCCATTGCTTTTTTCTTATCAAGACAAACAATTGGGAAATATGTTCGTACGCTCTCAACTACAAAGATGGGTTCAAATAGCGCAGTGTGACATATGAATGAGGCTCAGCAGAACAGCTTTTCAATGCAAAGCAATCACACTCGCCACGTGCGAACCATTGCACATCTCTGACTTTCCAGGCTATGGAGCGACAGTCGTAGTATCTTTCAGAGTAACGCGCTGAGTTCACCGCGTAGCTCCTTTTGCTTTCTTTTGTCAACTACTGATACAGTTGTACACTGAAATATTCTTTTTCAGATTTTGAATGCCGTTACGAAGCTCCCAGAAGAGCACAAAATATTGAAGTTGCTTGAATAGTAACCTCCACAGTTCCTTCATAAAAGGTATAAAAATCTCAGTCTAGTACTTTTAGTTTAGAAATACACTTCGCAGATATTTCAGCAGGGATTGGTGTAGTGAGGGGTTTATTATCATCTATACGATTCTGATACCACGAATTTTATATGAAGCTAACACATTAGCACACACACTTCGCTTTGCAGCGCAGCCCGAGCTTTGATGGTAAATTCCGAATTCTTACCGCACATTACGTTTACCACGAGATATACTGCGTCAGTACACTGCTGTTTCGCCAAATCGACGACTCTAACAAAACTGCGGACTGATAGATATATAGGGATCCTCATGTTATTAATCGTGCAGAGCACCGAATACGGTGGACGAGAGCACAGAGAGCTGCGAAGCTTCAGTGTAAATTTATTGTTGCGAAAAGATTGCTGATGATGGCTCTAAAAATTCAGATTTTTTCTTAAAGAGATATGAATCGTGTACTGATGGCTGCTTTTTTACATCAGTGATGCAGTCATTGCCGTCCGCTTGCTACAATACCATCAATAATTTCTTTCGTTTCATTTTTCATTTCACACTTCTCGGATTTTTTCCTACGGACGCATTACGATAGCTGGCCAGGGTTTGCAGCAGAACGAATGTTTTACGCTCGTGCGCAAAACGTGATATATGCATGGCTCGGCGTGCCTGCATGCACACATATTGTCCGTTTTAAATTCCTGCCCTTTCGTCATCATCGCGTGAATGCCAGCTAACCCTTTTGAAGAAGAAATGGCCTGAGCCACATCACAACGTGCCTTTACTTTGTTCAATAAATGCAAAGGGCTGTGAGCTCCAGTAACCCTAAGAACTTTTACACCTTTTTTTGGCCCGCAACATTCCATGCGCCTTCTTGCTTGGCTCGCCTTAATACACTTTCACGTGACTGAAAAACCTCTTCTACCGCACAAAACACTATATGCAGTCTACCAATTCTGCAGAAGAGTTATTGGCCATGGCAAGCTTGCTATATCTGCTCAGCGCTGCCCACGCGCAGGAAACCGGAATGTCTTCTTTATAGATATTCAAATCTTCTGATATATATTTTAAAACGCCCTGAGCAGCTTTCGCGGTATTCCTTGTAGAGATGCTCACGTATTTTCCTGGATCTGAAACGATGTTACGGGCATATACTATTTACATTTATTTACAAGTGGTAGGGGTCTAGACTGACTAGTTCGTAGCAGGAGCATAGCAGGAGCACCAACGCAAACAGGGAAACACATCAACCTCTTCTACTTCGTGCATCCCTTTCACACGGGAGGGCACTTCGTCATCCACTCATTTCACCCCGTCGCGGTGGCTCAGTGGTTACGGCGCTCGGCTGCTGACCCGAAAGACGCGGGTTCGATACCGGCCGCGGCGGCTGAATTTCGATGAAGGTGAAATTCTAGAGGCCCGTGTACTGTGCGATGTCAGTGCACGTTAAAGAACCGCAGGTGGTAGACATTTCCGCAGCCCTTTCCTACGGCGTGCCTTATAACATGAGTTGCTTTGGGACGTTAAACCCCAACAAACCAAACCAAACGGGTGCATTACGGGTGATTTGGCGGGCGTCTGCAGCCTGAGCAATGGCTTCACGGGCGTAAGCGGTGACGGGACGATCAGCCGATGGGACGAGTGTGTCCAAAGGCAGGATGGCGTGTCTGCCGTGTAAGAGATAGAACGGAGAGTAACCAGTTGAGTCATTCCTGGAGGTGTTGTAAGCGAACGTCACATAGGGCAAGGCGAGATCTGTCTTTGTGGTCGGGAGAGACGTACATAGACAACATGTCGGTTATTGTTCGTTTCAAACGCTCGGTTAGCTCGTTTGTCTGTGGGTGGTATGCTGTGGCCATCTTATGTTTGGTAGAACATGAACGCAGGATGTCGTCAATACCTCTGGACAGGAAATAGCGTCCGCGGTCTGTGAGTAATTGACGAGGGGTACCGTGCTGCAGAATAAGATTGAGGAAAAGAAAGTCAGCGACATCAGTCGCGCAGCTCATAGGCAATGCACGCGTGATCGCATTCCGAGTGGCATAATGCGTGGCTACTACGTCCCACCTATTTCTGGATTCCGAGGTCGCGAATGGTCCAAGGAGGTCGAGACCTACACGGTGGAACAGCTCCACAGGCACGTCTATAGGATGCAGAAGACCAGGAGGTTGTGCCGAAGGCTTATTCCTACGCTGACAGAGGTCGCAAGTAGTGACGTAATGCCGGACTGTACGGTATAATTCAGGCTAAAAGAAGCGGCGCCGGAAACAGTCATAAGTTCGTGCCACACCAAGGTGGTTAGCTGCAGTCAGGTCATGGAGTTCTACAATTATAGAAGACCACAGCTGCAGGGGAATAACTACAAGGAGGGAGGGCCCGCCAGGACGGAAGTTGGGACGACAGAGGATGCAATTTTTGGTAATGAAGAGCAGCTGGGAGCGCTTCGAGCTTCCAGAGCTGAGGCCCTCGATGATGGTTTGCACAGATGCGTCTTTGCGCTGCTCCTCGGCGATGTTGTGTAGATAAGAAATACCAAACAGGGAAGGGATATCGTCAGCGTCACTGAGAGCAGGTGGCTCAACAAGGTACCGAGAGAGGCAATCAGCATCTTGATGGAGACGTCCAGACTTGTAGTCGACAGTGCACGAATACTCCTGAAGGCGTAGCGCCCAGCGGCCAAGACGCCCAGAATTGTCTTTCAGCGAGGACAGCCAGCAAAGCGCATGGTGGTCCGTGACAACAGTAAAAGGACGCCCTAACAAGTATGGCCGGAATTTAGCTTCAGCTCAGACTAGGGCGAGGCACTCACGTTCCGTCATGGAGTAATTTCGCTCAGCAGGTGAAAGCAGGCGGCTAGCATACGCAATTACACGGTGTGGGCCCCGGGAGCGTTGTGCCAGATTTGCTCCGATCCCGTACTCGCAGGCGTCTGTACGGAGTTCAGTAGGGGCCGCGGGATCAAAATGTGTCAGAAAAAGTGATGACGTCACGAGATGGACAAGCGCGGAAAACGCATTTTGTTGATCAGTGCCCCAGATAAAGTCTGTGTCGGTCTTCAGGAGGTCAGTGAGGGGACGAGCGTTAAGGGCAAAGTCTTGAATAAAACGGCGAAAGTAGGAATACAGACCAAGAAAAGTGCGCACGTCTGTCTGGGAATGTGGACGAGGGAAGAGTTGCACCATTGCAATTTTAGGTGGATCAGGACGTACGGCGGAGGCGTCGACGAGATGTCCAAGAATTGTGAGTTGCGGGCGGCCGAATTGGCATTTGGACGAGTTGAGCTGTAGCCCAGCCGTATGAAAGGCAGTCAGGGTACTCCTGTTACGTTCAAGATGCGAGGCGAATGTGGGCGAGAAGACAACAACATCATCGAGGTAGCACATACACGTACTCCGCTTAAATCCGCGAAGGAGCGAGTCCATCATCCTTAAGAAAGTAGCTGGTGCATTAAAAAGTCCGAACGGCATGACTTTGAACTGGTATAAGCCATCAGGTGACAAAAGCTGTCTTTTCGCGGTCCTGCTCGTCAACCTCGATTTGTCAATAACCGGAACGAAGATCAATAGAAGAAAAGTATTGAGATCCGTGGAGGCAGTCGAGAGCGTCATCGATCTTGGGGAGTGGGTACACGTCTCTTCTTGTAATGCGGGTCAAGTGGCGGTAGTCGACGCAGTAACGCCAACTGCAATCTTTCTTTTTAGCAAGGACGACTGGAGAGGCCCAAGGAGTGGATGACAGTGCGATGAGGTTCTTAGCGAACATCTTTTCGACTTCCTGCTGTATCACCTGGCGTTCGGAACTGGACACCCTGTAAGGCCGGCAGTGTAGAAGAGCGGCATTACGGGTGTTGATACGATGCTGCACAATAGTCGTACGAGCTAAAGGGCGACAGTTGAAATCAGTATGTCCTGAAAGGATGCCAGAAGATGTGTAAGCGCCTCTGTTTGGTCGGCGGAGATATCGGAGGCAATCATATAGGCGGAGCTGTCAAGTCTCAAAAGAACTGTGAAATGACCATCCGAAGAGAACGATACACAGTTTTTGATTGCGGAGATCGCATATTCGTCGGTCGGGGACAGCGTGGCGAGGCACATGCCTTGAGGAAACGTCTGGACGTGCGTATTGAAGTTTAGAACAGGTAGACGTACGCTGTTTGTCGAGACTGTGACAACTGTATGTGCAAGGGCAGCATTCTTTGTGACGGGCAAGTCAAGGACAGGAGTGATGGCATACTGGCCTTTAGGAAGAGGTGGAACAGATTTAAACAATACGTAAGTAGCGGCTTCAGATTCCAAGCGGGTGAACACGGTAGTAGAGAGGCGGTGCACAACTCGGGCAGGTGGTTCTGAGGGGAAGGGTAGGTCCAACTCAACAACACTTGTAGCAGAGTCAATAAGGGCTGCGTGCTCAATAAGGAAATCAAGGCCGAGTATGATTTCATGACGGCACTGATTCAGAACGGTAAAGAACACGGTGGTTTGGCGGTCAGAAATCATCACACGAGCAGCACACAGGCCGGGGACTAGGAACGTACTGCCATCGGCAGCTCGAACAACGGCTGTAGGCGCAGTAGTCAGTACTTTGCGGAGGCGGCGTCGTAGGTCGGAACTCATCACATAAATCTGGGCGCCCATGTCAACCAGAGCAGAGACGGCAACGCCATCGACTTGCATGGTCAGTAAATTGCGCGGGGCACGAAGAACTAAACCAGGATTTTGGGGCCGGGTCGTCACCGCAGCATCACCTCTAGACGCTGCAAAAACTAGTTTTCCGCCTGTGATAGCCCTAGTGGCCGGGATAGGATGCGCGTGGTCGTTGCGGCAAACAGGACCGGCGGCGCTGTGGGGATGGTGAGCGGCTGAAGCAGGGCGGCGAGACATCGGTGGTGGGGCTTGATGGGTCCAAAAGTCTCGAGAAAGAGCTTGAGCGTGCAGCGTCGGGGCGATAAGGGGGTTTGAGTAACGGGTCCGCTGGGAGGAATACGATCGACTACGGCGGTGACGAGCGATGTGTCCGACACGTGAGCAGTTGAAACAGATGGGCCTGTCGCCAGGCGTATGCCACTCGGAGGGGTTGCGCGTTCGAGGAGCGGCGGAAACAGGCCGGACAGGGTATAGAGGAGGGACTTCGGGTACTTGGGAGGGATGAATAGCGCCGATATAGTTGAAACCCATGCTAGCAAATTCCTGTCGCACGGCGGCTTGAATAAGTGGTAGGGGCAGAGGCTGGTTTGCCACAGATGTTGCTGAGGGAGAGGAGCAATGGCTTCAAGCTAACGGCGTACAATACGGCTCACGTTCTCAGGCGAGGTCGGCTGGTTACGATAACAAAGATCTTATCAGGACGAAGACGCATCCTTGTTGGACAGGCGTGCGATATGCTGAGTGATCCTTCGGCTGTTGGCGTCCTCGAAGCGGCGGCATTCTTTTATGATGTCTGCAATCTTGTCACAGTGTTTGCAAAAGGCGTCGTCTGCAGTGCCCTTGAGCACATGTCAGACTATGTCAGCCTCGCTATTCTCTGTATCCACCGTGTAGCACAGAGCCAACACATCCTGGATATAGCAGGCGTAGGACTCCGTGGATGACTGGGCGCGACTTGCGAGATCTCTTTTAGCGGCAAGCTGCCGGCCGAGTGGTTCGCCGAAAAGGTCGATAAATTTCTACTTAGAGTCATCCCAACTGGTCAATGTCTCTTCGCTGGTATCGTACCATTTGGGCGCCGTGCCCTTAAGGTAAAAAACGACGTTCGCGAGCATGAAAGATCGGTCCCAGCGGTTGTTAGCGCTGCACCGTTCATACTTGCGAAGCGAAGCCTCGACGTCAGGACCATCGTTCCCAGAAAAGGGTCCAGGATCACGAAGGTGAGTGAGGAGGACGGAGGACACCGATGCTGCCGAATATGGGGAGATGCTTCCGTCATTGTCGGCCGTGGAAGGTAGCGTCGGCGTGAAAGGTAGGCCAGGGATGGAAGGTAGCGTCCGCTGCTTATTTCCGTCTTGCCGCACCTCCACCAAGGATTTTACGGGCAAATACTATTTACATTTATTTACAAGTGGTAGGGGTCTATACTGAATAGTTCCTAGCAGGAGCACCAACGCGAACAGGGAGACCCATAAACCTTATGATTAGTTGGTTGGCCTCAAATAAAATGCCACATACCCACTACGGGGGAGTGGCCAAGACACAGGCGGTGAACTGATGGAAAGAGGAGGCCACTTCTTCTTCCACTTCCACTTCGTCGTAGCAATATGATAACTTGAATGCATTACCCGTAGGAAGGTTGTTCGTAATGTTCGTGATGTTTATTTCGTGAACTACGAAACACGAGTGATTTTTTTTGGAGGCAAGTTTTTTCTGTGAAGGTAAGAGTAGCTCGGAGCACAAGACAAAACACAAGACAAGATGTCAAGTTGCTTGCTCGGGGTTGGTATGCCTGGAGTAATGCTTTCACTCTAAAATCACTTTTGGCGATCATCGGATGTGGCGGGGCTAGAAAGCGGACATGCCGGGGCTCGGCCGACCTCTTCCCTCTCTAGGACACTTGTTGGCATATACTGAGCTTCAATATGGGGTTTATCTCCGAAACTATCGGCAGTGCCAAATCACGCAGCGCCATGAGGACTATTGCTGCTCCCAGTCGGCCACAACAGGGCTGAACAAGCCTGCTTACCTGCATGACATTGTGTATCCGTTCTTTTAGACAGTCAATCTCCTTTATTCATCTTCATATGTTGGCAATATATGTACCTCATATTGCAATTTTGAGCTTTAATAAATTACAGAAAATACCATGTGTTTGGTTCTCTAAGTGCTGAAAAAGCGGAAAAATGAACACAGTATGCACAGGAATACCAATTCCGCCCTAGGAAGGTGCATTAGACTGCCTGTAACTAGGGTGCCTCGATGGCCTGCGCCGGTTTCAGGGTAACGCAGTACGCGAGTGAGGCGTTAAGCCAGCGTCTTCTGAAAATTGGAGCAGACGGTTCTGCGGAAGCCATCAAGGTGGCCCGCTTTGCTCCGACTCCTCTTTTTTAGTTTAGCTTGGCAGGAATAATGTGACCGAAACGAAGTGGTTATCTTAGGCGGATTTTTGTGAAGATCATTTGTGAATCAGTCGTTTTTATTAATTTTTTCTTGAAGGTTTGAAACGAATAAATAAATGCGCCAGTTAAATGTCACTTGAATAAAGCTAGCTAGCAACTAAGAATCAACAAAATGTCGTCTCATCGTATCAACATTCAACATGTAGTCAACGCTGTTCAGAGAAAAACTGAACCTTCTGCATGATTTATTGCGGAGGAAGCAGTTCAGAATTACTTCATGGAATTATGCGCATGTAGTGCAGTAATAAGACGAAGGGATCGCAAAGAATGTTGAAAAAGCTGTTGTTAACTACGCAGCAATAGTTATATTTGGCAGATCGTCCTCCGCGCTGCTGGCATACACAAGAAAATTAGCGCCCCGTGAACAGTCCTTACGTTCGAGTAACAAATGCAGCCTAATTCTACTGAATTCGGTGATCATGACGCTCCAGATTACAACAACGAAGGAACACCAAATAACCACTGTCATTTTTCAGCGCAGCTAGTCAATGGGGAACATAGAAGTCCGTCATTACTTTTCGGTTCCCGTGTGGTTAGAGAACTGCATCATGCGTAATACACACGCAAAAGGGCCAGAATAATAATGGCGCGAGCGAAACAACTGTGTAGTGCATATTTCCAGTTCAGTCGCATTACTCCAGTCGCCACGCAACCCCATACAAACCACACCAGACGCATAGCGCACTGTACGCGACCGGCGCGTGGGTCCCAACATGCCAGTGTGAGGGGGAAACGGCACCGCGAGGTGGTACAAAGAGTGTCCCCACCCTGAAAGCGCCAAAGCGCACACATCAAGGCACCCTGCCTACAACTCCCCGAACCTCGTTACGGTTGTGGGCGCATTATATGGCCTACTCCCACTAGGCCAACTTAGCGGGGGCAATCTGGGCTGTCTGCATTGGGCCAAACATTGACTTAGTGCAGGAAGTACAAATTACATTATTTCCCCCAAGCCGCAACTACAAGGAAACTGCAATGGGCTCTCCTTAGAGTGATAATATGACCGAGCAGGGCAATTCTACGTGATACATGGAGTTGGGCGCGTGTTGGCCTCGGCATGGGAATTGGGACAGAGGACGCATGAAATGCCCTGATCTTCTCTCTTTTGGGAACATGTGGACAACCACAATTATGGCTTGTATAGAAACTAAACTTTTCAAGTGCTAACGGGGCTTGGCACTTATGGCCTAGTATCGATTCATGTCGATGCTCGAAAGGCTAATCCTCGTGCGAAACCGGGGTTTGTCCTTATGCACCGCCGACAATAGCTCAAATACGATGGAACAGAGCAGAACGATGGGACGGGAGAGGAAATGAATAACAAATATGCTACAGCTGCCAAAGATGCTGCCATGGCACAGTTGAAACTTCGACTAATGGGGCATCTTCGTGGGGTGGCTGAGCGGGCCGATGTCAGAAGTCACATCGGAGGCACACAGGGTGCCTGCATCGGTGCCATGTAGAACCTATGGTGGCGTGATGGGTTGCCATGTTTAGAACAATGTGGGCCCGAGTTTAGCAACGCACACTGGCCACACATGAGCTACTTACGTCGGACCCACAATTTCCCCTCATCCGCCTTCATTATAGCCGGCTTTGGGCTTTTGAAGTCATTTTTGATCGGTTTCAAAAATGCAACTCGCTATTTTCTTCCTTAATGAGCTTTCGTAGGCAAATCATCAATTTGTCAAGCGCCTTAGAGTAAAACTTATTTTTAGCATCCATGAATGAAGAATCCGGGGCTTCTTGTCTAAATCATTAGACAGGATTACGGAATTTAGGGACACTAATCGGCAGTTTTACCTTGAACTAGTCTTAATGGTTTGCTGAAAATGCTAAACTTCTACCATGTACACCGCAAAAAAGTGGTGCAGCACCCCAGAATCTTTTGCTGCGTTTCATTGATAGGAGAAAACGATGAGTGTCAACAACGCATGCTTAAGAGAGCAAAGAGCGGGAGCTAACGGGGCGTGACATCTCATTTCGGAACACTCGTGCGTAGTTCCATGACGGCAAATATTTTTTCGCACATACCGACCAGGCCAGAGTAAAAATTGTCGGACTTTATACAACACTGACGTCTACAGTAGTGCATAAGGAGTTCATTGCCACTGTTAAGATGAAAACGGGAATGTTATTGCCGTCATTAGGAACCTTTGATAGCGCTTTGCTGTCACTCTTATTGCTCATGCCGTTGTTTTTTGTTTAAGGTGAGCAATTCCTTTTTTATTTTTAAGACATATGTTTGGGAAACAGGTTTGCATGCCTCCCACTACAAAGTTGAGTTCAAATGTCAGCGCAGCGTTTATTCTCATCCCCGTCTTCCCGTCGCGCTGTAAATTAGCGCTGGATGAAGCACGAAGTGGTTCTTATTCTTCGTATGCACGTCCTTTGTGTTGCCTGTAATTCTTTCATACGAAAGAAAAAAATTGGTCATCTTATCCGGGCGACGGATGCCGAGCCGCAACATACTTCTTCTCTTTCGAGCCCTAATCTACGAGACACAAACATGAACCGAAACACAAAAAATTAGGCAGTGGCTTAGCTCTGGTTAAGCCTGGATATACAAGCGAAAAGCTGCACTTATGCTTGGTGGAGGCGTTCGGCCGTCCGTACACTGCCTGTGCGGAGGCGGAGGAGGATACGGTAATCGGCGCGGTTAAAATTCAGGGGGCACTTTGACTCTCTAGAGTGCGGCAAGGCGAAAGCGTTTCCTGGCGCACTGTTTTTTTTTTATTTTTCATATTTTTCTCATTGCCGTTTCCTTTATTAAGTTTGCTATTTTTATTATTTTGTTTTTCTACTCTTTGCAAGCAGGAATGACTGCAGACAGCTTAGAACATACACTTACATTGTCTACACTGTTCAATAACTGGAAAGAACTGAGAACTTAGGCAGTCACCGGAAAGAAAAGTGAAATTAGGAAAGCTTAAAAGCTTTTTCTTTTTGTTTCCTTTCACCACTCTGGCTTAAGTCCACTTAATACATTTTCACGCGACCGAATAACCTATTTGCCTGGAACATCTAACCATTCAATCTAACCAATTGTGCAGACGACCTAGGGGTCGTGGCATGCTACAGGACCTGCTCAGCGCTGCCCGCACGAAGAAAAGCACAATGCCTTCCCTTAAGAATTTCGCATTCTTTGTAGTACACTTCAAAACCCTTTTAGGTACAATCGGGCTTCATTCCCAGCTGAGATGACCACGCGTCTTTCTTGATGTCATATTTGGGATCTGTGGCGCATTACAAGGTTCTTGGTGATATTGTAGCCCCATTTTTTCTTAAAACTCTGAGAGTTTTTTTGATAAAGCTGGCAGTCGCCATTTCTTCAAACCACTTTGTGTTCCAGGCCAGTCAAGGTGGCGCTAAGAATCGGGTCACTGAAGTTCAAAAAGTGAACTGAAATCGGGGAAACACTGAAACCAAAGCATTTTCCCGGCTCTCTGGTTATGTGCTTGTCAGCAAGAAGGAATCCACGTCACCAGTAACTTGCGCTATTAACTGATTGATTGATAAACTTTATAGACTGAAAGGGGGGCAGCCAAGTAACATCAACTGCCCAAAGCAGTGCTGGTTACGTAAGCCGTGACAAGGCGCGATTGAAGGGACGCCTGCATGCTTCGCAAATCGGTCCCTTGTCAGTGAATGGAGAGCATAGTCCACGGAAATGTCCATGCATGGAGATGAACCTCGACAGTCCTAAATTTTGGCGCTCAAAGAAAAGCGCGTTTCTTCTTAAAATGGCCGTGGTCGGTCTGAAAAGCCGGTATGGCTGGATGCTACCGACGCTTTCTGTTAGGGCCATTGTGGGGGAAAAATGAACTTAATACTCTGGAAGCTCAGAAGAGCCTGCCCATGGAAACCCGCTGCTGTCTTCAGTACTTCGTTGCCGGGGAGAACAAACGATGTTGTCTGCATAATTTCTGTATGCGTTGTTGTGTATGCAATGGGAGTAGCCAGGTTGAACTTCATTATACGTGACGATAAGTTTCTAATATACCAGGTATTTCATGGAAGCCCGCCACTAATTTCTGAAAATAGGGTTGTTGAGGCAAAGAAAAGCTGTAATAAAGAAGCAATTACTCATCGGCATCCACCCGAGCGCAGCCGTGCGGTTACAGAGGAAAGCTATACAGCTTTCTGAGAAAATTCTCAGTTAATTCATCCTGATCCGAATTTTTCCGAGGCCGAATTTTTCTTTAACTGCGAAGTTTCTGAGAAAGCTGTATAGTTTTCCTCTGTAGCCGCATGGCGGCGGTTGGGTGGATGCCGATGAGAAATTAATCTTTTATTACAAATTTTCTCCAGAATGGCGGATTCCCCTAAACATTTGATAAAGAGAAGCTGTTTGCTGCATTGTAATACCAGTGTTGGCGGACGGCACCAACTGCTGAATCATGTTTACTAGCACAATGACTAACTAAATTTTAATAGTTAGCATTTTAACTATTACTGAGACACGCCTGACTGCAATTAAAGATTTGTACCCGGCCGTTTGTAATAGCCTTATCAGTTTTTAAAACTTCGAAACACGACTACGCTTCCCGCTCTGGCTCAACAAATTTGGGCCATATCTCGAGCCACTCGAGAACTGCGATACACGAAACGGAGCCCAAAGTGACGTCCATAAAATTGTGACACTCCGTGACGTACTTGCGATGTGAAGCTTTCTGCTCCGCCCGCGCTGTGGTGCAGCCCACTCCTCGCTGCATCGGTGGTCCAGCGTGGTCCGGGAAGAAATGTTTGCATGAGGCACATGCGTCACGCAGCGTTGCTATTTAATGGACGTCACATTACGCTCCACTTAGGCACTCGGGTTTCGAAGGGCGCGTGAAATGTTCAAAATTTGTTGAGCCACAGCGGCGAGGGTAATCGCGTTTTCGAAGTCCCAAAAACTGATATGGCGATTACTAACGGCCTGCTACAAATTTCTAATCGCAACTAGGAGGCTATTGGTCCCGTTAAAACGTTCGCTATTAGAATTTAGCTAGTCATTGTGCTATTTGATATGATTCGATCGTTATTTTCATGTCCACCAACATAGGTATTACTCTGCCGCAAAAAGCTTCTGTTTACATCAAAAGCCCTATTTTTAAGAGTTAGAGGCTAGCTTCCGTGACTCACCTGTTATGTCGGTTACATATTTAGTAGGCTTTCTTTGTTACACAACTACTATATGCAGTTGGTTCCCGCAATATTTAAGTTTTGCAAACTGATCCCAGCATACACAGGAACAACCATTGCATCCTACAAGGCTGCACTAGAGTGCCGCTCGTGACACTAGGACATCTCCAGTCGAATGCCAGCTGCCCACAGAAGGCCCAGCGTTGGCCAAGTAGGATAAGTCGAAATCGTTCTTACTAGAAAACTTCAGTTCGGCTGCCCGTATAGAGCTCGTATGTGGTCGATCAGTGTAGTTCTACGGAGCAGACGATTTTGGTTGCATTCTTGTTTCAGATGGGCTTCTAGGGATGCCGGAGCTCCGAAATCGCTCGCATCTTCCTCCATGTTGGGGAGCTGTGGGTGAGCCAAAATATGGCTTGCCACAACTTTTCAATCTCAATTCGGGCTTATCCGTATACACCTAATGCAGCTTCCATGGCGATTTTGCAGTTATTATGCTGCGTGCAAAGGCGGCATTTGTGCTTATGTGCTGCCAGCCTTAGTCTAATGCTTGGCCGATGGGGCAGCCTGATTTCGCGGCCACAATGTACTTATGTGGGTCTTGCATACAGGACACCCGTCTGCACCATATGGGGGGCTCACATAGGTCCTATGTAGAACCTGTGGACCATAAGCTGACGACTGAGCGACAAGCTCACGAACGGGCTAGATGCGTGGCACTGCCCTAAGTTCACCAGCTTACGCACCGCCTTAAAAAGGTGACCATGAGAGGCAATAACAGGGCAGTGCTTACTCCACCCAACAAAACAAGGAATATTTGCAGAGTTGTGAATGATGACTGCAACGGAGAACTTTCATGCCCCATCAAGCACGAGAAGCCGTTTATGACCTGCAGGACCAATGTGGTCTACCGGATTCCGCTATCTTGCGGAAAATGCTGCATCGGCCAAACTGGCCGTTGTATCAATGTTCGCCTCATGGAGCACAAGAATCTGGCGGCTGCTATATCAGGCCCTGGGCCCTTGGCTGCACACTACAAACGATGTAAGCATGATGAAAAAACTTGTACCCCTTTGTTTGAGCAGACTTGTGTGACATATGTAAATGCAGACCAGAAGGAGCGGGCGGTATTCGAAGCCTTTCTTATTCACATGGAAAGGCAGTCGTGTGTGAGCAAGCCAAAATGTTTATCTGTGTACTAAGGATTTGAAGTTCCTGTGTCGGGAAGTGCCGTCAAGCATGCGACTCGATTGTTGAATTTTTTGTTGCTCCTGATTGTCACCTATTAATTCGTGGTTCTTTTCGAGAATAAAGTCAGTTGATGCCTAGCGCCTGTGTTGTCTTCGTCTACCCTTGTCCCTGTTTTTTAGCGCTACTACTATAGCCTCTCAAGTAGAACCTGTGCTTACTTGTACTTGTTGTTCTGCTTACATGTTGTAGGGCCACATTGGCCCTTTGTGGGTCCTAGTCGAGTAACTCAGATTGGCACCAGATTGGGACTACGCCCCAACCTCAAAGCTAATTTTGCGATGTGTGACAACTTTTAAATCGAGATAAGAGCTGCTTTAATTAAATAGAATCCACTTCTTTTTTTCAGAGTGCGCGTTGAACGCGAAGACAAATTTATGAAGGCGTAAAAAAGAAGTTATCTTGAAAATGAATGCTTGTCTTGTGCTAAACTTCTGATGTCAAACATTGCAAAATATTAGTTCTAAGCAGGCACAATAATCGGCATTTTTCCCTTGGATGGAACCAAGAGTGTTTTTTTTTGTTTTGCACGGGAGCATAAATGTCTAAAATTTACCCCACAAAACGACTCATCTTGAATTCTAGAATGTCTTGCTGCATTGTGCTGGTAGTAGTCAGGAAGTGTGCCGACGTAGGTTTAATAGAATATCTTAGCACAAAGAAACTTCGTTTGCCATAAAGTTTCAGAGCGAGCGCTTGCGCGGTGTAATGACGCTGACATTTTGTTCTTGCCTACCAGCCCGGTGAAAGTAAAAATTTTAGAAGCTTCAAGCAGCGCTGATGTAAATGTCACATGTATTTCATTTATTTGTTCAGATAAAGGTGCCAAGATTTTTATAATTTTCGTGGGCCGCATTGGTTAGAACGCTGCGTTTGCTGTTTTTGCTTATGCATCAATTTTTGACGAACACATGCCTTTTTATTCAGTTTTTCGACGCACATATGCTAGAAACACGCTTGCGTGCTTTCCTCTATAAAGTTCAGCCGAAATGTCAGCGCTGTGTGCGTTCTCCATCCTTGTCCTTCCCTCGCGGTGGTATTAAGCGTCGGATGAAGCACGAAACGGATGCTATATACCGCGCGCACGTTCTGTAGGCTGCTTCTGATTCTTTCTTACGAAATTAAATAAGTTCAGTGATGCCTGTATTAAAAAAAACTGATTAGCTTACCCGGGCCGATTGGCTGAATGCTCAGAAAAAGGGAAATGCCATCTGATATATGTGGATCTATTTTTGTGATCTCCTAAAGGGGCGGAAGGAAGCAGCCAACGTTCAAGGAGAATGAGCACGGAAAACTTTTTGTTTTGCTAAAAAAAATCAAGTTCAGTGAACACTTCAGTATTGAAACGCAGAGCTCCCGATAGGCCTTAAGTTCTAGCCTCGTGGTGAAACTGGGCTCTGTGTTCTTGACGTCAAAAATGGTGTCTCTGTGAATGTGGTGAAATAAAAGCGTAGATTAAAACAAGGTATCAAGTTGTCGTAAGTCCGCACTCGGCAAGCAATGTATTTTTTGCTGATGAGGAAAATTTTATTAGAAAAGATGGTGAACAAATCTTTATTGAACGATGAACGGTGCAAACATGCTTCTTCATGTGGAGCAAATAGGGCAGCGGTTTAAAAAAGTAGCTTGTTGCTTATATAATGAGAGCTAGTTTTGTCAGAAAGATGTAGATTTGCATCATTGGAGTAGTCTACCTTAAACCACTGTCTTGTGGCAAGTGCTATACAGGCCAGACGGGCCAGTGCCTGAACGAAAAATTGCAGAAGCACCGAACAACAGTCGCAGCTCTGATGGCAGGTG
The DNA here is from genome assembly GCF_055824585.1 of Amblyomma mixtum. Lineage (NCBI taxonomy): Eukaryota > Metazoa > Arthropoda > Arachnida > Ixodida > Ixodidae > Amblyomma > Amblyomma mixtum. The sequence goes on along the minus strand of NC_143012.1, from coordinate 226,730,080 downwards.
GCAACTTGGCGGTCCATTGCCGAAAGTGCAAAATAAAGAGAGATAGTGAAATAGAGAAGGAGAAATTTTTTCGCAGCAGTCGCGTGCTGAAGTGGTTCGACAACCAGGTGGACAGAGATTTTTGAGGCTTTTTGCGCGTAAGCACACCTTTAAAAGCCCTCACGAATAAATAAATTGCATACCTAGCAAAAAGGACACGCTACAACCTATTGCGTATTAATTTTCTTTTTTTGTATTTCGCGTGTTTTAGCGATAACCTGCGATCGTGTTAATCAAAGAAAAAAAAAACATAACTAGAGCATGTGCAAGTGCGCTTACTTATTACTTCAATTACGCGTGCAATAAACAGCAGCTGAAGTCTAGCGTCAGTCCTGCGTGTTTCTGGTCGCTTTCCTTTGTGTGTTTTTTAGCGCTAGTAATATGTCGCAGTCAGTTAATCAAAAGCACCAACTAGTCCGATTTTATTCTTTAAAGATGCAGAAGGACACCAACAATATAAAAAGAGGCAAAAGGCATTCGCATCTAAAGGCAAAGGCTAAAGGCTTTCGCCTCACCGCAGTTTAGGTCAAACAAGTGCCCCCGTGAATTTTTTGTTCCTTGTTTACCTCCAACTGTGTTTGTTAAACATTGCCCGGAAACTCGATCTAACGAAACACGATTTTACGAAGTTCCTGATATAAAGAAGAAATGTTGATTATCTGAAAAATGTCATATGGGTTTAATGTGCTCAATAACCCGATATAACGAAACAAGCAACCAGTAAAACAGATTTAGGAAAACTTTCGTGGAATAAATAAGCACAAAAAAGTGATTTGTCACTTATTTTTCCCACGATGTCTCGCAGCTTTCTGGCAGCGCGCCAGCAGTAACATTTAGGAGCCAAATTTAACGGCCTTGGTTTTGTTTTGACGGGGCAGCAAGCTGCGCCACTACACAGAGCAAAGGACTCGGCAGTCGGCGGCGCTCCCCACGTTGGCTTAGAATCCATTTTACCGTGTGGCGCTTTCACGCACGAGCGATTCGGGCGGCTTTCGTAGACTGCATATAAGCAGGTGTGAGTTGGCGATAACTGTGATGCAACGGTAGCTTTTGTGGGCCACTACGTTAGAATTATAGATTTCGATGGGTGGAAAAACGCATTACACGCTTTTACGAATTTCCCGGTTTAACGAACTAATTCATGGTTGATCTTTCCTTTGTTAAGTAGAGCGTTACCTGTACAAGGATTCGCATTCCAAACGTGCAACCTACACTTCTGTTACAACTTTGGCCGTTCGGCATGCTACCATTGATGGCTACGGCCTCGGAGGTCAAGTCTAATAGCCATCATGAGAAGCCTGTTGAGAGCTGTGACATTAAAATGAAGGATGAGATTTCGTGAAGAACAAAAAGCCGGAACCAAGTCAGCATCTGTCAGACAGTGGAGACGCTGTTGTGACCTCGTCATTCTTCGCGCTTTTTTTTGGCACATATTTCAGACACATGTGACAAAACTCCCAGAGCAAGCAGCATCAAGCATTAAGAACTTAAGGTGTCGTCTGTGTGACGCTGAAAGCTTCAAGCTCATCAGCTCGCTTATGATCAGAAAAGCTTTGCAGAGAGATTCAGCAGAAACTCGTTCATTTGTGCATTTGAGCCCCCAGGCGTTTTAGTGAATGTGTTCCTCACTTTCGCTGTGTATTCGCCGCCAGAGTTATTTTGACCCCGTAAGCTACGCATTCCATGCAGTGCTGTCAGTATTTAAGCCAATTTTCAACTTTCCGCCTGTCAGCTATATCCTTCGCCTTGCGTAAAATAAATTTGAATGTGTTAAGTTTTCCTCTTAAAATGCCAAGGGGCTATGCCTTGCAGTGAAAATCTTGGAAGGAATAAATTTTAGAGTTAAGAAAATTCTTTCGCTACGCAGCGTTTCTTTTTGTACCGAAGAAACAGTTCAGGCCATTTGCACACCCCTTCCTTGCACTGACCTTTCAGATACAGTATCCTTTATTTTTTTTTGCACATGATCCGTGAATGTCATAGGGCTTGAACCTTACAGGGCCTTACAAGATGTACGTGGGCTTTTTTTGTGCTCATGATTATGCAAGTATTGTTAAAATTCTTGTTGCTTTATTTGCTTCTGTTTGGTTCTTCACCTGAAAGATTTCTCTCGTATTGCAGCCACCGTCTAGGCAGCTGCAAGTCACGTCTAACATGCAGGAAACCATGCTGCAAGAAAAGTGAAGGGATCAGATTAAATTTAAAAAAGGAAGAAAATTGACAAGGATTTAGGGTTGTTATACGGAGTACACGTGCGAAAGCATGCTTTTTAGCCTGATCGGCATATGGTTTTGCTTCGCTGGGTCGTCGGTACCTCTGGTGGCAATATTGAACTCAGCTTAAGCTCTGATCGAGACTAAGCTTATCTGGATGTGGAAGTTCATGAAGACGACGATGGGCAATGCATACCGCGATAGCGTGTTGCAGTTTATTCCGAGACGTGATCGGCTGCGTCGACAGCATAGTGGTCTCGAGCAGTGGCTAGCGAAGCTGATTTCCGCGCGCCGCCGTGGGCTCGAAACCCAGTCATGGCAATATTTATTTATTTCTTATTTATTTAAGATAAATTTTTCAGTGATGACCCAGCTTTTGCAGCTTTAGTCGTTAATTTGTACCTTTCGGCCATAAAAAAATTCGCTGTAGCTTAGCTTGGTTAAGCCTGGTAATTGCGAAAGCAATATCCGTACCTACGCCATGGTACAGCTGGTAGTGTAGCTGGTGGTGATGCTTGTGGTTGCCTTGTGCTTGTGGTTAGACTTGTGGTGATGCATCGGTTATGCAATCCAATTCAATCCAATCCAATGCAATCTACTCTAATCTAATCTAATCCAATCCAACCCAATCCAATCCAATCCATTCTACTGTAATCTAATCTAATGTAATCTAATCTAATGCAATCCAATCCAGTTAGGCCGCCGTTCATGCGCACCGCCGTCGCACACGGACGGCGCGAGATGGTCGCCCAGCTCTTCGGCGTGACGTCACAACACCTGTGACGCTCCTGGCGGAGAGAGCGGGTGTTAGGCCGCCGTTCATGTGCACCGCCGTCGCACACGGACGGCGCGAAATGGTCGCCCAGCTCTTCGGCGTGACGTCACACAGAGGTCATGCGAAAGGTCATTTCATGTGCACCGCCGTCGCACCGCAAAGTCTTGAAAGTGAAAGTAGTATTGCTTTCGCAATAAAAATCTCTTTGAAGGAGGACCACGTAGGCAGCGAAACCTGTGAACCATGCAATCATGTTTTCAGGTAGAACAGAAAGTCAATGTTCCTCTTGAAAAAAAAAAGATTTTGCTCTAACCTTGAGCGCCAGCCTTCGCACAGTGTGCAACAAAGCGACTGTCCCTACTTACTGCGTCTTATACGACGTCGTGTGTATTCTTACGTAATAGTTCTGGGGAACTGAAAATGCATTTCAAGGCGCGAGTGGGGTCCCTGCGCTGGCAAGTCGAGTGCTTTCTCATAGTTTCGCGTCTTTCTGTCGAGAGAACCTCCAGTGAGGGAAGATTTGAGAAAGAGAAAAATCTTTTCCTAGACAGTCTGTAGCCCATATCTTTTTTCGGCCGCTTAGAGAATACATCACCTTGTTCGACAGGCCCTGTCTTCTCGTCTCAATGCTCACAAAACTAACTCCTAAATTTCAGTTTCCGTATTTTATTACGCTTTCTTTACTCTTACTTAAATAAGCATGATAGAGTGACTCCTTTACTTCCAAATTGTGTTCATTCCCAAATTTAACCTGGAAGTAAACATATCCTAGCTGTCACACACGTTCCACGATCCCGACTTCACCGGTGCCATGCAGACAGAGCGATAGACGCAGGTGATATATTCTCTCCTACCAGATGACACAATCCAGAAGTTTCACCTTTGCGCTTTGCTGTTTTTACGCATTCAGTGCTCTTTGGCTAGCTTCTGAATGGTTGTTGAGTGCCTCTGTAGTTGCCGTTGTGACTGCCGAGGCAAATTTTGGGCGTTTTCCTCCTTACTTCTTTTATTATCTTCTTGTCATCATTTAGATTTGGCGCTGGAGCGGTCTTCCTCAAATTTAATGTCAATGGCCTCGAGCTAGAAGTCAATTAAGTGGCACTTCTGAAGTTCGGCACTAACCCCTGCGAAGCCTAGTTCCTATATACCATTAACCTTAACCGTTACTTTCAAGCAAGCATGCTAAGTCGCTTACTGTTACCAAACTAGCATGCTGCATTGCGCGTGGCATTGAGATCGCGTCAGCCAATCTAGAGTCGCGAGTTTAGATTTCACTGCCGGAGGAGCGTCTGCCGAGTTATTCAGAGCTTCCATCTATTGAAAAGGGCTGAAGAGTCCGTATCAAACTGCCATCCTTGAGATCTGGACTAAGTAATCGGCGAAATCCCGAAATAAAACACACGTGCGACATGCGACCTCTGCATCCGTCGACCATTTATGTGCGGCTGGACGGCGTTACGCGCAAGCATTCCACGCACACACGAAGGACAGCCCTTGAGAAAAGATCTGTCCTGCACAGTTCGAAGCCAATGACCGCAGGATATGATGAAGAACAGATTTATAGGCACCAATCCAGCTGGTGTCTAAGCCATAGTAAACGAGACAAGTACCAACTGTAAATGAACGCTTCCGGATCCCAGGCAGTCAGACAAATAGCGTTGTAAGAACTCTGCGGTAAAGCGGCTGAAGTCGACCAATAAGGAGCAGCAAGAGTTTTTCTTTGTGTTTCAAGAGAAAATTTTGTAATGACTCCACCATCCGCTTACAAAGAACCGTGTGGTCATGTATCTCAAAAAAAGCATCTCAAAGGACGTTCCTCAAAAATTAGAACATAAGCATTCCAGGAGTATGACTTATGTGTAGCACTAACCTCAGACATGTTCTTTTTCTTCTTGCATCGAATGTAGTGACTGTCCACAGGAAATTCCCAGAGAGTTCACGGAACGCCAACTCAGTTTTGGAAGGCGCAATACTATAGCCCTGGATACAAGCTACCTGTTCTTTTGCGGCTTTACACTTCACTGCAGTTCTTGGTAGAGTTTAAAGCCGAGAACATGTCACATAAATTTCATGCAAAAAAGAAGGAAAAGCTCAATTTCTGAAGAATATTTATGTTCTTAACTCAGAAATTATAAATTATTTTCATTCTTCGGCCTGCTTTAATTCTGTGCTACTTTATACACCGAGTGTTTGAGCGAACACTCAAAAATTATAAAAAAATAGTCTACTTGGGGTAAAAATACCGCTTTTGCGGCATAGTATTACCAGTGTTGGTGGACACCAGAAAACCAGTGAATCGTCTTAAGTAGCAAGCTGGTTAACTAATTTTTAATAATTGACTTTTTAACTATTAGAGTTAGGCCACTAGTTGCAATTCGATGCTTGTAGCCGGTAGTTAGTAATAGCCATATCACTTTTTAGAATTTCGAAAACGCGATTATCCTTGGAGCTGCGGCTCGACGAAATCTGGCTGCATCGCGCGAAAAATACATGCGCTATCGAAAGCCTGCAGGGAAAGCAGCCCCTCCAGTCGACTTAACTACTCGAAAACGCCAAATTTTGTAGAGCCAAAGCGCCAAGAATAATTGCGTTTCCGAAATTCTAAAAACTGATATGGCTATTACAAACGACTGGCTACAATTATCTAATTGCAACTAGGCGCCTAACTCTAATGGTTAAAAAGTTGTTTATTAAAAATTAATTAACCAGGTTACTGTTTAATACGATTCACCGGTTTTACCGGCTTTCTGGTGTCCGCCAACGCTAATAATACTATGCCACGAAAGTCATATTTTTACCTAAAAATTCTATTTATGAAAATTTTTGAAAGTTTCCGCTGAAACACCCGGTATAAACAAACACATAACAATGAAGATATTGTGTAATATGTATCTGCATATAAAAAACGACCGATCATCAAGAGAAGTACAATATGGAACTGTAATAGTGATATCACCTGAGAAAAGCTTCTAAGAAAACAAATTTTTAGAGATAGGAGGCCTAATTTAGAGATAGGAGGCCTAATGAGTGCCAAAGTAGCGCGCAGTTAATCTTCCTTCGGGGTCAGTGAAAACTATTGCGAGCTCGAGAGAGGTTCAAGCAATGCGTGCTAATTTCGCCACAGTTATCTCATTCTTCCTGGAAATTGCTGCCGAATGCATCGAAAAATACAGGTATATCAAACGGCAACGCAGCACGGATCCCATAAGGGCGGAGGAACATTTTACCCTTAATTCGTAGCAATCCTCACATTTTAGTTGTTTTCCCTAGGCTGTGCACCCCGTCTCCTCGGAAAAAAAATTGCCTTTAAAATATTATTTTTTCTGTAGACGACAATAATTTAACCTTCGCGCTTCGAAAGAAAGGCAGAAGTGTCCTCACGAAAATTTGAAAAAATGATGAAGACAGGAGCACAAATGCTTTTAACTGCCACCTCTGCACTTGTTTTTCTTTTCTTTGCAATCTTAGAGCCAGAAAACGCCACTATTTGGGAAGTTTTCAACACCTTGATAGAGGTCTTCCTGATGCTCTCTCGTACACGCCACTGCTCGACGTGAGCGACAAGGCATGTTGCATTAGATTGCTTATCTGTCTTCGTGAAGCCGTCAGACAGAATTTGAAAGACCGAAGCATTCCGCCTTATGGCATGAGCTTGTCGAGGCGCTAGATTTGAGTTTTTTCGAGTGTTATGAAACTTTCAATACTTGCTTGTTTCCAGGCGGTCGTTTTTGAAACGCACCTTTTTAAACCCTCCAGCCAGCGCAGTCGTCACCTTTTCTTTCAGAAGCAGGAGAACGGATGAGTTTCTGGTGGTGCAATACTACAACACCGATAGCGACACCATTTACACCGGAGAACGCTCCTTGTAGACACCTGCTCCGGACTTCCGCCCTCTCCTGGCAAATGAAGAGCCGGTAACAGCTACACTGAATCCTTGAGTCATTTCGTTTCCTTCCTCTTCCCTCCTTTCCCTTATATGCGCGCACATTGAGTTTAGTCTGGGCTACTTCATCAAAAATTGAGGCCGGCGTGTCTAGTAGCACTCTCCTTGGGCAACGAGTGTCGAGACTCTACACCAATTGCGTTTTTTGGAGAGAATCAGTAATGCAGCTATCCTTGTGGCAACCCTTCGGTGAAGTAGCCAGCACCAAGATCAGGTACACAAAGAAATGTGCAAGGGCTTTGGGATCTCGCACGATGCGGCTTTCATGCGGCAATACCCTATGCTATTTGTTGTTTTATCTGTCTGAAGGCTTCCAAAAACAGGGCTTGTCGGCTAAGTGGTTACCTATGTACAACCAAAGTAGACGGTTAACACAAGCGCCCGGAGATCGAAGCGTGATCCTATTAGCATCCAAGCTGTAGAATCGCTGCATGCAGTCGCCGAGGCAATGGGCAGGAACGAAGGACTATCTAATCGAACCTTTAAAATAGCATGTTCCTTATGCAGTTCAGCTTATATCCACGCAACTCGGAAGCGCCGAAAAACACCGTGTCGGATTGGAAGAGAAAGAACTGCGGAATGAATGCGTTTCTCGATGTCCGAACTCCCAACCAGCGTTGGAGCCATCCATCCGTCAGGGGCAACCTAGGCGACGCGCACTGTTCCGCGAGGAATCAAAAACCGCTACCGAAAATCAATACAAAAACAAAAGAAATAGAATGGAATCCCCAGCGGAGAACAGATTCGAAACGCAAATCCGGGGCGAGCGGCTGCCACAGAGCTGAGGCTTGCAAAGGGAATCGCTCTTTCGTGAAACATTGATCTCAGTGGAATTGCACTATTGACCACGAAGCTTTGACTGTTCGAGCGGCTTTGCTTACGATATCAATTCTTTCTGGAAAAAAATGAAATGCGGGCCCCGGAAATGGCAAGCACTCACCATGTAAATATTAATATTTCTTTCCGTGGTTTTTAAAGTTTGCTGCCTCTTTTTTTAGCGCTCTCTGCAGTACCTAAAACTTCAATCTTTCCAGGCTTTATGCTTTTCTACTCAGCTAAAAAAACATTTTAAAATAGTTCCTCAGTTGTGCGTGCAGGCTACACATTTCAGCTTACCATTTGTTCCGAGTCTCAGGTACCTTGAAAACTTCGGAGTGATATTATGCGTCTGATATATCTTTTTGATAGTTTAGGTGATGCTGTATGTATTTTCATCTGAACTCTACACCGGTGACGCTGAAGGCCAACCAACACGCAAAGGCACAACGGTTAAACACTGGCGAAATGGTGGCCACAAATTAGGAACACAGCTGAATCCTAACATAAAACGAAGACACACATACTACGTTAGTATATTTTGGATAGCACTCTTTCGATTCATGATAGGTACGCGAGACAGAAAATGGAGGTCGGATGTGCTGCACGACATAAGCGGCACAGGAAGCTTCTAACTCTGGCTTCACTTCAAAGGTGCCGGCCTAAGGGATTGCGCAGAAACCAAGATAACAGAAGGAAAGCAATCTGAATCTTGGCACCGCGCAGTCGTATATATCGCTAATATTGATAACCGCATGAATCAGAAATGAATAATTTAAAATAAAAAAAAGATTACGCCGAAACCGTTCTGCATGCGCAGCAAGCACATAAAACGCGAATGCAAGCAACCGTGCTCAGGCCCGCTGTTTTTTTGTGCCGGGTGAATGAAGCCATCCATTCAGGAATGCCATCTAACTGCCTTGCTTCTGAAGTATCAGATATATATCCGTTGGTGTGACCCTTATATTTGAATGCATAACAAATGAAAGCTTTCAAGGCTTTTTTAATTTGAACACTTCTTAGGGGAAACACCTGTCTACCAAGATGAAGCCCAGTCGCATAGCTGACACAATGTCTTTTGATAACCAGTGAGCTGAGCTTGTCTCCACCCTCAACAAGAATTTTCTCCACACGTGCCAAGCGGCGTTATCCCAACGCTGTAAGCCTAATTGTGCCCTTGTGCAACTCGGCATCTTCTGTGACGCTGAAAGCAGGCAGCTGAATGACACTCGCCACTGCTCTAATGTGAACAGAACTCAAGGTAGTATGCTCTACAGATATAAAATCGTCGATTTTGTTGACGTGACGAAGCCGGGAGTGTGCTGCAAAATTTATTGAGACGACCGAAAAGTCGAACCTAATGCGGCTGCATTTCCCGCAAAGGTGCTGCTCTGGTTGTGGTTGCTGGGTAAAACGCAGCAGTAAGACAGGCGGCTATCTGCAAGTCCGCAAGGAAGTTAGGTGGCATTCCTGAATGAATGGCTTGGTTCACCCGCCCTGTTGCTTGCATCCGACCTGTAAGTCCGCCTGTCACCGAACCTAAACCGGCGCTTAGTGGGATTAGGGCCCAATCTGAAGTGCAGATTAACTGGCGGTTTGTTAGTGCCACAGTAGACAACAAATGAGAGAAATTTGATTCTGTAATTGGAGAAAATCAAGCTGGCTGGTCAGGTTAGTGAATATAAACAAATAGTCTGGTAAACAGAGATCGCTCAGAAAGCCTTTGTATCGAAGGCGGATATAAGTATGCAGGTTTCCCGCACTATTATGCTGACAATGGTGATAAAAAGCAATTCTAGAGGCCCGTGTACTGTGCGACGTCAGTGCACGTTAAAGAACCCCAGGTGGTCGAAATTTCCGGAGCCCTCCACTACGGCGTCTCTCGTAGCCTTAGTCGCTTTGGGACGTTGAACGCCATAAAACCAAACCAAACCAAAAAGCGGCTCCTGCGGTTCAGCTGTGGCCAATAATCTCAAAACTAGTAACTCTTTCATTCACTACCACTGTAAAATTGGGGTAGCATTACCGGGTTCAAGGACTTTCTTAAACGACTATTAAGTGACCGTAGCTCTACCGCGAAATATTGTGTATTGAAAGACGCATTGTGTTACAATTACGAAGCTAAGTTTATACGGGCCTATGTTTAAGAAATTTCCTGCATTTTGTAGGGTAGTGAACCGATTATTCTTCGGTTAACCTCCCTGCTTTCCTCTTATTCCTCCTCCTCCTCCTACTGCATTTTATTACACAAGGTGGGTACAAGACTTCCTAAAATCTATAAGTTCACACACCGGTGCATGACTCTTCACAAGACATGCCCCAAGGTGCCTGTTATTCAGCTCTCCACGTTATAAGTACTGATTTGTACAAAGTCTTGCTAATAGTCTTTCGAAGAAAAGGATTAAAATTTAGAAAACTATCATAGCGAACTTGCGGCTTCACATCGGGGAATGAATAGTTGATCACTGATGATGGAAATTTATCGCTCGTGCATCGAAAAATCGGGAAGCGCTCACACGTCGATATAGCGCTAAGTGTCGCTGATAGGGTAATTGGATTATAATTATACAGTCGAAACACTTTGACATTTGAGCAGCGCGATACTCTTCATTCTTACCAAATAATTGTACTCTCACTCTTCGCGTTCGTTGACTCTCACAGTTGTGTTATGTTCAGTGCTTGACTTTCTGAACATACACGGGCTGGAGCGTCACCACTTCCAAGCGAGAGAGAGAGAGAGAGAGAGAGCGAAAATTATGGAAAGGCAGGGAGGTTAACTACACCAATTCCAAGTTTAAACAGAAAGTGCGCGGCTGATGAAATTTCGCAACTTATTTCGTCTTGTCCGGCCGCGCCAGCGCCACTTGCTCCTTGTTGTTTGGTGCTAGAACTAATCGCGATTGTTAGAGCCATTAAAATAAATTTTGTCGACTAGAAACATCCATACTTTGTTTAGGTATTGGGCATGAAAACCAATGTGAGGATATTTGAAGTCAAGAAGCAGTGAGTTACGTAATTCATGAATAATAAAGTAGCCATCGGTTAATGTATGGTTTGAAGCAAACCCATAACTCTGGGGCAGATTTCACCACATTGTTTTCTCTACTTACAAATTGCAAGACAGGGACGGACGGGGGTGCATGATGAATACTATGATGACCATGCGTGTTTGTTCATAGCTAATAGAACCATTACTTCTTTAAAGGCTGCCAGAAAAGATTATATTACATGTTCAATAATAAGGATGGATAACTGGGCGAGTTTGTACTGATACATCGTGGGAGGGAACAGCGCGAAACAAAAGTTGGTGCGGCTGGTGAGGACGGATTTCGTCAAGTCAAAGAGGGACAAGGCATGTATGAAAAGGGCAGTCATCCCCTACATTCACAAAGTAGCCCATAATCTAAAAAATGTAGCTGGTAGGTTTGAAGTCGAAGTTGTTTTTTCGGCACCTTGCAAGTTGAGCGGGCTTTGCCGGGCCATCAGAAACCGTAGTGAAAGTGTATTAGGAGTTAGTCCATTTAAATGCCATGTTACTCACAGGTCACCGTTGGTAGAATGCGCATGCTCTGTAGTCTACGAGCTTCCACTATCGTGCAAAAAAGTATACATTGGTCAGACAGGCCGATGTATTAATGTTCGCCTGAGGGAACATCTTAATTCACTATCAGACACCAGATACTCTCATCTGAAAGATCATTGCCGCGAGTGTGGGAAGGAAAATGATAAAAAACAGAAAAAGTGCCGCCCTTTGGTCACAAAAACCAAAATTTTGTTTAGACACCGGGATAAATTGACAAGGGAGATTATGGAAGCTTATTTCATACGAAAGAAGGAATCACAGTGTATCAGCCAGCCTTCTTTAGCATTAGTTAACAAAGAAGTGTCGTTTTTAGATAATTCGTGACTTGCTTCATTTCGGGATTCAGGGGTGCTTTTGTTCAGAGTTCACCACGTGGCATATTGTGCGTTTGATGGTCTTGATTCCACTAGACCAATGGTAGTTGCTCTGTTTGTTCACGTGAGTGTGATGTATATATGTTTTCGTTTTTCAATAAAAAATTCAGTTTCGAGTCAGCGCTCGTCTTTGTGTCCTCTTACTTTGTCCGTCGTTTTGTTTCGCGCTGTTCCCTCCCACGATGTATCAATAATAAGAAAAATGACTTCTTATAAACTGATTTTACCAGCTCCTCGGAGGAGAGCTGTGATATGAAAGAGTTGCCGACTTGTTTGTTTACTCCTTTTGTTTTAAGTATTTTCAATCTAAAGCGGCTCGTTCAGCATTAAAGTTTGCTTGAGTGTTTTTGGCGGGCCTCCCGACTGGTCGTTCTTTATTGTTCTAAGGACGGAAGTGAAAGGAAAACGAAGAGCCGTGGCCGTCGGGATCTGGGCTTGTGTAAATAACCTCATCTGTTTAAATTTGGGTCTCCGCACATTTGTCCGTGGTCAGTCTCGCTCAGCGTTAGACTTGTCATTTTCTTCCCCCGGAATAACTGTGTCCTCTTGGGCGCCAGTTGACTGTGCCTCCAATAGTGAGCACCTTCCGATCAGCATCCAAGTTATGTGCCAGATGACCTTTCCTAACAGCACACGGCGCACATTCATAAATTACGACAGTTTTAAAAATGCCCTCAAAGCAGACCTTCAGGAATTATCTCATTCCAACACTGGAGATAATGCCATCCGCATTTGTTCAATTTTGGATGGATCTCATAAAAAATCGGAGTTCTTGGTTCAGGCCCATAAGGGAACATCGCCGTGCCTTTGGTGGAACGCAGAGTGCGCTCGAGATTATAGGCGCCGAAAGGCTGCTTGGAAGAAACTTCTCCACAATCAGTGTCCCAAAAACTGGATCGATTATAAGTTCGTTGCAGCTACGTTTAAGCGCACCGTATCTCGTGCAAAGGAGTTGCACGATACTGAACGCTACGAATTCCTTTCAAAATCTGGTAATAGGCGCGCTTTATTCAATTACCTAAAATCCAGGAAACTAATCTCGTCCACCATGAACGCTGTCTCCCTAGTTCAGTCACCGGCTGAACTTGCACAGTCCCTGGAAGAGATAGGTAGAGGCCTTGAGCGCCGGTTTACGGCTCTTCTTCCTTCTCCTCGGAGATTTCTTGCCACCTTGGACGATTTCGAGGAGGTCACCCTCACTGAGCTCTCGAACACTGTATCCCGCCTTCCACCCGCGGCCCCTGTCCCTGATGCTGTGACTTCTTCTATGATTAAAATTTTGTTCGAGGAATCTCCCACCGACTTACTGGCACTTATAAATTACTCTCTTAAGGGGCCATGGATTCTAAATGAGTGGCGTCTAGCAAAGATTATCCCGGTGCTTAAAAAGCAGGGAGATGGTTATGTGTTAGACAATATAAGGCCAATTTCTTTAACTTCAAATCTCGTTAAGTTAATTGAGAGGGTGTTGCATGGTAGCATAATGTCTGTTATTTCAAGGACTGGGTTGTTGAACCCTTGCCAGATTGGTTTCAGACCAGGATGCTCTATATGATGTGCCCATACCGATCTGGAGAGCCGCATACAGTTAGCTCGTCGCCGAAACCAATACGCAGCGCTTTTTTACTTTAGATGTATCTAAAGCTTATGACAGCGTTGAACACAGGACGCTCTTGCAAAGACTACAGGCAGTAGGACTTCCGAGATACTTTGTGGCTTGGGTTGCAGAATTCCTTGCTGACAGGGAATTTTACTGCTTCCAGAACGGTGTTTCATCAAGCAAATTTCGACAAGCGAGAGGAGTGCCTCAAGGGGCGGTCCTCTCCCCTGTACTTTTCAACATCTTACTCAGCAGTATTCCCTGTAGTCCTCAGTTGTCCACCTATGTGTATGCTGATGACATCGCCTTTTTTTGCTTCAGAGAACGACATTTCCTCTTTGTACCAGTCCTTACAGTCCTACCTGAATGTCCTAGACCAATGGTTAGGAGACATTAATCTGTCCCTTAATGTCAATAAATGGGCTTTATTGGTTTTTCCGCTCTCTCGTCCAGTTAATATCTCTATTGTTTACCGGAACCATGTAATTCCTCAAGTGCAAAGTGTCAAATACCTCGGAGTAATTTATGATCCTTCTCTTTCCTGGGGGGCCCATATCGAGCAGATCACTGCGAAAGGAGTCCGAGCAGTCGGTATGCTGCGTAGGCTGAGCAGTGTTCGTTCTGGCATGAGAAGGCACTCACTTTTTATGATTTATAGAATGTACGTCCATCCAGTCTTAGAGTTCGGCTGTGTTTTATTCTCTGGTGCGCCAGCGTATAAACTTCGCCCCTTGATTCTCTTGGAGCGGGAGGCGGTGCGCCTTTGTTTGGGCCTTCCAAAATTTGTGGCGAATTCCGTTTTGTACCTGGAAGCGCGTATTCCATCATTGACTTCTAGATTTCGGCTCTTAACGGTGAAAACGTTCGTAAGAATGTGCGATTCTTCGCTTCATGCCTCCAATTTGATCTTCCTTCGTCAGCCTCGGCCATTTTTCAACGAATCCTGGTCTCGTTTCCGTACCCCTCAGATATGTTTTGTGCAATCCCTCCTTGACCCCTTAAACGTCCGCATTTCGGACATCCGTCCGGTATGCGCCAACTCTTCATCTATTCAGATTGTCTTCGATGACATCTTTCCAAAACATGCAAAGTTAATGCCTTTTCATTTCCTCAGCGGTTTATTGCAGGATTACCTGCTGTGCTTTAAATCTCATGTGCTCATAGCGACAGACGCCTCACAGTGTGAAGAAAAGGCCGGTGTTGGCATTTTCTCCATCTCCCTTGAATGGTCATTCTCACTCCGCCTTCCCGATTACACCCCTATTTATTTGGCCGAATTTCTAGCAGTAGTTTTAGCGTTGCGCAAATTAAACAGCTCCTTGTCTTCTGTCATAATTATGACAGATTCATTATCGTTGTGTTCCTCTCTCACCGCGTCTACAACATCTCAGGCACTTCGGTTACTCAAATGCTTGGTTCCACCTCACGTGTGATCATTACGGTTGGTCTGGGTGCCTGGGCACAGAGGAATCCATTTGAATGAGGTTGCCGATACCCTGGCGAAGGCATCTCTTCAAGGCCCAGTCGTATCTGTGCTTCCACCCAGCGCATATATTACGGCGGCCAGGTTTCGCAGGTATCTGCTCTTGAAAGAATTCGCAGCATCAGCTCTGACCTCCTCTCCTGAATTCCGGCATCTCCTTTATCCGTGGTGCAGTAAAGGATGGCGATCACGCAAGCTTGAGGTTTCCTTCACGCGTCTACGTTGTCGCGTGCCTCACTTAAACTTCTACCTTTATAGATCTGGTCTGGCGGTCTCCCCATTGTGCCCGTCCTGCGGAGAACCCGAAACGATAGATCATTTCTTGTTGACCTGCCGCCGTTTCTCCTCTTTACGGAGCCGCCTGCTGGAGCTTCCGTTACGGCATCTTGGTCTAAGTCTGTCTGCCGGGGTTGCTCTGTCTCTTGGGGCTTCCTCCCTTGGGCACAGCAACTGGAATGTGCTCTCCGCCATGCAAAACTTCCTTACAGACACTAAACGGCTGCCGTCTTAAGCTCTGCTCTTTCTCATGATCAATATTCCTCTGGAACGAAAGCTTTCTGAAACGTGGAATATTGAGTTTGAGTTTGAGTTTGAGTTTATTAACATTTTAGTTCTCAGTACAGAAAACTAAGGGCCGGGGACAAAAGGTACAATACCTGCACCTGGCTGGGTCCCCTGACCCCACAACAAAGTTGGTAGCGATGCACTCCGAATAAACAAATCATAAACTAACGAAGAAAAACGAACAAAGCACTTTGAGCGAAAACAATTTAGCATGATATTTGTAATTGTGCACAACACTCGTGCCAACATTCAAACAAAATAAAAACTGTTTCAGCAAAACCTTGTGCAGAAACCATCAGAAAAATACAGAATCCATCAGGAGAGACACTTATAATCAATAATGTACAACAAATAAGTATGATAAACATAAATCAAATACAGTCCATTCCACTCAAAAGCAGTCACTCGAAAAGAAAGTACACATTATAGAAATTCACAAAAACCGTGAACCCAACTACAACCACACAATGAAAATTTCGCGCAAAAATCTTTTCAATGTATTAATAGAAGGATAATTGATAGCTTCAGCTAACACCGCGTTCTCGTTTAAAGCGTTGGGAATAAGGTATTTCATGCTTTGTAATCCATAATTTGTTCGTAAACGTGGTAATATGTAATTTATTTTCCTGAAACAAAAGCTGTCATTTTTCATCAGATATGTATTATCAAAGCTGTGGGAATTTTGTTTCCTTTGGGTGTATATGTAGAGTGCAAGTTTGTATAAATAGAGCTGTTCAAGATAAAAAATCCCATATTTCTTGAAAAAAGGCCTTGTGCTCTCATTATAATTTAAGCTTTCCAGAGCCCTAATGGCTTTCTTTTGCATGATTGTTAACGTTTGCAAGTTACCTCTAGTTGTTTTCCCCCAAATCAAAAGACAGTAAGTTAAGTGGGATTGGATGATTGCATAATATGTATTTAATCTGTACCTAGTTGGAATCAGGTTCTTCACCCTCCATAATGCTCCAACTACTTTCGACATTTTTAATTTCAAATGATTTACATGTTCATTCCAGCTCAGAAACTCTTCAAAGTGGACACCGAGGAATTTAATGGTTTTTGTTTGCTGCAAACTTTCAGTGTGGAAGGTGAGATTAATTTCGTAGTCAATAGGTGTGTTTCTTGCTCTGAATAGGATATATTTTGTTTTCTTGATGTTTAACTGCAAATCATTGCTAATAAGCCAGTTCGATAAGTTACATAGCCAAGTGTTGGCTGCTTCTTCTATTTCTTTCAATTTTGATCCGGAAAAAAAAGCATTTGTATCATCTGCATACAAGAGTATGTCTTGAGTGAAAGGAATATTTTCAATATCATTAATATAGAACAAAAAAAGAAGCGGACCTAAGATTGACCCTTGTGGTACACCCTTATTTATAGTTCTCAATTCGGACACATAATCACCCAGTTTAACGAACTGTTTTCGATTACTTAAGTAACTTTGAATTAAGTTATTGGCATGTCCCCGAATTCCATAAGCATTTAGTTTTTCGATTAGTATGCGATGGTTTACGGAATCAAACGCTTTCCTTAAGTCGAGGAAGATACCAACTGTAAAAAGCTTTTGTTCGATATTCTCGATTATCTTCTCCTTAATCTGAATTAGTGCTGTTTCAGTCGACTTATTTTTGCAAAAGCCAAACTGTTTGGGAGAGATTAAATGAAAAGCAGTTGCATATGCAGCAAGTCGTTTATGTATAAGGCATTCCAATATTTTCGCAAAAACACTTAATAGCGATATGGGGCGGTAGTTGTTAAGATCGTCTTTTGAGCCGCCTTTATGTATCACTGTTACCCGTGCGATTTTAAGCTCATCTGGAAAAAGTCCACTGCGCAGGATACTATTGTATATATGTGCAAGCGGGGAGGCTAGAGTTGAGGCTACTGACTTGATTGGCAGTGCCTTAATATCGTCAGGACCTGGAGCACTATTGCTCTTTAAAGAATCAATAACTCGTTTGATCTCGCCTTCATCAGTAGGGTGTAAAAAAAGCGTGCCTTGTGTACAAGTATTAATGTAAGTGACTGGATCTAAATCTGATCTATCCCGCATCTGGTCTATCGCAACTGTCAAAAAATGTCTATTAAATCTTTCACAAAGTTCAACACCACACAGTGTTTCATCTTGCGTGTTTAACTCCGAGAGACAAGTGAATTCAGGTGTCATATTGGTGACTTCTTTGTAGACCTTCCAAAATTTTTGAGGTTGATCCGCGCTGTGAAATTTACGGTTGTAATACTCACGTTTAGCTTTCCTTAGTTCTGCATTAACTTTGTTGCGATATATTTTAAACTCCTTAAATTTTAACTCATCTTTGTGTTTCAGCCAGTCCTCAAACAATTTATTTCTTTGTTTTATCTTACCATACAGCGCGGGGCACATCCATGGCACATCAATATTAAGCCCCGTTCTCTATTTCAGTCACCGATCTCACAGCATTTGTTTAGCCTATTTCAATTACACATCTGAGATCCTTTCATTTATTTCCTAATTGCTATTATTATCATAATTATTTTATTTTTCCCCACCATTATTTTCTTGTTTAACATTTTGTGCACCTATCAGTTACCGCCTGTGTCTTGGCCAATCCCCCGCAGTGGGTACGCGCCATTATCTAGAGGACAACAACAACAACAACAAGAATAGAGTGGGGTCCTGTTCTGCAGTCCTCTTTGATGTTCAAAGTAGGGGCTCGACAAAAGGGAACAAAATAGCTGCTACTTTTACTCAGTGGGCGCAATGAATAAAAGATCACTGCGCCTCTTCTGACCTCAAGCGGAGATAAAATAGGCAGCGCAAACCGAGAAACGACTGAAGATGATCTGGACAGTTCCTTGTTTCTCCTAGGCAGAGGAAATCGTCATTTTTGTATGCCCACACATCCAAGGGCACAACAACAACAATACGCACATACAAAGCGCTTATGTGCTAGTTTGAGAATAACTCTCCCTGTCTGTACTCCTTTTCTCCGAAGCCCAGACCGCTAGATTCTGTTGTGCAGCGTCGCTGGCACACAAGAATTCCTCTGTACGACAAGTGTTTCCATTCTCTCATCTGACATTGCTGTCAACGTGGAGATTTTTCTGATCTTATTGGACTTCTGATAATAAACATTCGTAATAATCATTTATTAAAAGAATCACTTGAGGGCCAAGACTCCTTTGTGACCTCTTTCTGTTGAGCGGAGAAGAAAGATTACAGGCAATGACGTCGCAAGAAATAGATGAAGAACGATATTCTAATGAGTGAGCGGAGTGTAGCTCGTCATCCATCTGTAATTTAGATGAGGGCATAACTGAGACACGATCAGTTTCTTTGCGGAGCGACAACGGCTGCGTACACTGTACCGAAATCTCTTTTTCTTCTACCATTGCCCGCAGGGAGGCTGCAGAAGTCTGCAGGCTGACAAGCATCAAACAACGCTAAAATCCCTGATGCATAATCGATTAACGTCATCATTGGCTCTTTGCGGAGCTGTTGCTGCCGCTTGGACAAAGAGGGCTACAGATAAAATCATGGAAGAATAATATATGTGTTAAGTTCTTCTGAACAGGGGCTCCACCGCCAGCCACAAGGCGGCAGCGACCTCGCAGAGGCCAGCCCTGTGGCGGACGGCATCAGCGTAGGTCGATGGCTGTGCTCCCGCGAGTATTGGGGATGCAGGGAAGAAATAAGAGGAAACCCGCGTTGTCGGGTTGTTTCCACTCATTCTCTCTTCCTCTCACCATTGATCGCGCACAGCGGATATATAATGCAGGCCGGTCTCAAGAGCAGCGGCGTTCGTGCGAACTTGAGTGGAAGCCTCAAATTGGGTCTCTGTGATGTGTTGGAGCTTGCGGCCACAGGATTGGCCTCTCGTCACCGGCGACGCAGAGAGGGAGTATGCTGCTGAACTCTGTATGGCTGCGCAGTCATTCGCGCCCAAGAGTTCAGAGCCTGACCTTCCGTTGCTAGAGATCACTCTAGGTGATTGTGACGGCCCGGCCCTTTAGGCCCGGTCCAAGCAATACCTCTCTTGAAGATAGTAAAATAAATGTTTTACACCACCACCACCAAACAACTGAAGACGTTTTGTTATGGGAAGGAAATATAACGTTTTTTGTGCATGGGAGGGAAAGGCACACTAGTTTCCTCACGTGTCAGTGAACATATCAACGTCTTAAGAAATCCATGCGCTACCTTAACTTTGACATGTCGAAGCAATCTTGCCCACCATGATTGCGTAGCAGTTATCAGTAGCATTTTTTTCATAAATGTTCAAAAATATTTGCGTTTGTGAAATAGGTGGTAATAATGGTAAGCTTGTGGGAGCTTCTTCAGCCGTTGGCATAAGCACTACGACCGCGAGCATCCAGCATAGTGGAATTGCACCTCTTCCCCATACCTCATTTATTACACCCAAATGACCATCAATACCTTCTGCTTCTTAGTTCTTAAAACACTTCGTATGGAACGTGGCGATATCCTGGCACTGTTGGGTCTATTGGTACTTCTTTTGCAAACACAGATATAGATATATGGTAACGTTAATCCTGTCTTGTCGACCACACCCTCTGTCGGTGGTACTGCCGGATGATACATGGTTCCTGAAGAAAAGAACTACTGC
The DNA here is from genome assembly GCF_055824585.1 of Amblyomma mixtum. Classification (NCBI taxonomy): domain Eukaryota; kingdom Metazoa; phylum Arthropoda; class Arachnida; order Ixodida; family Ixodidae; genus Amblyomma; species Amblyomma mixtum. The sequence continues at coordinate 226,710,083 of NC_143012.1, read as the reverse complement.
CTCAGCTGCAAGTGTTCTTACATGAGCTGTAGAGACTGCCGGAAACTCTTGGCATACGCTTTTATTTGGCGCAATCTTTCTGTGACTCTGAATGTCCTCCTCTGAGGCAGTTGGTTTCCACGCCGGAGTGCCTGAGCCATCTTTCCGTTGACCGCTTCCTTTCTTTGCACGTCTTCAGGATTCCGCTCATCACTTACCTCCTCCTGTTCCCGACGTACCTAATGTCGTAGAAGGTGTGCACTTGGCTGAGCTTCGTTCACTGTAGTAATGATGGTGTGTTTCTCGAGATTGGAGCAGGAGTATCATGGCCAACGGCTTGTGTTCTAGCATGCTGTAGGACGCCTTCCGAGTGCGTTAAAACATATATCAGAAATTTTCGAATTTGTGCAACGTAAAACCTCACTCATAAAGGCACTCAACCGGGAGAACAGAAGAGGAAGTGTGACGCCGAGCGAAATGGCGTGCTCTCGGGGAAATCATCATCTACATCTCGGGGAAATAGGCGTCGTGCAGGCCAGAGAGAAGAATGCGTGGCAGGCTGGAATGCCTCCCGCGAAAGAGCAAAAAAGCAGTAAGGCTGACAGACGGGCGTCTGAGCCATCCCAGGCTATCCCCGACAGGGTGGTGATGGATTTCCCTCCAGTCAGATAACAAAACAATCCGAGCAACATTGTCACCGTGGGCGGTGGCGGCAGAACTCGTTACCTGCATACTGATGAGCCGACCGCAACTCTCTGGCGCCAGCGAGTATGGTCCCCCGCAGAGCCACATTCGGTCAGAGAACACCGTCAACTCCCCGTTTCGCGAATTCAGTCCCGTACTCCTCTGGAAGTCTGCTGCATTCAATTTAGGTTCTCCCTCATCTTTCCATATTTGTCGCTCAGATTAGATGATGATGAATGCAGGTCTAATAGTGGCTGAGTATTCTATTTCTCGAGCATTTCAGTGCACTAAGCTACGCTTTCTGCAGGCTGGGAAAATTGCGGCTTTTGCGAGTGGGAAAGTTGTTACGTTGGGGCCGTTTCGAGGCATATGGTTTAGTGAAGGAAGATTGATATGCACGCCGACTCATGCAGAGAGCTCCAGGCGAACGTGACACAAAGCTTTATACGAACTTACTTTATTCGCGAGAACATGAGGGGGTTTCTCGCTTCTTCGTTTTGTTTGCCCGGATATTCTCATATCAATGTTCCCTGCAGGCGATGCTCAGTCTACAGCCTCAAAAAAGGATTACAGTTATAAATTTTCGGGGTTCGATTACAGGGCATGGAGGAAGCGTTATGGCTGCCCTATGAATGAATCTGTGAACTTATTTGGCCGCGACACTGCTCTTATGAATCAAACACAAGTTCCAGAAATGCAAGAAAATAGCGAACAGGGCAACTGCTATTGCGAAAGTTTATCGCTTTTGCTTCCAATGGGCGGGAACGTGCCGGGGCTATTGTGAGAAGCGAACGCAGGCAGAAGGGACACGCCGAGCGCTTTGTGTGTCCGTTCTGTCTGTGTCCGTGTCTCCTGCGCTGTTTTAAGAAGCACGAACCACCAACTAGCCCGCACGTCTTCCCTTGTTGAATTGACTGTCTCCCCAACCACTCTAATAAGACTGCTTTTGAATGGAAAAGAAAACTGCAACTGCTGTGCGCATTGAAACTGTATTAATCTATCCTTCAGATATACTGCTGGTTTGTGAAGAGCGCCTCATGTATTATACTTTGATCTCATTTTTTCTGATTTCATTGCCTTCCTGTCATGCTTTGCTTTCTGCAGAATGCCACCATGGCTTCTGGTGGCTTAGGTTGCATCGTATAATGGACAAATGGGATGGGCGACGTGTTTTAATTCTTTTTTTGCTACCGAAGAAGAGAAATGCCTAATCGCAGTAGCATTGTAGTAAAGAAATGCGGAAAGACAGAACCCGACGAACACTGGCAGAGCCGGCAACGGCAACAGTGCAGGTGCAGGGCTTAACTCACCGCGGCATCTCTCGCATGATTGGAGCACAAAGAGGAGAAAAATATTTATAGCAAATTAACGCGAAACAAACAAAAGCTCGAAGTGTAGAAACGCGCGTCAGGTTATATTCAATTGTCCCAAGAACTACGTGAAAAGTGAACAGCAAGCCATCGCAGTTTGGGGTGAAATGGAGTGGTCCGGAGCACTGAACACTAATTTTGCATTTAGATAGGGGCACTTCATAATGGGCTTCGAATTAGGACACAATGAATATTCGATTTATTAAGGATATGCATCAAGTTGTTGCGAAAGAAATGTGTTTCATTAAAACGCAGAGATAAGTTTTCCCAAAATTTTTACAGTTGATGAAGAAATTACAGTCAACAACTGCTAGTAGACCCACCAACGGACCTTATAGAAACCGTGAGAACAAAAAAATGATCACACTTGTGCGCAAGTGGTGCAAGAGCGCAGTGGTAGCTGAGGTTTACCGCTTTAACACCCTGTTCTAAGTCGAAGGCTGCAAGGTGCGGGTATAAAATACAAGAGAAATATGAATAAAACAAAGCGCTAACAGAAATTGGACAACCACTATCGGTTCGCAGAAAACAACGCAAGACACTCCGTAGCCATTATGCAAATTATACGCTTTAATAGAGAAGCAAGAAAAAGCATCCAATTTTGGCAACCTGACGATCTGAAATTGTCCTACGAGCTTTTCTTAACCATAGCTCTCGAACTGAAAATCTGCTGAATTTTCTGTAGGCTCATAGAGAGTTCATGGTTGAAAAACAGCGCAAAAAGGACTAGGGACAAGAGTAAAGGCAACGACAGGACAAGCGCTGAGCAGCGATTGTCCTGTCGTTGCCTTTACTCTTGTCCCTAGTCCTTTTTGCGCTGTTTTTCAACCATGACCTTATACCAACTCGCCCAACTTAACGTTCTACGAAGTCATAGAGAGTACTGGATGTCTTCGCAACCCTAAAGCTTCCCTGTAGCTTTCCTTTTCTGGAATCCTTTATCCAATTCAATATTGAGATATTATTAGAGTGTCTTAATTCTTTTACTCTACTGATTTCTCTACCCTTCTCGCCTTTAAGTTCCCGCAAACCCCCCGCAAAGCAGAGATGAATGCCAGAGCTCTTACAGCGCTGACCGAATTCACTCTCTTTTATAGAATAGCTTCTCTTTTTTTTTCGAGTACATTGATCTAACGAGAGGGTGAGTACAACTCAGACGGATGCGATTGGAGCGTTCATCTAAGTGTCGCAAAAGGAAGGTACTAGTGGTAATAACGATGTAAAATCGCGTCTCGTTGCTAAGCTAGCGTTGCTCATTGCAGAGTGAGTGGACGAAATTTATCATTGCCACGACTTCGGAACACTTCCTGCCGGAATTGTTTGGTGACTTGGCAAAGCACCTTTTTTTGCGTCCTCAGATAAATAAACCTCTATGAAGCGGCAACAGCAAATTGAGTGCAGCAACAGGGACTGCACGCAATCATGGGCCCACTTTCATTTTTTATTTTGGCGCTTCAACAAAACAGTCAAGCAGGCGCTACCACAAAGGTTGTCTTTGCGGGGCTCTGTCTCGAAAACATTCGGTGCAGCGCTGTTCTCTATGGCAAGGCTAGGTAAACTGACAGAGTAAAGCCAGCATCACAGGAAGGGTGACTCGATATCGCCGTAGATGGTTTATCAACACAGTTGGTACAGTGGTCATTGCAACAGGTTCGAATCTCGTCGATTACAGACATATATGCGGTGTGACAAACGTACCAATTCTACCGTGCATCTTTATACTCAATGCCTTCATAGCGTAGGCAGCAATACACTGCTCATGCGTATTTCATTTCATTCTGCAGTGGTAAGATTGTAACACGGTATAAGTGGCTTGTAAAGCTGGGAGAAAAAGATTTATTGGACGCGCCTATTGGTCATGCGCATATATTCACAGCTGAAAAAGAGAATTAAAAAAAAACAAATTTCTTTATTTTTACATGGAAACCTGTACGTCGTGACTACTATTGGAAACCCGTACAAATGCAGTGAGTGCAGAATTATAAATGAACCGACATTGTACTTAGGCATTTGAAAAGCGCCTCGGAGGATAGCCGCATTTATAAGTATCGTAGAACTTCTTAGTTCTATCTTTTTCCTGCGCATTTGTTTCAAAAGCGGGAAAAGTTTGAAAAATCTCCCCTGTCACATTTTTCTCAACATCGCCCCTGTTCGTTGGAGGATCTGACAGCAATTTTCTAACGACTCGTTTCCTCTTATTTCTCTTAGTGGAAATCAAAGTAAACCAACGAAACAAGTGTGCTAGGACGGAAGAGACTGAAGTCATGCCTTTCGTACATCCTGAACGTGCAGACGAGTCATGCAACAAGGAAACACACAATAGTCTTTTTGTGTTATTAGCCTCGATAATCAAGGCAAATAAATCACTAGAATTGTCCTCGACTACTAGCAGAGATAAAACAGACAGGCTCCATTGAACAACAAAGGGGGAATTATGCTCAGACATTTCCTTCTTTGCCTTAGGGATGGAGAACGCCATTTGCTTAACAATGCGCCCAGACAAAGCGCCGATGAGGTTAGTGCGAAAGAAAAATTTCTCACTTCAACCATTTGCCTCTGTTTTCTCTTGTTCTCAACTTCGTCAGCGGCCCAGTTCTTCGCCGCTCTTTCGTGGCTTCGTTGAAACAAAAGAATCCCGCTGCCAGGCAGTGATTTCGCTGCTTTTATCTTACGTTCGAAATGGAACCGATCTATTCTTTTTTTCTTTTCACGCGTGAAAATATCCATTATGCTTTTATTTACTTAAAACTCGTGTAGGCTGTCGCTGTTACTCCTGCGCTCATAAACATTCCTCGAGGGCCAAAACTACTGTGTAGTAGCCTCCAGGGAGATAGAAAGAAACGCCCTCGGCGAGGATGCAAGATGAAAGAGGCAAAGATAGTCAGCGTGAGAGTCAGCAGTAGCAAGGGAGGAGGGGGGGAGGAGGATCAGATGGTCATCTATCTGTAATTTTGATGCGGACATAATTGGGCGAGGCTCGCTTCTCCTGAGAACGGAACTAGACTGCGGTCACTACCAAAACATCCTTTGGTTCCATATTTGGCCGCACGGGAGGAGGCAGAGACAGCAGGCGGAGGCGGATCAAACAACGCTGAACTTGCTTATGCGTAATCTGTTAACGTCATCAGCGACCCCTCGCGGAGCCATTGCTGCCGCATGGACAATGTGTGCTATAGATAAGATTCTGGAGAAAATATATTAGCGTTGAGGTGCTCTGAACGGTGCATCTGTCACTGGCCAGAAGATGACAGCGCCATCGTAGATGCCGCCCCTGCTTACTAACAGAGCGGCAGAGCCTCCACTCCTTCGGCTATTGGGGGTGCAGCAGAAGATGGAGGGAGGGACTCGAAACATTGTTTTCTTGCCACTCGTTCTTTCAGGTTCTCACCGACGCTCTCCAACCAGGGATACAATGCAGGGCTGGACTGGTGAGATGAGGCGTTCCTGCTGACTTAAGTGTCGGACTCAAACTGCGGCGGCTTCATGCAATACAGTAGGGGCCGCCTGCTTTTTCCGCTGTTGACCTCGAAGGAAAAGGGACGGCATGCCGCTGGGCTTAGCTTGTTGTCAGCAGCGGTCACTTCCCGGCGGAGACGTTTAGCAAAGACTCTAGGCAGAGAAGGTTACGGGAGGGAGCTACTTTTCAGCAAAGCCGTACGCTCTTGCATTCACGGTTCTCTGATGAAATGGGTTCACTGAGCGCTTCTGAAATGAACGTGATGTAAAAGATAATAAAGATTTATTTTACGACTATCTGCTGCTTTCTTCTTATCGTTTGTTTGTAAGACTTCGTTTGGTACTTCTTACTCTTATGTAGCGTAGCTCCCTGAAAAGCGTTTGTTTTGTAGCAGGCTGACAATTGGCTTGATGGTGTTAGTAGAGCTGCTGCTTTCTCTGCTCCGAATGAGTCTAGGTAAAGATGAGTTGTATAAGCTTGTAGAAAACAATCGTGCGGCGGAAATAATGTAGGCCGCTTTTTTCTTGCATAGTCCTGCATAGAAGCATAGTCCTGCAATGCATAGAAGGCACATTTTGTGAATGATCCGCACAAAATAACGAGTGCGCGCAAAAAAGGAGGGAGCAAACACTGATTGAAGCAATACCAACCACCTAATAAGTGATCACGATGAGATGCCAAAGGATAGAGCACCCTGTCCAGTGGCTTCAGAGAGACACGGCGGTGTGAAACGAGAGCCGAACAAGCTCAAGCTTATAGCAAGCGCTTCGATACAACAGATGCGAAGCAGACAATCGCGCTTAGAGACAAACATTGTAATAGGGAAGTCCTCAGTAGGATTACTGTGGCGGTGCCATCACCCATGACTCTGACGTCACATTGAGGAGAACGAAGCGCTGAGCCCTGATAGAGCGCGCGAGAGGGAAAAGGGCAGAGCTGACAGAGGGGATGCAATAAGAGCATATCTATGGCCAGCTCGGCATGAAACGACAGCGTCTCCCATGGGATCCTCTTTCCGAGAAGGCACAGACACTCGTCCTGATCCTGACCACCTGGGAACCCAACGGATTTATCAAGGGGACCGGGAAAGAAAGGAAAGGGAAAGAAGGGGGGGCTTAGCTCGGCTTCGAATGAAGGTTACATTGAAGCGCTTTGCTATTTAGGGACCGAGCCGCGCATTGTGATGCCGTCGTTTCTTTGCGGAGGCCAGAGAAATGGTACAAAGGACCAGACGCCAGCATCAATAATTCTCATGTGGAGAAAAACTCGGGTGAAAGATGGGATCATGCAATCGCCGCTTCATAAAGGGCTCAGAAGGCGCCATATTTAGACACTGCTGCCGTTCTCATGAAAACCGCGGCATTTTGTACTGCTTTACGGAGAGTACGCGCTTCGCACGACAGGCGTTGAAGGTTTATCCTCCTAAGAAGCTTACGTCGATGGGCTCGCTATAGGGTATTCTTGCCTCTCCGTGCAAAGAAGCGCGTCTGATCTTCTTTAGAGGAAAATAAGCCTTGTTACGAAATGCGAGCTAAGTCGTTAAGAAAAAGGAAACATGGACCCGCACGTGGATAAATGCAGCGGAAAAACTCGGGACACAGTTAAAACGGGCACATAATGCTTACTCCGTTCTTATGTTCGCGAAGAGGGGGACAAAACCGTTCTTCATGATTATAGCAGGCTCTGCAGTGGCTACAGTAGCCGCCACGAAATAAAATATAAAACAATTGCCCACGATTACGTTACTTCTAAATGTAAAATTTGAGCGCAGCTCATCAGCTGTTTTAGCTTTTCGATAGATTCAGGCAAAGAATTCGAGCAAGACATGTATGTACAATAACAGACAACTTGTTATTTTTCACACATATTTCTTCTTCAAGAAACACTCCACTAGCAGTTCTTGACTGTGATGAAGGAAGCTGTGTGGACGGAGAAATAGATGTATATATGCTCGACTTGCTGCACCAATGCTTGGTTCTCAAAGAAGAGGTCTGAGCAAGTATTTCGCGAGGTTGTCACAACTGTGGGAGCCGTTACGAGCGAAAGGAACGGGTTGTTCTCGCGCATAAGTGGTAAGAAATTCCCGCATGTCTTTTCATCTACAATAACGTCCCCATCCAGCCTGCCACCCTAGGAGGTGGCAGCGTTTCTGGCACAACCTTGTCAATGCCAAAGCATGCAGCGCACATCTGTCACTACCGCCACGTAGCTTAAAGCACGACTGATGTGTAACCGCTTGGCGCGGAATCACTGGGCCGCTCCGCAGCCATTTGTCTCACTCACTCGACTGCAAGAAGACGTCTGGCGAAGGAGCGGGGATGTAGTTGCCACCGCGACGCTCGCGCGCTCCTTCTACCGCTACTGTGTGTCGTCACGGTTGCTATGCACAACTGCGTCCCCCACTTTCGAGCCGGTTGCTAAGGAGGGGAGTAGGTTGCGCTTTTACTTTCTCCTTTCCAAGCTCCCGCTCCATTGCTTTCGCAGCTTAAAGGGTGTCCACTGCTGGTTACAACGGACAAAGGTGACGGCGACGCCGCGAAACGAAGAAACGGGCACCTAAGACCTGCGCTCTAAAAGGAGGTTACAGCAAGGGCGATGGTACCTTAGTAGATAGGACTGAATGTGCACTATCAAATTCTTTTATCTAAACATTAATCTTAGGCAACGGTCAACATGCACCCAAGCAACATGACGGCATCTTTCAACTTCAGTTGTACCTGAGCGTAAAGCATGGACACTACGCTGTGCATGGACATGAGCGTAGTGCATGGACACTATGCAGTATGGCTGTTTCTCTTCCTTAGGAGGCAAATTAGCTGAAGCTAATATTATCAAGCAGCAACGCTTCGCGGTCGAGCTCAAGAGCACTCAGACAAGGCGCTGACTCAAATAATACCTTCAGTGAGGCTTTGTGGCATGTTACATGCTCTGGCAATCTGAAACAAAAATAGTGGTTTGGTTCACCCGGAAGCGACCTTGCCTATGAACGACGCTGTAGTGGTGCACTCCGGATAATTTCAACCACCTGGGTTTCTTTGCTTTCGCAGAGTGCCCGGACCCCTATTATTGCGCCTGCATCGAAGTACGACCGCCGTGACCGGAATAGAACTCTCGACTTTGGGGTCAGCAGCCGAGCACCATAACCGCTGAGTAACCACGGCGGATTAATTCCATTTAAAGGCTTAAGCTTTACTTGCCCAATTGAGCGAAACCCGTGTGTGTGTGTGTTGACACTCGATGGTACCATAGATGATGGCGTCCTCATGCAGCCTGGCAGGCGGCGGCTTATTCAATGATTGGTCGTGCGACGTTGCTCGGTAAGAGCAACTTGGATCGCACAAGTCCTATCGGTGGCAGCACCGACCATCTCAGGGCACTGGCACACAGTTCAACCGATCCACCACTACGCCAGGAATATGAGGACTCCCAGGGATCTATGAATGTTAAGTTGTGAAAGAGCAATTCTGCATATATCGGCATTAACTCATTAGCTATCGCGTCATACCTTCAAGGCGGAACGCGGGCCGCGCTAAGGCGGTGACTAAATTTATATTTGAAGCTAAATAGAAATTATCAGTCTAACTACAAATTTAAATTTTTAATGTATTTTAAACTTGAATGCATTTTTAACATTTAGAATTGGCGGTATTAATTTTGCGTATTTAAGAATGTTAAATATTGCAAAATCTTTCTTAGCAAGAAATTACTGTCGGAGGGGATAACCCATATCCGTTTCAAAATAGAATGTAATGGGGGCGACTGCCGCATCTCTCGATAACCGCGCTGTATCATATTTCGGGCAGAGCTGGCAGTGAAGCTAGGTCGCTGATTGAGTTTTTTGTAGGGAAATAAATGTTTGGTAGCAGCTAAGGTGGCAGAGAATTTTTTAATCTCTGTGCTGTGACCAACGACGACTCATGTCTAACGTTTGAATTAAGCCGTAGAGTGATTTAATAGTTGTTTTCCTTTTTTGCTATGCATCAATTCAAAAACGAAGTTTGTCTGACGACGCTATAGATGAAGCGCCTATGCGCTCTTGTTTTTGTCTGTCTATCTTTCAAGGCTCCATTATGTAGTTGGGTTTTTTGAGGAACGTTTTCACAGAATGTCGCATTGGCTGAAAGCGAAAGAGCAGCATTCGCAACCTCTGTAGATAACTCCCAGGTGACCAAAATGGTCACGTTGATTCTGAGCTGCCGCAAAGGATCATTCAAATATCTTATCTCTTGTCCAGTTGTACTCACCGCCACAGGACGACACCGATACCGCGAGACATAAGTATTTCCCATTACTTCTTGGCGCAGCTGCTCTTGCTAGTGTTGATGAACGCAGCATGATTGCAATGCTTTAAGAGCTTGTGCAGCACTGAGACAATATTTCCAGATGTACCGTCTTTGTCAAAAGTAACCAGGCTGCATGATTTGCTTTCAGCTTGCATAGTGGAGCCCTTGTGGCTTTCCTAAAGATCGAAAGGTGTTGGAAGGTAAGAAGACCCCAAGTTCTTACCTCTAACGACCATTTCAACTTCAGGGAAGCTATAAGGGCTCCACTGTACGAGCTAGAAGCAAACCATGCAGCCTGGTTGCTTTTGACAAAGACTGTACGTCATCCCAACTCCCGTTCTGGCACCCCCCGTTTGTCGAATCCCCCTCTTCTCACACCCCGTTAGGGTGTGAGAAATCTATGTAAGTGCTATATTGCCATGACCTCGTTTATATTTTTCTGTTTTGTATATATTTGTTACGTCCTCATGCCTGAAACTTAGCAGTGTGTAAGGCACTATAGTCACCAAACAGGCAAACGCCTGCATGATCGTACGCGAAAGCGCAAGATTAATGTTAGCAATTGGGTTTATCAAAATTGAAATGCACAACGATGAGTTTGTAATCACCGAGCTGGTAGCACTGTTAGAAAACGAACTTCGCTTTTCGAAAGATGGATAAGAGAAGAATGAAAGCAATCATTCGAACACGCGACATTGTTTCCATGTGCCCGATTGCTTGTTATTTTTGTGCGTTTTCATTTCAGATTGTTCCCGAGAGCATGCAAGCTATGGCAATGTCTCGACAAATATTGACTGCAAAAGTCAGAGCCCTGTCTATGCTTTTGCTCTTCCTACCCTGCGCTGTTTCGATAAGGTGGCATCAACTTGTCCGAGCTTCCATACTCGACGGAAAATGATTACGCAAAATAGGTGAGAAGCCGTCGTCTGGTAATAAAGGATGGAACGCTAGTCCTTCTTTCATTTTAACACAGCCTGCCGGTAGTAAGAAACTCGCTCTTGTAAAATAACCGGCATGAAATAGCAAAAAATAAACAGCAATCTGTGTCAGCCTTAGGAGCCTCAAATAATGAGGAGTCTCAAACACAGTTTCTACGGGCTACCTTATAGCAATACATTAGGGTAAATCATTCCTCGAAGTGGTGTGTACTTAATACTTTAGAAGTACATAACGCTTGTTGTACTCGATTCTGTCAGCTGTAATTGCCTTTCTGTCTCTGTAGGCTTTATTTACTGGTAATGCCGTTTGAGCAGGAGCATAGACAACGGGCGGAAGCAGGTGTAGCACTTAATCAAAGGTGCATTGTTCAGCGTGTATCGTTTGTTTTTATTTTGAATTTTGTATCGCCGTGCTTAAAACTCTCTATGTATCCAAAAGCTTAGAATAAAACAAACAAAGCTATAAGCTGTCTGTGTATACTTTCCTAACGCGGCTGCGTTTCTAAGCGCTTTCGCAGAAACTTTGAAGTAGCCTGAAACCATTTGAGCTGTTTGCTTTTCTTCGCAGCTCTACTGAAGCAGCTTTCGAGCGATAAGTGGCGCCAAGTTTCAGAGTGATGCGAAGCATGCCATAAAAAAAAAACGACTATCGCCGACGACAGCGCCGTTTGTTCAGCGCCGTTAGTCTAGTATTGAAGGATGGGAGCTCAACAAAAACAGAACGAAAAGAAAGAGCATAAAAGCACTTACTCTCGACTCACTGCTTATGGGTAAATAGCGTCTTTTGGCGCCGTCAACACACTAAAGCGGTCGGTGATTCGGTTGGCGCCAGAGAATCCGGATTCAGCGGGAGTAAAAACGTGACACAGTAAAAAAAGTGTAAAAATGGAGAGCAGGAGTACGGAACAAAAAAACCTGAGAGGTGACCGGGTAGGCGGGCGTGGAGGAAACACGGTCTCTTAAGCAGTCGCGGTTTAATTAATTTAATCAGACGATTAAACATGTTTTACAAAGCCAGATGGTAATCGTGCGCGGAAAAGCCTTCAATTGGCTTGACGGGGTGAACACCCTACTAAAATGCCGCTAACGTTTTGTTCACCAAGACAACGCAATACATTGAAGTAGAAAGCAAGAATACAGACACCAGTCAAACACATTCACACAGAACACTTGGCTATATCATTTAAAAAGGAAGAAAATTGCCCAGAAGCAATGTACAGTAAATCGGGCTTCTTTCACACAATGATCGCGAAGAGTCGTTTCCTACTAAGAGAACGTTTCTAGCTCATGAACGAGCCCAGAACATTTTGCTGCTATATATGGTGATTTGATGACCTTAACTAGTACGCATAATTGGTACCTTCCAGTTGCTTCTAGTCTTAGGTGGCCTTGTGCCACACGTGGCGGATATTAAGTTGTTTGAAGGTGGTACGAATCACTGAACCTTGATAGCAACGGTTTCTTCCAAGATCATTTCCCGAGCGTTTCACCCCAGAAGAGACGGAGACCAGGCGCGGAGATTAAATTGGACTGAAAAACTTTTATTCGCCGGCAGAAAGTGGTTTAAGTTGAGGTCTTGGTCTTGTTGGTGACACTAACAGTGCTAAAGAAAATATTCAACAGAGCTCTGTCTGGTTAGGAGAGGAATTTATTTCAGGTGAGGCAAGAATGCCAACCAAAAATGAAAGAACACGATGTTTCGGAACCTCCTCGGTTCTTTGATCAAGTGTGACTGCGGGCGAGTGTCAACTTGGTAGTCATTCGCTCGGACACTGAGTGTAAAATTTGGGTGTAAGAGGAAGGAATTGTTCAGAGGGAGCGTTCAACATTCCTTCGCGTTTGCTAAATGTGTCATGACTCGAGTAAAAGACTCCCGCGTGGGCGCTGCTCTGCATCCAGCGCCACGGTTGCTTCGCAGTCAATACCGTGCTCACTCGCCTCAAAGTGATCGTCCACCGCGCTTCGATCCCTTTTAATTTCTCTGAAATTCACTTTGTGTTGCTTCATTCGTTCGAAGAAATTCTTGTTTTCCTCAATGTACTGCGATGCCGAACACTTCAAGCAGGGGATCTTCTATGGGTGACGGTCTCTTCGGTGGGGGAGGAAGGGAGGAAGTCTAAGACATTTAGAATGCATACTGGTTTTTGCCGCCGGCATGTGCTTGGGCCAGAGGTGCAACTATTTTTGTTTTCGTTGATCCTTTTCTAGTTTTGGATGCTATTTTATGGGAAAGGCGCGGGGTATCGTTGTTTTTTTTTTTTTTGAGCTCATAGACAACTCTGATCTTTTCACCTCTCTGGAGAGGATCAGGTGGTTTCCGTTCCCTTCAGTAAAATTCTTACAACGGATACTTTTGGAGAGTGGGGTGTTAGTAGCAGAATTGGAGGTACAATCCCGTGTGGGTTGTCCCTGTGTACACTGAGAGCCGTAAGCCCTTTCTTGGTTTGTTAGTAGAAGTTCAAGAAATGGAATGCTGCCCTGCTGTTCATGCTCGAGTGTAAACTCTATTACTGGGTAGGTCGAATTTAGGTGAAACTAGACGTTTTCTATTTCTGAGAAAGTTTTAAAGAAAAAGAAGCGAGAAGAACTGAGTTGTCTCCCACCTCCAAAACAAAAAAACGCATACTCCACTTCCTTCATTCGGCATATCATCAAAAGCCAAAAAACACTAAACAAAGAGAAAACAATTCCAGCTGTGGCGCAATCACAACCCATCGGAAAAAACGCGTTTGTCTTCCTTATGTGAAAGGCATCAGTGAAGCCCTGGCCCCTTACTCTTAGAAAGAAACGGTTACAAATGACGCAAAACCTCCTCCCCTGCCCGAAAGACAGTCACGCGAAAGAAATGGCCCAAGGCCTCGTATACAACATCCTCTGCTCGAAGTGATCAGCGTCGTACATTGGCGAAACCCAGAAATTTCCAGAAAGAATCAAACAGAACAAAGCTGATCTCAAAACAAATGAATAGGGATAGAAGTTCATTAGGTAAACACCGGTGCTATTTGACATCTTGATATGCAACCGTTCATGACGGGATGTTTCTCACTGGAAGCATACTTGCGCCCGTACTTTTGTCCTTATCATTTCTGAGATTCCGCAGAAATTACGTCGAAAAGAATCTGCGGTGGTGACGGAAAGGAAACACGGATTATGCAGCTATCAGTTTTTTAGTCAGCAGGAAGAACACTGCAGTCGGTCACCTTGCATAGCGGGCGGCTGCGCGCTGCCATCTGGGCTGTAAACGCATTCAGCGCGCGTTACTATATTAGAAAGCATCTAATCAAAAATGAACTCTTATGTAAAGAAGGGGGCATAAGAAAACGATGCATTGTTGGCCAATTGATTTGATCAGGTACAGCCCCTGAGGATCCGACACAAGTAATCGCTTTCTTCTTTAAACAGTTTCTTGGTTGTTCGTAAGCTACAAATCCTACAGTGTGCACCTCCTGCGTGCGTTATGCATTTCCCGTTTTATTTCCGTGTTTATTATTTTTGCTTACTTCACTCTTCCCCGGCAGTTATTTTGTTTTCGTTCATGACAAATTAATCTGAAAAACTCTCTCTGGACCCCAATTCTTGGCTAATACACCGGTGTATGCATGTACCATTGTATCAGGATAACAACAAAAACAATAACAACAGCTCCTAACCAGTCGAGTTCTTTTGGGATCCGTAGTAAATTATTCAGTGTACCATCATCCTGCGGTAAGTCTGAGGAGGGCGGTAATAGAGAGTGTAGCGCATCGCACAAAAGTTCGCGTTGATTGCGTTAGTTCTTTCTCTCCCACCCTTTGTTTACCCACTCCTCGTTGGTACAAAAGGAGTGCGAAAGAAAGAATGAAAGAAGTCAGGGAACTGCGCCACGGCGCGGTAACTACTAGGTGGCTGCGAAAGCGAACTAGCTTCCTGGGAGATAGGTTCATTCGAGAGAAAGTGGACGAGAGCACAGCCGCATCAGAAGCAGGAGTGGAAGCAGTGGCGGTAGCCTCGAGAGCAGTGGGGCGACAGAGGGATGGATGAAGAGTGGAGGAGCAGAAGACCGTTAACGACAACGCGTTTACGACGACTGAGCGGTTTCACTCGGTCGACTCCGCCATCGCTTCTATGGCCGCTACAAGGAGAAGGGCGAGCCAACCAACCATAGAGACGTGCTCCGTGGCTTTCCTCCCTATCGGACGCGGAGACTCGAAGAAGTGAAACTATTTTACTCACGACCCTCTTTCGGATAGGGAGTGTCGCACCCCTACGACCTAATAGACGTCACGCACGAAGTGCAGCACTCTCTCTATTACTTTCCTTTACTTCTATGCAACGTTTAAACTTATTTCTTTTTGGAACTTAGCCTTTATTCCTCCCTGTTTTCATTTACCGAGCTTCTTTAGATCCTACTGCATAGCCTTGTCACCAGAACTTCCACTCATGGTTCTCCACCTTTATTTTCCTAAACTTCAAAACAACTGATTGTTTGGATGTTTTCTCGACTTGTTCCGTAATATGCCCTGTTTTGCACGCAAAAAAAAATAATTGAAACCACATAGCCACAGAAAACTTTTGGGGTTTTAATTCGCCTGGAATGGCATACCGAGAAAAGTGTAAATAAGAAGTTTGACAATTACACTGCGATAATGTGCTTTTGGGATATAAACGCAAGATTCATAAAGGGCAATCTCTAAACAGGCAAGGTATAATGTTCTAAAGGGAAAATGCAGCACTACTTAGTAACGCACACAGCTATCGTTTGGCGGCATTTATGCTTGTTCTTTTGTAAATTTACCCGGAATAACATAAAACCACTCTACCGCTAATCAAAATGAGAGGCAGAGGTGTGGGGGACATCTCCTTGATGATTTGTAGTTGTCTGAATGACTAGTATTACCGACCTTTTCATCTCTCTAAGGTAATATATCGTGGGATTTAATTCTAACAAAGGTCATTATGTTGAAGGGCATGTACTGCGAAGGCAAGATAACCGCTGGTCCTTAAGTTTAACGGAGTGGATTCCAAGAGAAGGCAAACGTAGCAGGGGGCGGCAGAAAATTAGGTGGGTGGATGAGATTAAGAAATTTGCGGGAACATGGTGGCCGCGGCTGGCGCAGGACAGGGTTAATTGGAGAGACATGGGAGAGGCCTTTGCCCTGCAGTGGGCGTAGTCAGGCTGATGATGATGATGATGTCTGCACGTCGCATTGGGAATAATTTTGATATTCCTTTATTGATAAAGTGTTCAACAAGAATTTCTTGGTGAAGGAAACCCTGTCAGCAGACTCTCTTTACCCATGGCATTAAACTCGGAGGATGCAAATTTTTATTGTAGCTGGCAATCAAAGGCACATAATGGCTTTCCCCAGTTTCAAACCTTTGTAACATATAAATAGCGTTAGGTACGCATAAATTGGCGCAATATTTAAAGGAAGCAAATGCTGCCTGATGCTGTTAGCCGATATTCAGTCTGCATGGGGTCATACAAAAAGTTCATTAGAGTGTTGCCAATTTAAAAATTCCCTGAGTCAGGAAACTTATTTGCCCACGTTCTGCCAGGTAAGGTATACCTATAGCGGCGAGCAATAACTATTCTCAGATTCTGAATATTGCTCCTGATTTAGTGTTATCAAAGCACACAATGCACTAACACAGAAGGGCCCTCACACGCTCGCACATGTTTCGTTGCTCAAGACATTAGTCGTGAAACAGGAAATGACTACTCGCATATTTTAGCTATGAGGCAAGAGATAACCGAACCCTTTGCAAGATGTGAGCAACATGCTTGAAGTAAGGAGTGTGAGTTAGAACTACAGAGAGTAACGACTCAATAGTTCTAAACATTCACTGCCATTGATGTGATCCTTGGTAAGAAGATTTATTACCAGAGCGTGTTATTCCGCACTCGTCA
Source organism: Amblyomma mixtum (assembly GCF_055824585.1). Classification (NCBI taxonomy): domain Eukaryota; kingdom Metazoa; phylum Arthropoda; class Arachnida; order Ixodida; family Ixodidae; genus Amblyomma; species Amblyomma mixtum. The sequence goes on along the minus strand of NC_143012.1, from coordinate 226,693,482 downwards.
CATAGCTGGTAATCAAAGGAACACCGCATGTCGTATGGATACGCGATCAATAAAAGAAAAAGCACATGCGCTCGTTTTTCTTTGTAAGGTCAAAAAGTGAAACGTAAGAGGAAACAAATGGCATTTCCGCAGCTCTTCACTCTGTCCTCTCGGCGACTGCGAACACGTTTTCAGCCTGCCACTATGAATGAAGAAGGACAGCCAGCGGATAGTGAATGTAGAGGCTGGTGATCGCTTTCCTTCTGGCCGTTTATTTCCCTCAAGCATAGTAGCAAGGGTAGCTCTTCTTCTGCACACTGTATTTCTCGGGACTACGCGTCGCAGAGCGGTGTACAAATGGAGAAAAATGTCGAAGTGAATTTTTATGCAACCTAGATTTCCGCCAAGCCTGAACCACTTACAGAAGCAAAGGGCGTATCTAGGGTCAGAAAGAGCTGGTCTAGGTTCGAGCGACCGATTTATAACGCATTCCTCGATATGGAAGACACACTCTGCGAACAAAGGATAATCGATGTTTTTTCTGGCGTCGTTGTTTTTCAGCCAGCATATGTAACGGTATAAGGAAGATTGCAGGTTATGCCATTAATTTTTTAATCGCTTGTTATTCTCGTACAACAGAGCCGGGCTTCCTGCCAGTGAGCCTCCTCTTGAGAGACAGACCGGCTTATAAAAACTGACTCAGATTCGTCGCAGTTCTGTCGAACCTTAATGCAGAGCGAAATCAGCTTTTCTGCAATTCTGTACACATCTTTGCCTGCAATTCTTTCTGCAATTCTTTACACATTTCTATTTGAAATTGATTCTGCAATCTATTGAATTCAGCTGTGTTGTTTTTATATTTGTGTTTAACTTATTATTTTGGCAGTTTTATTATTGTTTTTATTTTTATTTTATGATTTGTTTTTACGAATATTTTATTTCATTTTGATATTTCGTTCTTTATCCACGACAACCCATAGTAAGAGTTCAATGATATAGCGTTGTTGCGGGAAAATAAAATAAAATATTCATTGCATGCTGCGCCCGAGCATGAATAGCATATTTACTGCGAGAGGCATAAGAGACTTGGACATTGTGAGTCAGTCCAATACGGTGAACGGTCGCTCGAAATTTCTGTGGCTCCAAGTCCGACACAACCTCGATACTGCATTGTTGCAGGTACAGAAATCAATCTATCTGAAAACGTGGACACTTTTCAGCACGCGAAAGAAAAGCAAGGGAATAAAAAGACTTCTCAGAATTTCGTAAAATTTTCCCATGGTTTCCTGTTCTATTTTGCTTTCGCATTCTATGTCAGCTCAGAAAAACCTTTAAAGGTGCACTGAAGAGGATTCTGAACTTGTCTTTTTGCCGCGGGAACTCGATCTACACGTTCCTAGCATTCTTAGAAACTGCAACTTATTGCCCTGTATGGCCGATATTCCTAATTAAATCGAATTAACGTCCGGCTCCCGCCCTTTTTTTTTAATTCTGCCTCGTACGATGGGCGGAGTCGACCAACGCGTGAAGTACCTTTCAGCCAGCTCCGTGGAGGCTTTGCTTTCGCTTTATTTTGTTTTTTAGGTTTCCATGAATAAATAGTTTCATTCGCAGATAATATAGCCGAAATAAGCCCGCAGAAATAAAAATACGCGCGGACTATTTGCTACTACGGACTACTACGTATTACTCCGCCGATGGCAGAGCGGCAAGCCGCCACGGGACTGGGTGAAAGGCACTCCACGCGTTGGTCGACTCCGCCCACCGTACGAGGCAGAATTCAAAAAAAAGGGCGGGAGCCGGCCGTTAATTCGATTTAATTTGGGAAATCGGCCATACAGGGCAATAAGTCGCAGTTTCTAAGACTGCTAGGAACGTGTGGATCGAGTTCCCGCGGCAAAAAGACAAGTTCAGATTCCTCTTCAGTGCACCTTTAACCTCCATCCGTCGTCCACATATACGCGTGCCTGAGAACTGCTGCGACATTTTTTATTCTATTCTAAAGCAGTGGCAGGTCACTGAGCGCATTCTGCTGAATAATAAACGAATAAAAAATGGTTCACTGCAGGCATGCCCTGTTTGCCTCATTCATATTGCAAGTGCAATCATTTTAGCCCGAAGCGACCCACAAACGGGAGTGTTTGAAAATTAAAAAAAAATTCTGCAAGTTGCAAGACCAGAGGCCAACTTCACCTTAAGTTCCTCCTGGATTGTGTTTTTTTTTTCTGCGTTTAGTAAAAGTAATGGAAATAAAGCAGTTTACATTTTCCAGAAGTATGCGGCGTCTGCATCACCAATTTCTGTAATTCTAACATTTTGCGTCTGTGTCCCAGCACGTTTCTATGCATTTGTCTGTGCGCGCGCACGCGCGCGCGTGTGCGTGCATACTATGTGTGCCTATGTTCGCGCGGGTCTGTATTGCATGTGTGTTTGTGTGCATGCGTGTTTGTGAGTGTGTTTATTTGTTTTTGTGTTCATGTGTGGGCATTTTGTGTTGATGTGTCTGCGTGAGTGGTGTATGTGCGTGTTTTTGAGCGCGCGGCTGTGAGAATATGTTTTTGTGAGTGTGCGGATGTGTGTGTGTCCGCGCAGCTGCGCGCTCATTCAGGCATTTTACGTTTTCAACTAATACAAATTGAAAAGTGTTCCTACCTCACGTCTCGCATGGATTACCTAAAGCGATGACAGCTAGGCAAAATGAATTGCTTCTGGAGTGAAAATTGCCTCCCTTTTCCCGGGGCGAGATATCAAAGCAAGTGCGTATGCATAATTTTTTATTTATTGTGACAGGCTTCATAAATAAAAGAACAAGTTGGTTTCAGGTCTGATGCTCCGCTCTGCACCTGAAGCCCGATTTAGTCGCGCTTGGGGCTCCCCTATCGGTGCCCAGACCTTTTGTTCTGCCGTGAGTGATTGATGCGCGGATTTTTTGAGCACCATCGAAACGTGAAGAGTGCGCCGGAAATGCAATATTTATCAAATTAGTTGAAGTAGTCAAGTCAAAAGAGTTTAAGCAGCACTAGGCTTGAAATTCCTGGGAGACTTTAATCTTTTAACTGCTACTTCTCAGCAAGCGTCGTAAGGTAGGAGACAGACAAAAAAAAAAACAAAAAAAAATTGTTTTATATTCCAGTTGAAGGAGGCCCCCAGGAGTGGCGTCGTATTTCGAAGGCGCCATTTCCTGCACCTGTTTGAGGACCTGGGCGGTCAACATGGCTTCAAACGTAGCACAGCGTGGTTAGGAAAAAGTGCAAGGCTCTTACAATTTTATAAGGCATTGCTCGATCCATGTATACGAATTGCCAAGCAGGTAATTTTCCGTCGAATAGTTTGGTAGATGCTTTTGCACCTTAAACGTCGGCTGACATGCGGACACTGTGGAGAAATGCTGTGAAATCTCGCAGAGCAAAATTTCCTGCTACGGCATCTGAACGTCTTTTTTATAGCCTCCAATCAAAAAGAAAAGAATCGAACACAAATAAGATTAAAAATATCAATTTTGAAGGACCTTCAGAAAGTTAAGCAATTCTCCATTGTATTTTTATTGGTTGTACCTTTTCCGCTATTCCTTATCCGATGCTCCAATTCGTCAAACTATCTGTAAGGTTATTCTTTCCCCTGAAGGAGATCATAAATCTGGAATGCGCTCTGCAACGCTGCAACTTATGCATAAACACTGTATATTTAAATTGTATTCCTTATTTGTGTTCAAAATATCTCGTTATTTGTTCGAGTCACAGTTTTGTTGAACGTCTCGAGCTGTTTTTGCACTAGCAGCAATTTCTAACCGATTTAACATAAAAATTCTTCAAACACACTTGATCATCTTTGGGGAAAGAGGCTTTTTTGTTACCTTGGCTAAAATACTGCCGTCCAACTAAGTACACAGTTTTATAAACCGAGTCATTGACAGAGGTGAAAAAAGAATTTTAGAACGTTTTCTTCTCTGATCGCTTCTCGTAGTACTCCCAGCAAGGCGCGCCAGATATGCGAAAACATTTTGTAACCCTCAATAGATTGGACCAAATTAGATTTTACAGTCCTTAGTAGAGCGGAAGAAAGAACCTGCAGACGTAATTATATATAAGTACTACTGTTGAATTCTCCGCATTTTAAGCAGAAAAAGTTCTTTATTAAAACAAATTTCGTATCCAATCACATACGCCATGCACTGACAACGCATACACACCATTGGATTAATATCATCGGCGCAGAAAAATGCATAAGGGGTCTCCTGCTGTAGGCACGAAAAACGGCGGTGGAAGCTGCGCAAACAGCTCGACAGAAGTTGTATCTGTGCGAGACGACAACACCACGTTTTCGGTGCGTCGAGACCGCAGTATTTTCAGAGGTACGACTGCGAATTTACAGAGGTTCGCCTGCGAATTTACTTAATGCAGCACATAACAGACAGTGGCCCTTTCCTCCGCGGAGGCTGAGAGGCGAGAAACCTGGAAGTTATCTCTTTACTTAATCGGAACTGTGTTACTGCCTGCTCTGCTCTTTGAATCCTCACACTTCCGAATCATACAGCATTAAAAGAAAAAAAAAAACGTACAGGAGAATGCCTGGAAAAGACCTCATTTTAATAGCAGATTTAGGAGAAAGTTAATTTAATCCGAACGCGCCAAGAACACCTCTGTTTTTCGCAGATCACTGCCAATCGATTTCAGTATACCTAGAAAAGTGTGGTGCCTTTTCTACTTAGCAGTCACTAGTGTGGCGTTGTCTTTTTACTTTTCAGTTTTTCGATGGACAACCTGGATGGTACCAAAAACCTACGTACGAGTGCCCGAAACTACTCGTTGCATGGTCTGACAATTAATCTCCTTACATGAAATATATGTTGAAAGAAAGAGAAGCACGGTATTTGAAAGTTGCCCGTACGTAAATAATAAAAAGCTCAGTATTGCTAAATGTCATAGACGCACGAGAAACTTGTTAAGCAGTAGGACGTGAAAAGGGTTTAACTAACAGAGAAAAAAGCAAAGAAAACTGTGCAAAAAATTATATATTAAATTTGTCTCATGGTTTCACTGGGCATTAGGCGGTAATTCGAGGATGGCAATACATATTGCTGCACGCACTATATGCTTAAACTTCAAGCCTATCTATGCCAAAATTAGAGCCAGACTGTGTTTGCCGAAAACACATGCTAGACTTTCCGCCGCTGGATATTTCAGCATATCAGCTTACCTCAAGATCTTATCCGTGTTTGCATGCAACAACACATATGACCACGCCATAACACGAGGACGTCATGCAACGGATGTATTCATACATAACGAGATTTTATTTATTGAAGAAGTCAAATATAATTGCGTACACCACGAACTGCGATTCTCCGGCAGCCAAAGCGTAACTAAGTCTGTTTCACTAGATATAAGAGCCCGGAAGAAAGAACGCAATTGAATAAACGAAGTTTCACTTACATTACATGCATTTTTTTCTCAGCGCTTCAGACTCGTCAAAAATAAATACAGGCAATAGAAGTAATCCAAAAAAACAACACTTTATTGTTTTTTTCTGCGTTAAAGCTCTGATTTCCTACATGACTCGCACAATGCAGTCATCGGCACCTAAGAAAAGTGAACGTATGTTGGTGAGAAGATTACCTTCTTTATCTTCTCGTCACACTACGTGTGCGGCCGTTGATCCGAGTCGCGAAAGTTATTGCAGAATATAAGGGGCGCAGAGTGAGGATTGATAATAATTTTCGAACACGAACGCGCTTTTCCACCCAGCAACACAACCAGGGGCCGGCGTCGATGTTGCGTTCAACGCTTCACTTACACACTAGTTTTCTCAAGCCATACATATTGTTTTTTTTAGTAATGCTTCAATAAAGATTTTACACGTTTCTTTCTTACAATTTTTGGACTGCGTCCTTTTGTACCAAACACTGCAGCAAATGGTGGCTTACTCTCTCCATCACTTGTGGCGATTTTTTATGCCATGATTCAGAGCATCCTATCGACCTTGCTCCGCTGGCCCAAGCATTAAATGTGTATGAGGTCAGGGTTCATTCTCTTTCAGAGAAGAAAACCTATTTCTTACTCAAGCTGATAGTTTGAAAGTGCGATAGAACATCGAAATCTACAGGCAGTGCTTTTGCTTCTTGTTTACTCTTCTAGTCTTCACCAATGTTGGTTTATTCAATAAAAATTCAAGCTTTTGTTGTTGAACGCAGGTGCAAAAACAAACACCAACACAAACACAATCAACCGCTCTACACTAGAGCCCATAATGGCACCGAAAATGCTTTTGTTTTCATTTGTGTCTTCCGGAGAGTGTTTTAGGTTGCACAAGTGTAATCCCAGACACTGCAGCTGTTCTTAAGCCTCATGCACTGAAAATAAGACGACGTGTTCTGTGCACATACCATTTCAATGCAGAGATTTTGTAGTCTGCTGCCTGATCTAGATGAATATCTCTTACGAGGCTCCCGTTCGCAGGTAATATACGCTTCAGGCCCTGCCTTGTAATAAACCTGTATGTACTATGGGTGCTTGTAGTGCTTTCAGAAAAAAGTTGTAGCGGCGGAACAGACAACACAGTGAAAGCTAGACGGGACAGGTGCCTATCCGGTCTAGCTTTCTGGGTGTTGTCTGTTTCGGTGTTACAACCCTTTTCTGGAAGCATGCACCAACTAGCTCCCCAACCAGTATTGCTTGTAATGCTGTGGGTGATGAAATACCATGTGTAAGTCTAATTAAAAATACGGACGTAGCAGGATTCAGGGAAAAACTATTTATTTAGCAAATTGCATAGGAGTGGGGCGATAACAGTCAAGCGGGACGAGGCGCCGAACAAAGCACTATTCCCAGACCAGACTCAAGGCACTACGCGCGAACTGGCGGACAGGTCGCCAACCACCCAATGGTCGGGTTGCTTCACGCGGACGCTTGAAAGCCGCAGGTGTATCTGAGTTACTACTTACAGAGGACCTAATGGACGCGAAATAAACAACGGAAAATGAACAGCTGATAAAGTATGGCCCCAGAAATACATTAAGTGCATTTGACCAGAACAGGCAATTTAGAGAATGCGCAAGCGATGGTTTCTTGGGTTACAGAAAAAGTATACAAAGGTAGGTGAACGCGGCTGGCAGCAGTATAGGCAGGTGAGCATATGACATCAGGAAATCTGCAGCAACGTAGGTGCAAGAACTTACGAAGGATATGTGGGATAGGATTTCCAATGTCATTATTGTCGCTGATGAAGAGATGGAGATATTTGTTTCTGCAGGCTCCCAAGTGTATGCCAGGTAGAATTTCTTGGCTGATAATTCACTCCCTGTTACTAACATAAAAGCTGATTTCTAATAGAGCCCCAGGTTCCACGCGTAGAAATGCTGCCTGTAATGGGGTGCCTTACCGACAACTGAGTCACTCAACGGCCTTCAGCCCCGTGACTACTGTGTTTTATTGCGACGTATTTTACTGACACCGCAAGCAATGTCGCCAATGCAGCCCTTCCGAGTGCCGAGCAGTGCTGCTTGGAAAACAAGTAGAAATTGGCATCCGTGCTCCTTCCCCAACACAACATGGTCTTAGTCAATGCATTTCTGTTTGGAGTTTTATTAATTGCTCCGTCCTAGGGGATATTATTTAATAGGGCATAAATTTCAGGCGACCGCCGCAACACGAAAGGAGTGCAGTGCTTAAAACTAATCTGAAGTGCAATAAGCTGAGGATGTTTAGTGGCGGACGTTTGTAGCGATAAAAAGGCTTTTTTTTTAGATTCAGTCCCGTAAGAAATAATGCGATGCATTTGTTTTTTATGGATGTCACCGAGCTTGAGTCTATTGATACGAGGATTAAACATTTGGCTTTGTACCGACCCCATGATTGCGAAATAGTCATATGACTTTCTCAAATCTCACAATTTCATTTCCGTTTCTGGCATGGAATAAGAAATTTGGCTGAATAACCAAATATGTTTCTTGAGAACTGCATTGGCTTAAACAATGACGTCTCTTTTCATCCGCTAGTCAAAAATACATTTTTATCGGAAATCTTGGCTGTTCCCAAACTCGAATCACTTATTGCATACCGCTTGAAGGAGCACTACACATTGCCTCTTCTATTGCCACATATACGATCAACGTACGCAGGGGAAAACTAGCAGCTGTACTCCGTGAAACAGTAGGGTACAATAAATAATGACCGCAAGAAAACACGCTGCTGTAAACGGGAGACGTTAGCACAATGTGATTGTTTCACTTTACTGTGCCTAGTTTAGTGCATTTATCAACTCCGGGTAAGTTTGTGCGGCATTTGCGCTCAGGCGATATCCACTGCTCAAATGAAACACAGTGGTGTTTCATTTACGTCTTTATATACGTCTTTATTTAACTCAATCAGTAGACCAAAAGCTTGTGAGAGAAATAATGGGCTTTATGGGGCTGAGGGATGCGAGAGCTCTGTTCGTTCTATCCTCTAGGTGGGGTGGTCCCCAGATAGGTTCCGCGTAGAAAAGTCCAGGCCCTTCTTCCTTGAAGTATTGAAGAAAAGCTTGCCAGACCCGGAGTGCGTCCGATGGCGCGATGGCGGATCGATCCATTCTTGCAGTGTGCTAGGTCGCTTCCCTCCCATAGATTGATGTGCTCAAGGATAGGGCAACGCCACAGATGTCCGGCGATGCCTCTAGCCGGGCATGCCGGGCACTGAGGGGAAGTCTTTAAGTGTGGCCTCATGAGGTGCAACTTTGCTGGCGACAGAAGCTGGCTAGTCTGAACTCGGCGAACAAGTAGCACCTCTACCCTTTGTATTGAGCTAAGTGGGTGGTGATATAGTTGCTCAGGGTTGGCCAAGGGCTGGAGAACTCTGGGGCGAAAGCGTTGTGCGCAATGCTATATCTCGGCCCTATCCGCAGGAGGCCCTTAAGGATGTGCAACATCAACAGAGATCCAAGAAGCGGAAACAAGTGTAGTTCCAGGTAAAGGTGCGGAAAAAGCTGCAGCGCGCGCTGCCTGGTGTGCCTTTTCGTTCCCAGCGATTCCTTCCTGTGCAGGCAGGAATTCGATAACTAAGGTGTAGCCCTCCTGTCGCAGGCGACGTGCTTCCATTCGAATTGTGTTAAAAACTGCATCGTCCGCTCCCCCTCCATGGCAGATTGCGTACGTTGCTTGTGAATGAGTGTAAACATGGTGGTTGAAAGTAGCCGGATTTTCTCTTTCTACAGTTCGAGTACTGGCAATGTGTATGGCAGTGAGCTCGAGATTAGTGAGAGTGCGTTCCCCGGAAAGCCGTTAAACTACAGTGGTATCTTACTCAGAGTCATGACAAGCTATGCTGGCGCAATGTTGAAACTGAGAGGCCTCTATGTATTGTTGGAAGCCCGTTCCTATGCTAGCTTGTATGATATGTCGTGATGTTTAGCGGCAGCTTTTCGCCTTTAGGGTTTAGCTAAAATGGCGTTCTTTGGTACTGGACTATCATCTACTAAATCGATGGGGTACTAAATGGTGGGGCAGGGGGCGAGAGCAGCTCTAAATTGTCAACGTTGTAGCCTAATGCCCTCAGGAACTGACGGCCAGCCGCAGTTGGGGAGAGAATGACTCGCTGGGCTTGCAATTGGTGCTCTACCAAAACCTTGATTTGCTGCTTGTGTATAGGTCCACAACTTGGCACTGCTTCTGCTGACCGGTAACCAGGCGCATCGCACTGCGACTGATTCGCTCAAGCTGAAGGCGTTGGGTCGCGTTAAGCCGTATCTACGAGTATGTTTATTACAGGATTTTTGATGTTATGAATGTCAGGGCTATCTAACGGAGCCCCAGTTCTTTGATTCCCGGCCCACGCGCCGAAACACGGCGCAAAGGGGCCAAGACTGGTGGGAACTGAGCGCCGTGCTATGAAGTCAGCTTCTGGCTCCTCCATCTTGATCAATATGCATGCTTGGTATACTGATTGTATACTGATTGTATGACATCTTCTCCTGACGTTTAGCGGCAGCTTTGCTCCTTTGGGGATAACTGAATCCCCTAAATGAAGAGAGATAAGGTTGCTTTCGGCCTCGACTAGCAGTCGCGGAACGTTTGAGAGAGCCACGTACTCGGTTTTTTCAGGAGTAGTTTTCAGGCCGCGCTTCTTGATGGAGTCTAGGACTAGATTAGCAGGAATAATTCTTGCTTCGCAGGGGACCATGACTTCGTCCATAGCGTTATAACGTGCGCATAAACGGTAAAAATAAGGCCGGGTATCGTTGTCAGCATTGGCGACGGAAATGACGGAGCAATGTTAAAAAGAGCCAGGGATATCAGAGCGCCTTGGGCGCTGCTGTTTTGGTTATGCTGCGAATAACCCTGAGTATCCCCAACCATTACTGAGAAAGTTCTGTCCGCACCCAACAACCACCCAGAGCTATGCACTGCTAGCGTATGCGAGAATGTCCTTATGAAGCCTTCTGATAATATCTTGTGTGCACTGCCCTCGACGAAAACCTACTTGCATAGGGGACAGGACGGTGCACTAGTCACTACTACTGAAGTCTTCTTAGAGCTATACGTTCTATTACCTCACAAAGATTGGACGTTAGCGAGACGTGGCGCCATCGTGTTATTAGAAGGTTGCGCTGCTTTACAATTCACCACCACCATTTATGGGAACACCCCTGAGGGCACATATACAGTACCCATGGAATCAGAATCCGATGAGTTTACCAATTGCTTCTATTCTGAATTCGAGTTCTCTTGGTCTGTTCACAAACGGTAGCTGCAAGGACAATGAGCACAAATGAATGCTGGCCTTAGCTAAGAACTAGAGGATTCTAAAGAGAAGCATACAACTTTGGCCTGGAAAAAGAGTGTTTGCAATCCACAAAGGGCCAGAAAATGAAATACACGCACCGACATCACTGTCCGCGTTACTGACAAAACTACGGTGCGTGGCGTGAAAAGAATATTTTAACACTGATCGCTAAAGCTACTCTATGCCACTATTAAGTTTCCACCGGTGATTACGCAGCCCTTATTGGTCCTGACGGCATGAGTTTCACTCGGGATGCAGCAAAACCTTCACTCCAACTTTCTCAGAAGTGAAGGCGTCACTGGCTGCCGGAGAAGCAAGAACTTGACCAGAAACGCAAATTAATTGTGTTTTAGTCACTACATAAATGCCATTGAGTTGCCCTCATAGTCTCTTTGCGTTATGGGAAAGTTGTATATGTTTTCAGTGATTGTTGAATTAAGGCTAACAAATGTTATTTTATTTAGAACTCACTAAAAGTGTTTCTTCGTGGGCCCAGACAAAGACAAGTCCACTTGTTCAAACGCTGGGAAGCACCCTGAAGTTTTAGACTCCGTTGTTCACTTTATGATTATCAGATCACTTTATGATTATCAGAATTGATTCTGGCAGCAGCAGCGGACACGCACACAGCATATCAAGATATTGTCTTCAATTTTTCGGCATTTCACCGACGTACTGCCCCGTGTCATCATCCCAGGATAACCGAGGTGGGCGTGTCTGGCACCCACAATGAGCGCCACCGGGACTATCGCTTACCTGCAGCCGTGCGAAACACGTATCTTCACATTCTGGCGGCAGCAGCGGACACGCACACAGCATATCAAGATACTGTTTTCAATTTTTCAGGTTGGTGCTTGTTCGTATGCTTTATTGTACACGGCATCGTCACCTTGCCGTCGCTGATGCTGCCAGGTGTGTTGTGGTAGAATTTTCGTCGTCTCTAGAACTAACTTTGTCGGGTGCTTTCGCCGAGCTCCTCAGCGCGAAAATGGACAATGCAAACGACGCCCTAGAAGGTTTCAGGGCTCTCGGGGATAAGCCTCCAGGGATCTTTAAGGAAGTAGCGAAGGTCCTTACTTAACTTCGAACTGAACGTGATGTATTTGGATCCGACATGAAAAGCAGCATTGAAAGAATAGGCGGCTCAAGCACTGAAATTCGCGCTGAGCTCTCTGGCATTAAATAATCAATTGACTTCATGAATGAGGGGTTTGAAAACTTCAAAACAGATGTTGAAAGTTTTCTTCGCGAGCTTGCAGAAGTCAAAAACAAAATGAATATTATCAGAAAACAAAGCAGCTTCTGGGAAAGGAACTACAAGAGACCAAAAAAAAAAGAGATGTTAGAGCTAAAACAGATCACCACGACCATAAATCTTGAAATCGAGGTACTTCCATTTGCTCCGAATGAGGACCTTGTCAACTCTGTTCAGAACGTGACTTCTTGCCTCGGTGTCGAACCTGCCGAGTCTGACATTGATGTAGTGCATCGGGTGCCCTCTAAAGATAAGGACAAGCCAAACGTGGTGGTCAAGTTTATCACAAGGGCTATCCGAGAATAAGTGCTCAATGCTGCTAAAAAGACCAAACTGAACACGAGACTTCTTGGTTTCGAAGTACAAGAACCCATCTTTGTTAATGAGCACCTGTGCGTTGAGAACAAAGTACTGCTATCTAAAGCCAAGAAAGCAGCTAAGGACCGCAGCTGTAAATTTGTTTGGTTGTCACAAGGAAAAATTTTGAAGCTTAGAGCAGACAACTCCATTCTTCTGCACATCACAAGTGCAGAAGTGAAGGTGACTTGGTCAACATCGTGTGACTTTTATTTTTTTGGGTCGTTTATATCTTAGCCTGACAGTTTTTCTCTTTCATTTGACGTGGCTTTTACGTTTCAACAAGTTCACAATTTGATGCGTGATAAAAGCTTTTCAAGTTTGCATTGTAACGTGCGCAGCATACTAAGTAACCTAAATAACTTAGGTTTAGGTTTAGGTTTATGGGGTTTAACGTCCCAAAGCGACTGAGGCTATGAGAGACGTCGTAGTGAAGGGCTCCGGAAATTTCGACCACCTGGGGTTCTTTAACGTGCACTGACATCGCACAGTACACGGGCCTCTAGAATTTTTCCTCCAAAGAAATTCCAGCCGCCGCGGCCGGGATCGAACCCGCGTCTTTCGGGTCAGTAGCCGAGCACCATAGCCACTGAGCCACCGCGGCGGCCCTAAATAACTTGACTGTACATATAGCAAGGAAAGAATCCTGTTTTGATGTCATAGCCGTGATTGAAACTTGGCTCAAGCGTGAAGAAGCAGTCTCTTTCCCGAGTTATAAATTTTTATCCCAGCCACGGGATACACGAGCAAGGGGAGGTGGGGTAGGGATGTTTGTCAATTATAGTATCTCCTACCAGCTAATGGGAGTGGAGTCTATTAGTTTTGACTGCATTGAAACCCTATTAATAAAACTTCAGGATGGTTTGATGGTTGGTGTGGTGTATCGGCCACCAAACACATCGATAACGCAGTTCCTTGAGAAGTTTTAAATGATTCTAACAGAATGCTTTCATGGGCCTCGCTCTAATATTGTCATAATGGGCGATTTTAATTTAGATCTAACAGATGGCATACAGAGCAGCTACACGTTCACTCTGGAATCATTTGCCTGACGTAACCTTATTACAGAACCTACCCACGTAACAAGTACTTTAAGTACTCTAATAGATCACGCCCTCTGTAATATTGTCCTAGGTGTGCTGGCTGGTACCTGCATTGTGGTGGTAGCCGACCATTCAGCTATTTTTCTTTTAATAAAAAAAGACCTACCTCCACAAGCGCAGTTGACACAGTGTAAAATTCGTAGTAAGATAAACTATGTAGCATTACGGGAAACATTAGAACAAGCCGATCTCAAAGCGGCATATGATGAAAACGTCAATACTGAGTTTAAGAACGTTTTACATATCCTTAAAAATGCCATCGAACAGAGCTCCCTGCCGAAAACTAATAAACACAGCCGGCCAACGTGTCATTGGATGAATACTGAAATATTAGCCGCGTTAAAGGATAAGGACAAATGATATCACAAATGGAAGCAGTTGAGATCAAACGAATACTACCTAACCCAGTTTAAGCGTTGCAGGAACTTGTCTGTATCTCTTATGAGAAAAAGAAAAAGGAATATTATTCATCACTGGTGAAACAGGCGCATGGAAATACAAAAAAATATCTAAGACATAGTGAACGACTCAATCGGCCTGCGATCCAGTGCAGCAACACTTCCTGAGACAGTTGACGAAGATACTGTAGAATCACTTAATACCTATTTTACCTCCATTGAGCCGATGGTTGCAGCGCAGGTTCATGTTGACGCACCTACGGCGAAGATGCCGGAGCGTGTTAATAACAGTTTTGCTCTGCCTGACATAGACAAAATAATCACTGCAGTCGGCAGCCTTTCAGCCGGCAAGGCGGCTGGACCAGATGGAATACTCATTAGACTGATAAAAAACAACATTAATATACCAGCAATCCATCTACTACACATCTTTAACCATTCATTGGCAAATGGAATATATCCTGGCGAGCTGATGGTTGCAAAGGTTGTACCTATTTATAAAGGCGGTGAGTGATCTGATCCGCGAAACTACAGACCAATATCGGTATTAAATGCAATACAGTTTTTGAAAAGGTGCATTGTAAATGTATACAAAATTTTCTCAATAAATATAACATCATATGTAATAATCAGCACGGCTTCAGGCCCCAAAGGTCAACGTCATCTGCAGGTCTTGCTCCTACACACAGCTGATCAATACTGCACTGCATAATAACAAACTGGCCATAGTATTATATTTAGACATATCAAAAGCTTTCGATACGGTTGATCACACAATACTGCAACAGAAATTGGAAGCCTACGGCTTAAGAACGAAAATTTGTGATCTAATTAAGAGTTATTTTTCAGGACGGAAAGAACACGTTGTCGTGAACAATTTAACCTTACTACTGCAAAGCGGAGCCCATGTGTGGAATAAGATACCTAATGAAGTTAAAGACAAAATAACTTTTCGGCATCTTTAAAACACTGTTTAATTTCCATGGAAATGTAGGAATGACTTGAATTGTGTGTGTTAATTTTGAAGTTTTTTATTTACACGGTCTGCAGTAATATTGTGCTTGTTTTTTATTTGGACCCCTCACTGGTCGTAAAGGCTATGGGTCCAACCAACTGTTTGTTTACTGTTTCTTAAAATAAATAAAGGAAAAATAAAAAAAAACATCTGCCCAACCTCTCTATAGCGAGAAATATAGCTGGAGTCTCGGCAGTTCCTCAACCTTAATCGTAGTAACGCTTCAGTGACGACCCTGCCACTGATGTCCACGTTGTTGACAAGGGTGAAACTTTCCGTCTCCATGAAGCTTTACGCTTGATAAACAAATAAGGGTACACAGGGGAGCAGTCGCAGGCATTTTAAATGACAGCGGTGTAATGTGCGGAGGAAGTAACAAAAGCGCTTTCGTTAACATCCTCAATCGGGATGGTGAAAGCCAATAAAAAACGCAGCTCCTGTTCATTTATTGACATCGCGCCCCCTTCTCTCTAGTTTACTAATAAGCGATCGCTAAATTCCTCCTTTCCTCATTTCTAAACCCCTCTCCCCCGTCTTGAGTCACATATTTACTAATTGTCCAGCATGGTGAGACAGGAGAGGACTAAAGAGGAAGATGGTAAGCGTGTAATTAAAAGGGCGTCTTCGTTTTCCAAACGTGAGTGGGCCCTCTAGATGTGACCTCGGTGCAAGGCTGATGACGTGCGTAATTAGTCTGCCCTGCGACGGAGCACTTCTAAAAGAGGCACTAACAGCGTTGCTCACCGTCACCACATAAGAAGCGCTTGTTGGGGTACCCTGGCAACACGCTCAGCGCAATGCAAGAGCTTCACAGAGGAGGGCTTCCAACTACTACCGTTTCTTTTCATGTTTTCAGTTCTTTCGCTTCGTGCATCGTTTCTGGCACGACGTTATCGAAACGACGATGGCGCCAGCGTCCTGTGCTGGGGAGTGCAATGAACAACACCTTCTCCGAGCACCGCGTGCGGTGAAGCGTGATAAAAAGTTTTCACATCTTGCGCGGCGGTGCACATATGGTTACCTCTCGCGCTATCAGTGACGCGGGAAAAACTGAAAGACTTCTGCATCGCGACCATGGGATACAATTGGTAAAGGAGAAAAGAGAGCGCCAAGTTAGGGGGAGGTCGAAAAGAGGCTGCACTGCTAGACGAGAGGCAAACAGTGGGAAGTTGCGTAGAACCACTTAACGACTTCACTAATTACCATGCAATCACTCTTTCTTGCTTCCGTCGCTACTTTCTGCTCCCCTCCCTTTGCAGCGACGTCGAGCTTTTAACCACTTCTTTGCTCTTGTATTTTGTTTTATTTTTGCTTGTTTCGTGATGCTCGTCTCATCGTTACTCTGGAGCTTCAAACTTAGCCCCAAAACGCTTACATGAGACGCGATGTTTCGCGGATTATGGATGTCATAGTCACCGACTGCCTCTGCCCAGACATTATCATCTGTTACGTGACGTCTACAACCGAACGACGCCATGTCTCTTTAGTCAGGTACCCTTTCCGCAGACTGAGCCTCTTCTTATCGCCTACGTCCAGTGCCTTCTTTGTGTGCAAGTGGGTATGAACTCTTTGATGTGTCTTTTATGAATTTTATAAACATTTTTTACAAGGTGTCCGATAATTTTAGTAGTGAGCGGTCAGCAGAGATCCAATGGCACCGGGCTAACGAGAGTATGCTTTGCCATTGTGCTCCGTTATTCCAGTGTGAGAGCAATGGGGACGATAAAGGAACCAGGGCGAATCGGCGATGTCCCGCACTTCATCAACTACAGCGGGAGATACAGCTCTCTGGTGCACGACAAGTTTGCCTGTTATTTTACCGCTCTGCCGAGTATTTATGGTCAGACGGGCGCAAAACGAGGGGCGCGCAACTGCATCAAAAGCAAGCCAGTAATTATTATGCTTCTAGCAACACTCGACGTCGTTGTTTATTCGAGCCATGGCTTTGGTCATGCGCATAAAGCAGAAAAGAAAATTGGCGCAGAAATTTCCAGATAGAAAACTTTCTGCAAGATATAAGCCCCGTCCTGAGCCGTAATACTGCTAGACCGAAAAAAGAGGATACCTTTATTGGTTGCATGGAGAGCTTTCGGCAGAGTTTTCATGCACCATTTTTCCATTTCTTAGGTATCCAAAAATTCTTACCATTTTCCAAATCCCCTCCCCCCTTCTACACAACGAGCACTGCACAAGTGAAAACAAAATGCCGGACCCAGTTCTTGTAAACGCGGCCGTCATAACCTAAAATGGGAACTCATTCAGATAGATGCAGCTTGTTTTCTTCAACATAGGGCTGAACGTGGTGGACGTTCTGGTCACTATAGCTGTCGCATTTTAGAGGGATGATTTTGAAAGACACCTTCGGCAAAATATCGCCGTCATCGTTGTTGTCAGCGTCATACATGCTCTGATCACTTGTGCACTCACTCGTCATTCTCTTGTATTACTCGCTACGCCTTAACACCGACGAACGGCCGCCTTATAGGTATGTATGCGCGTAATGCAAAGTCGCACGCGTATTGGAAGGTGGTACGTGACGCACATGAACCGTACTACCCAAAGCCTGAGTTACTAAACACTCCGGGCGTCATCTGTTGCTGAAATTCCCATTACCGCAGGGGTAGAAACCTGGCTGCGCTGGGGTGCATGTTAACGAGTAATTACTAAAAATTATTGCAGGTGTCCTCACTTTTGGGCGGTTCACCTAAAACGTTTACCCAGCCCGTTCCCACCTCGAGTTGTTGATAAATTCACTGTGACGGTACCATTTTCTAGCCGTCTTGGTTAGCTTAGATTGCAGAACTAATGCCCCGGATCGGCGGTGGTCCCATGTTATAATCACAGAGCACGACGAATTTTCCTTGGACTACAAAGTTTTTGCAAAAGCTCTACAGCTTTGCATATTAGCCTATATGGCGGCGCATACGGGTATTCTAATGAGTAACGACTCCCGTTTTACCCATGGGTAAACCTCTAGCGCATTTGTTTTCACTGCTATAACTTCGAGCTTCACCTTATTGTACTTTCATCATTTGACACGCACATGTCCTCCACCACGAATACATATTAGTGATGCACTGTCTGGAGTTCATGGAGTTATGAGGTGACAGCCTGCACTGCTACCGCAAGATCATATGGTTCTATTCTGGGCTCGAATAAGCTAAAGAAAAGTCATTGCACTATTGCATTGCTAAAGTAGACATCACGGCACTTTCTTTAGCGGGTATCTGCCGCGTCTCCTCGAAGAGCGTGAATTATGCAAAGAAACAGTGCAAACGACCCGCAGCGGTTGGCGTAACAGCTTGTGCTTGTTTTTAGAACTTTTGCATCACCGGCATTATGAGTGAGAGACAGGGAGACAGAAATAAAACTTTTGGAAGTCGAGTAGGTTTCATGAGCGAGCACAATACTGCACCAAAACAAGCAATTTCAAAAACAAGAAAATATAAGACAAGAAAACGCGAATGCTGAACTTCGTCACACAATTAAAGGGCTCAACAACTACCACGATCGGTCTATCATCCTCATTGTCCTCGATGGCAACGTTATGAAAACTGTCAAGAAAGCATGAAAGCGTCTACAGGTCGTGCGTACAGTTTGGGTATGCCAATTGTGCACGGCTAACCACTGTGCTAGTCCCTCTGCTAGTACCCTTCGGTCACGCTACATTAGTTCGCACATAGCTAGCTTTGTTTAGACTGCACCTAGTCGGCGCCTTCGTCTTCTCCTGAGTTTTTTATTCCATCGAGCACCGTCTCAGGAACTCCTGTGATTATAGGGTTAATAAGGAGAAAATGAAATTGAGCTTCATCCATAGATTACTACACTCCAATGGGCGCTGCTTTTACTGAAAAGTCTAATAAAAAAGTAGTAGGGTTTGAACGCAGTTTAACCGAGAAGAGGACCGAAAGCACGCTCTCGTCCTAATTGGCTCATGGTTTTGTTTTCCTGGGTCTCCGGCACGCCTGCCGACGGTATAAGTTTGATAGTAGTATTAGCTTATGAACGAAAATGTGCAATGCACTGCGCTAGAGTGTGTTGCCAGTTTGACATGAGGCGTGATCGGCTACGGCGATAGCACAGTGCTGTTGTGCAGTGACCAGCGAATTCGATCGGTTCGCGCCGCCGGGAGTTCAAATCGCATTCACGGCAATGTTTAGTTTATTTATTTTTTATTGCTTCGCGAAAGTCGCGAACTCAGAACTTCTTTAAGGCTGTACTGTTTTGTGTTGCTCTTCTAGCATTTTCAGTTACAGCTCGAAAGCTGGTGATCAAATCAAAATAATTTGAATCGCTGTCCTCTGAATACATCGCAAGGAAATAAGGCTGGCCGATCAAGGTCACTGCGTGACTACAGACAACCTCGCAGGGATAAGTGAAGACAACTTGGTCCTTTTTATATGCGCCTGTTATTTCAGGCCTGTGTGCTCGTGATAAACACTCTTCTTGGGCGCGGGAAGCCGTATTCCGTACAGCGTAATATGGGGCAGTAACTAGTATATTGGCAAGCGAAGGTGGTGCTCACCGCCGGAGAATCTGTTTGCAATAATCGCCAAATCTTAGCGACCTCCTCGTCATACCCGCATGACGTGCTTGTTACGCGCCGCATTTACTGCAAGTATTCATAGAAGTGTGGGAGCTGTGTGTTGTAAACAGCAAGCTGACGCAAAGAGTACACGACACTAATAAAGACCGATGTTTTATGTGTATAAAGCTTTATCGTATAAAATACACTACACCTATAAACTTGCGTCAGACTGTATATAGATCTTTAGGAGAATCTATCCTTAGATACGGCGTTTCAGTGTATGGTTCTTGTGCACCTTGTAAGATTAAGAAGGTAGATAGTTTCCTGTGCAGAATCTCCACTAATTTATTGTATGGCACTGCTCACGAGAAGTCCGACCATAACACCAGAATGGCTAAAGCAGGAGTTATTCCTCTGCATGACTTGTACTTACAGGTGGTAGTTCTCAGAAATTACTTTTCAGCACAGTTTAAACAGCCAGATAAAAACCAGAGTCACTTAGGCATATAGCGCGTTATAAAGTTCCCAGGGTTTACACACATTATGGTAAAAGGACACGACAGTTCTATATACCCTACCATTTTAATAAACTACCTGCTCAGGTGTTTGGTTGTGACTCGTTGACGGCTGTGAAATCTGGACTGCAAGCGTGGTTTGAAAGTTTCAAAGAAAGGAAATACTGAGTTGCTTTGTAATTTCTATCTTGTTTTTCAATTTGTGTTCCATTTATTAACTGTAGATTTTCTTTGCTTTACATAATTCTCAATCGCTAAATTTGTTGACTGAACTATATGTAATATTTCGACTTTGTGTTATTGCTTTTTTTTCTTCTTTCTTCTTCTTCTTTTTCTTCTTTATGGATTGTAAAGTGTGCACTTTCAGCGTTTTGTATTCACCGCATGCTGTTGTGACTGCCGTGGCCCGCCCACAAGCGCTTGCGCTTCTGCGGGCACACGCTATGTACTGTGTATATATATCTTGCAATAAAATTCCTGTATGTATGTATGTATGTATGTATGTATGTATGTATGTATGTATGTATGTATGTATGTATGTATGTATGTATGTATGTATGTATGTATGTATGTATGTATGTATGTATGTATGTATGTATGTATGTATGTACCTCAGACACGCTGTCTTGACTCAGCCCTTTCAGCATTGGAGAACGAAATCCACTGGGGCTCGCAGAGATACATGCAATATCTTTCCACGACATGTGCCATCGCCTAGCTTCCAGCAGAGTCTGATTGATATTGCTAACCGCTCGAAACATAACTAGCCATGTTCCCTTCCCCTATTCTCTTCTCTGCCCTGTATATGCGACTCGTTACGTAAACTTCCTTGTGTTTTGTTATGATCGGAGAGTCCCGCTGAAGCCTCAGCCAAACGAGCCATTACTTGCACATAAAACCTTGCTTTACTTATGCCTTGCCTCCCCCCCCCCTCCCCCCCTCCTAACCGTTAGTTACGAAACCACATTTTGTTTTCTGTCGATTTGGAATTTCTAGGAACAATTCTTGCTAACCTCTCTTAAACGTTGCCTCCATCTACCTGCACCCTTAGACCATTATCCTGCTCACATGTCACTCGGTATTGCCACATGAGTTTTAGTGCTGCCGTTTAGATCTTGTAGACAGTGTGTATTGTTTTTTTTTTACTAATACAGTGTCATCACGAGGTGAATGCCGATCTTTGTTCTATAACCTTCTTCTCTGTTTATTTGTACGGTTGCTTCCATCACCTTTGGAGTGACCTCCTTCTTTTCCTTTCTTCTGACACGCTTTAAAGCGGAACGCAGGCCCTATACTCAAGCTTTTCTATTTCGTGGTCGGAAACTGTCAGCGTTCTCCAATACACCTCTTCTCCGTAAAGCTTTTGAAAGCCAAGTTTTTTTTTCAGCTGTCAACAGCACACTGCGTTTTCAAAAATAACCTTGAGGGCTTCTAGGGGTATGTTGCACTTTCTGCTGCATAGAAGTCTCAGCTGCCGCTCAGGCTGTGAGCCTGAACCTGTGTGGTGAAAGAGCGTACACTTCATTCCATGTCTACCCGCCATCAAAATACGCATGGCTACAAGGACGGCACTTGTAGAAACACGCAGGCATGGTGCGATGAAAAGCAGCGCGTATAGCCTGTACCTTGTACTTGCGCTGTGTGTCTGTCACCTGCGTGTGCTAACGTGGAGTGTAATCGATGTGCGAATGTTGACGTCTGTAGCTTCATATGTGTCTCGAATGACCTTTTCTGCGTGGTACGAAGCTTGTCTGACTGATCAGCATTAGACCAACTGTAGGATTCTGCACAGGGCAGGAGTGGGAGGGTTTCTTAGCCGTATTCACAATAATCCTCATTGGCTTTACAGCTACTCAGTCCCTTACAATCCGCTTAGGCGTGTCTACCGACCACCATTGTTCTCTTGGTGCGTGCTGAAATTGCGTGAGCAGGAAACCTGACATCCTCATACTACGCATAAAGCTGGATATTCATAACCGAAAACTTTGCTTCGATTGCTTTTACGCGTTCAGTAATAACAACCTATCATGTAGCCGTTCGAACAGGCAATAAGTTCTCCATCGAAACACTTAAGACTAGGGAGCAATCATAGGCCGACATATTAGTGTTATTTTTTGGAGGAAAAGTGCGGAGAAGTGTGGAGAATAAAACTGGAGAAATGCTCGCGGCAGATGTGTTTCGTAAGAAAAAAAAAGAGCCATAGAGGAATAGTACAGTGCGAACATTCCGAGGGAGAGACAAAGCTTTTATGCATTGCTCCTAGGGTCTTACGGCGGCTACGGCCGCTTGGGCCTATTTGACAAGTGCAAGCTGATCTCCGGGTTCCCAGCTGGACAACGCTACATCTTACTGCTCCGACGCGGCATTGTGTTTGACATAGGCTGCAGTGTTCTGTTCACAAAGAGTGTAGATCATTTATTTTTTATGAAGGCCTCAATGAAACAAACAAGATTAAAATTCTCACGTCAGTTCTAGGAAACTGGTTGGTTGGTTTGGTTTATGGGGTTTAACGTCCCAAAGCGACTAAGGCTATGAGAGACGCCGTAGTGGAGGGCTCCGGGTTAACTTCGACCACCGGGGGTTCTTTAACGTGCACTGACATCGCACAGTACACGGGCCTCTAGAATTTCTCCTCCAAAGAAATTCTAGCCGCCGCGGCCGGGACCAAACTCGCGTCCGTTGGGTCAGCAGCCGAGCACCATAACCGCTGAGCCACCGCGGCGGCTAGGAAACTACAGCATAAATAGAGCATAAGTAGACATAAAGACGCAGTATGAAGGCTACACTCCAAGCAGAAAGGAGTTAAAAAGGAGTAAGCCGTCCTCTAGCACGCTCCATTTCATACAAGGAAATGCGCTAGGCACATCTTATTCTCATGATGTAAAAAACAGCGCACAGGGAACACACGGGACGGAAAGTAAACGACGCAGACAAGCGCTAACTCGCAACTGAGGTTTATTGCTGACGCGCGCAATATAAGGTAGTCACTTTAAAAACATAAAACAAAAACAACCACAAACAGTCCCTCCTGGAAAGACCAAGTAAGAGGAAAAAATTGAAATTGAAGCATCAGGCGCCACTCATCGCTGCGGAAGATCAGTTAAAAAACCGTTATCAAAAAAGGAATTCAATGCAACGCTGAGGCTAAAAAATCGATTTCACAGTCTGCCAAGTTACTTTCCGTCCCGTATGTTCCCTGTGCGCTATTTTTTACATCATGAACGTTATCCAACTTGCCCAACTTTCCGCTTTGCTGTACATCTTATTCTCTGTTTGCTTCCACATAGGCGTATTTTAGTTTAGAGTGTAGCTCACCATCAGAAGCGCTACGAATTGGCCACGTACCGCTCCTCACAACCATTGTAGACACATTTCCTGACCACTACTGCATAGGCCGAATAGGACGTTGTGCCAATGACCGTTTCGGAGAGCACGCTCGAAAATTAGAAAACCTAGATGAAAGATAAGCACATTTGTTTTGCGCAAGTCAGGAAATAGAAGGATATGTGGTCAGATTTGAAGGGACAAATATTCTTGATACGAGTAGGGGCAAGATGGCACGGATTAGTCTATATTCTTACCGCATAAAGAAATTTGCTCGTGGGTGCATTAGTAACCCATCTTTGTCTGTGCTTGTGGCTGAGATTGACTTTTTCAAGCGGCTATGGGCTGACCAAATGAAATAAAAAAAAACTAAAAAGAATCTGATTTATTGTGCTGCGACCCTTGCTTCCCTGCGCACGCGTTCTGCTGCCTTAGCTCTGTCACCTCCATTCATTATCGCTCTTTACCGCTGTATCTCGCAGCACTTCGGCCACTATCAGGTGTGACCTTCCGACAATAAACCAATTGGCAGTCAGCGTTCGTGTGTTTGTTTGTTGTCTTTCTCGTGACCTGTGTTTGTTTCCGCTCTATTAGCTCTAACTGCTCCAACAGCAATGGCACGTTTCTGGCATCATATTTTATGGTCGTCCCTTCAAGTTTTGTTTATTTTTATGTCTACAGTGATATTTTTACTCTTAGCTGCCGCCGTTTCAAGGAAATGCCTTTTTGCTTGCATACTGTGACACAAGATGCCCCGAAAGGCGTTAAATTCGTGTCTGCTCTTCAAAGAGCACGTTTCGCGGTTAGGTCATATCTTAAAAGCGTTGTCTCGCAAAGAATAAGCGCGCCGCTTCAGTGCTCCAAAAAAACATAGTTATGTGCCGGGTGAGCTAGTGACGGGGAACAATGCGCCCCATTAACAGCTTTGAATACAAAAAGTCTTAGCGTGTACTTACGTGTTTCTTCGGTTTTTGCGCAGTTAAACATTTAAATATGGACCAAAGCCAACTAGCCTAACAGTAAATTTTCTGAAACTATTCCATCCTTGTAGATAAGGCCTTGATATTCGAAAAGTTTATGTGCTGTGCACAAACGCCAGAGCAGCAGAAGTGAGTTGACGTCTGCTGGGGACCAGTGGTATAGGATGACAGTGCTGAGTATGAAGAGCTTCCGTTGGTCTGCGCTAACGGTTGGGTAATCAGTAGCTTCCACGATTAATCATTTGCCTTTGTGATACTTTGGAAGCGCATCC
This sequence comes from Amblyomma mixtum, assembly GCF_055824585.1. NCBI lineage: Eukaryota > Metazoa > Arthropoda > Arachnida > Ixodida > Ixodidae > Amblyomma > Amblyomma mixtum. The sequence continues at coordinate 226,669,002 of NC_143012.1, read as the reverse complement.
GGGACATCGGTTCGCAGCAGTCGAATGGACGGAATGGTGCCGTTGATTTTAACTACTTTGAATTGATCTTATGGGTGCGTTTACAAAGTACAGGATGAAGCATGATGATGATGATGAATTTCTATGGTGTAAGGGCATCTGTGGCCAACGAGCGCCATGACGCAAGTTTGTTTCTTCTACTCAAAGTGGGGTCAAAGACTCATTTCTCAAGCACTTCACCCTAAACAAGCCGAGCACAAGGCCAGGGTAAAGTTTGTACCCATTGTATCACCGATGGGTACTCGGCTACACTGGAAATCAAACACCGAACCTCCCTCATGGGAGGCGGCGTACAGGATGAACAATTCAAGATAACCGCCCATACAACCTGCGTGCAACCAGCCGCATACTGTTGACTCGTGAAGCGCATTCTCGATGGTAAAGCCGTTTTCAGCGTGGTGGACATACCCGCCTCTAGAGGTTTCTCCGATGCCCAAAGGACGGGCTGTCCTACATTAAAATTAAGACAGTGGAGGAAAGGCCCTCGGAAGAACGAACAGAACACATTGGCCAACAATGGAGTTCTCTTTTCGCGAGATCGTCGCGCACTCCAAAATGAGGCATGTAGCATAGTGCTCCAGCAACATTTACTGTTTTGCCAGTCTATTCTGCAGGAAATGAAGTTTTCTTTTTTTAATGCAAATGCATTATAGGGCTCATCGGCAGCGAAACCCGGCGCTGGCGTCGACTAGCCCCAGTGGTGCCCAAAAATTTTGATTACGGCACTGCAGTATCAAAGAAAATTAGAATTTCCTTGGAAGGTGCGCGGAAGTGAGCCCAGGACTTTCAGCCGCAAGGCGAGAACGGAAACCGTAGGCCGGGAACGTGCGTTGTTTCTTTGTGAAAAATAGAGAATTTCGTATATGCATTGCCTTACGACTGTATGCTAATGAGTAGGTGTTTCTAAAAAGGAAGAGAAAAATTTAAAGACTAAAAAAGAAAGATTAGCAAAGAAAGAATGCTTTCGCATTGCAATGACAGAGGTAGGGTTTAGAACGCTCCATAATTTTTTGCCCTTTTTTACTGCAGCTACTTTTCCATAACTATACAGCACCATTTTTGATAAATCTGTAAGCGTCAAAGATCTAGTACAACACATAAATGATTAAACATTTGAGAGTGAAATTTGAGAACCTGCGGTACTCTTTCAAGTACTTTCAAAGAACGAACATTTTTGTGCATTTTTTTTCAACTTGAACTTTTGAGCGCACTAAAATCGACATTAGCGTTCACCTGAAGTAGAAAACTTACAAAACGCACAATTTTGTGGTGTGGCACTTCTTCAATAACGACCGTGAGTTTGAGCTGCACTGGGCACTTAGGAGCGCGAACTAATGTAATTTAGAATTCACAGCGTGAATACTCCTTCTTTGGAACAGTGACTGTAGCATGGCGCATATAAATAATACCCTAAAGTAATTCGTTGCTTCTGCAGCTGGTGTAAAATAGATGTCTCCAGCTATAGCCTAAACGAAGAGTTTCCATTCTAGCGGGAGTGATGGCGAGCAAACTTTCATCCCACTAAGCTTTAATAAACTTTACCCACAAGTTCTGAAACATCTAGATTACCTCGAGAGTTTTCGCAAGCCCATAAAGCAGCTCCCTTGTAAAAAAACGTTCAGCTGCTATCTCCGTCCTCAACTTAGCGGCCCTAACCCCGTTGTGTGGCTGAACGTATTACACGGCAAAAAAAGGAGAGAGAGAAGAAAACTGAACGAAACAAAAGACAGAAACGATCAACTTCACCTACAACTCAAAGTCGGGAAGCGAGAGTGAAGAACTCTTTTCGATTGCGTTACCTAGCCTTCTTAGAAATCTGCGAAAACCCTTATCGCAGAGCTTCGACGATCATCTAGCAAGCGGCGTGGGGCATTCGTTGTCCTTGCGCTAGAGCAACGAAAAACTTTAGCCTCAAGACGCAGAGTGCAGTGATTATCTCCAAGGCACCTGACGGAGAAGGAAGGAGATTGAACGCTCTTCCGTTAGGGAAGCCAGGGCGCGCAGAGTCTGCATCATCGCGATAGTCGTCGGACTCCGAAGAGTTTTGAGAAGCTTCTTTTCTAAAGCTTCGTCCCGCGCTTTTCCTCACGCACACCGAGGGAGAAAAATGGCGCAACCCCGGCTGCAAATACGGGACGCCTACAAGCTGGTGGACTCCCGCACTGCTCGATTTATTATCAGCTCACCATCGCGCCTGCCTCGGCTCTCTTGGGTCCTTTGTTTTCCGCGGGACTCGCTTCCCTTCATAGTCCGCGCTGTTGTTGATTATGTTCGTGCACTTGAGCGATAAATCGAGCTGCGATGTGGGGCAAGTGAAGGAGGAAATAGCGGCGTTAAGTGTATTTTAGTTGAGACTAATCGTAGCTGTAACGGGTTCACGGCCATTATCATGTTATGTGAGCTACTGTGATTTTGCACATTTACGTTCTGGGCTGTTTTGCGTGGTAGGAGAGCTCCCAGATTTAAATGCGGTCCTGCGTTAGGTGGATAAATTATTTCCACTCTTAAAGGCCGTTCTTGTTCACCCTTCAAAGAGCCCTGTTGGGACCAGGACAGACTCTGTTGTGACCAGGAGAGAGACCATTTAAAAGAGAATACTAGTGGTGCATCGCTCAGTTCTCGGCGAACGGTTCATCTACGTATACTTATCGGCTTTGCAAAGAAGGTCATGAAGTCCCAGTCGGGAAACCTCAACAAAGCGCACTTATGGTATGAAGTTTATTCTTGGCGGAACAACGAAGATGCTCCAACGACGACGACGCCACGTGCAGAGACAAAGGCTACCATGACAAGACCCAGCAAAGCCACTGCGACGTTGTAAAGTACTGCCAAGACGACAAGCCCAATTCGTAGTTCACGCAACCGACCGAGTTTTGGACCGACGCCGAGGAAGACGTGCAACGCAAAAGCAAGAAGTTACTGAGGCGGCTAACGACAGCCATCGAGAAACGTGTGCAGTTGACAGTAGTTAGAATTTTTCGTGGTAAGGGCCACGCATTTAGAGGAAGTAACGCATCTAGAGAAAGATCTCGCCACGCATCTAGAGAAAGTAACCTAGAGAAAGATCTCGCCACGCATCTAGAGAAAGTAACAACAGTACTAGACTTCCCACAAATCGAGACTATTCAGAGGCGTTTTTTGACATCGACGGTAAGGTTACCAGTGTGAATAAACTGAAGGAATCTATCTGCGCAGACAGCTTCCTTACTCTGCAACAGAGAGAGAAAGGAATTTTAATGAGAGGAAAAAAGGGAGAGGTCGACCGGTGGTAACATGTTCCTGGCCTGCTACTACACACAGGGGAAGGGGAAGGGGAAGAAAGGGAAAGCGCGATTGAAGGTTGATGATGACATAATAAAATGAGTTTCATGGGTGATGTCCACACACACACACACACTGGCTGGCACTCACATCGCGGTGAGTAGACGCACACGAAAATAATGTCTTGAACACACACACCAACACATGTCAAACACATACTGGAGTAGGGGCTCCATGAAAACATAAATGTAAACCATGCAAACTGTGTAAACCATGTAGGTAGTGCACAGGCGGTCAGATACGGATATCCAGGCCTGTTTCACACAAAAAATTGAGCACGGCCTTTGTCACACACCACCAATCAGAACGTTTCGCCCTGGAGCCTAGAAGAGTCTCTTCAGAGAGAGGGCGAGAGTCCAGTTGTCTCACGGTAGCTTCAAATGTTGCCCTCTCATCAGTATAGTTCGGGCACTCGCAAAGAAGGTGTCCAATAGTCTCTGGAGTGTGGCACTGTACGCAATTTGAGTTAGTTTCGATTCCGATCTTCTGAAGGTAGTGGTTGGTGTAGGCAACGCGAAGCCATAACCGGTGGAACTCTGCAACAGGGTCCTCGCGACACTGTTGCAGGGAACCTGCGTTTCCTGCTCGGGCTTCAAGCTTTATCGACATTTGGAGAGCAGAGTGGAAGCTTTATCTCCCAAATTCCCCTCCCTACGCAGAGTAGCATGCCAGCGATTTTTAAGCGCCGGCTAAATTCTCTGCTCTTCATTAAAGAGTCTCTCTCTCTCTCTCTCTCGACATTTGGATCCAAGCTTGTAGCAGTTTCCGGGACGAAGCCATAGCTTTGAAGACAATCATAGACTATCACACGTTCTTGACTGTCCTAGATAAAGAAGTTAGCACCCCCACCACACCCATGCGTCATCGTCCCCGTGTGCACAACGGATACTGAGGCAATCAAGCTATCATTGAGAGATACGCGCAACCCCCTTCAATCGAGGACTCAGCATTGAAAGAGACATCGTCTGCTTTCGAAATCGGCAGGCTGAGGTGAAAGATTTCAACAACATAGTGTTTTGTTACAAAGGCAGCAAGCACGTGACCAGGAGAACATAATGTAGCAAAGCAGCTTTAGTGCACACAGCTCGAGGAACTCGAAACGAGATCCACGGTGGCAGCGAGGTCTTTCAATATTTTTCTGCAAGCAATCTTCTTCGAAAAGGTACATTCTTTACCAAACCGCAGCGATGATGTGGACTGTGATCCACTGACTTCTGCAAATGAAGCAGGTCTGTCCAAATATTCTTTTATTTTCTCAATCTGTGAAGGAAAGGGAGACTTTCCAGAGGAATTTCTCGCTCAACCAAAGTATTTTCGGAACAAGTCGAACAGCAAAAGCATTCAAGACGGAAAAAGAAACGAGGTTTATGAGAGACTAGTACCAGCGAGCAGGTCCTAGGCACGTTTCGAGCTGCAGGGTTGCACTCTTTAGCCCTCGGGTAGGACCTTACACGTCATTTTGTTATTCAAAGGACATAAAAAATTATAGCAATTGTTTGCTCTCGAGTCGACATAGGCCGCTATGTATGAGCACTATTTTGTTTAAGATTCTGGTCGTCACCTTCAGGACCAAAGAGCATCTGGTTTTGTGGCATTTCGTTGGCCTGGCAGCCCACTACTAACCGTACGTAGCAGTAATGTTTTATGTCTCTCAAACAAAGCAACAACATACCGTAGGTTTCCTAAGCTGTAACCTTTTTAATAGTTTAAACGAGCACTTTTTCTTGCTGCCTTCTAATATGACGCATTTTGTAAATATGTAGTGTACCGTACTAGTTTACTATGACTGCTCTGAACCAGTACCTCAATTTAAGACAGTGGCAAAAAAACTAAATGTGCATTGTAGGTGAGTTTGCCACTTATTGCTAGCGGTTAAGAAGCGCGAGAAAAAATGCGAATAAGAGAAAATATATTGCGAATAAGACAAACTAACCACTTGTAGCATGAAGGTCACTATTTAATTATCGCCACAACTGTCTGTTTCTCGCCATACACTGACTATCCAACAACTAAATTTATTCTCTATTTACGGCCTACACCACTCTGTGAATGTTTCTTTGCGGTTTTCTTTAGTCTTATAGTAAATTAAATCAATGAAATGTTATACGATGCCAAAAGATCTGAAACTAAATTTTATATCCATTTATTTATTCATTGGTTTGTCTTGAGAAATTCGAAAGGTGAATTTCCGCACATTGAACCGTATTCTGCTCGAAATAAATTAAGATGGCTAGGACTGTATTAAACCTATTTTCGTTTATTCAAGTTTGTTAAGCCTTTAGGCATTCATTCGCTTAGATTCTCGCCTTGCGTTGTGGCGCTGGGTTTTCCGCAAGTTCATCGACACATCTCCTACGAAGCTAGGTGTTTAATCTTGTGGAGCCTGCATCGAACTAATAAATGTTTTATTTGTCCCTACCTATTGGCAGTTTGGCTCAGTGGGTGTGCACACAGGATTAGACGTAGATATTCTTAGTACGCCTGCACTCGCACACAGTTGCGGCGACTGCATTCTGCTTCTGCACAGTTGCGACTATGCAACGAAGGTAGTACGGGAGCATTCAGCATTTTTATTATTCTGTATTACATGAATGAAATCATAACTTTGCCACCAGGAAGCGGTGCTGTAGCGTGTAGCAGTATTTCTTGATAAGAAATGACACTGCGCAATTTGCAGGATAATTAATGAATAGCAGTGCTCAGGGAGTCTACAATTCATCGATTGCAACGGAGATCGTTGTCACGGGGTGGCATGGTCATTCTCCTCAGGAGCTTGCAGTGAATTTAGTTAGGGTTTGGAGTGGCTGATGGAGAAACAATTATGTGTACCGCGATGGTAATTCACAAACCAATTCAGCGCAATCCTACGGTCGACGGAGCTACGTACACATGTGGGCGCAACGGCTCAAGGAGCCTACCGGGAAATCGCTTCATAGTCTTGGGGCGGGTGTAGTGCCACAAAGAGAAAGGAATATGGCGGCGGTGGTGGTGGTGAAAAACCTTAATATGCAAAGAGAGTTTGAGGGTCAAGAAACCCTGCTACATGGTCGGTATCCTTAGTCCGGGACACCGCACGACGAGGCCCCGTCTCGCGCCCGCTTTACTAGAGCCCTTTGAGAATCCAGTGTGGAGCAGTTGAGGAGGGCAGTCTCCCATGCCTCTCGGGTGGGGGTGGGGGAAGGGGGAAGGTAAGGATTCTGAGTACATGCCCACACCATGTGAAAGATATCGCAGATCTCTCCACAGTGCGGGCAGCGCCCATCTGTGTTCGGATCGAAGTGTTTTGCTATGGCAGGACAGAGAAGAGTTCCTGTCTGCAGGCGCCGAAGAGTTCGCTCCTCCGCCTTACTCAGCCCCTTGACAGGTACTGGGTAGAGACGGTGGCTGTCGCAATAATGAATTAGGATTTCGCGGAACCGCAGAAGCGGTTTATGAGCTTCTGAGCCAGGAGAGCTAGGATGAGGAGCCCGGTGTATACGGCGGAGAAACTCGCGGCAAGCAGTGATCGATTCCAACAATGAACTTTCCCAACAGATGGCGATGAGAGCATGCTAGCGCGTGAAGCAGGACGGAGAGTATTGAAAATATCACGATAGAATATTGATTACGGGATGTCAGAATGCTAGACTCTAATCACGACTGTTTGTTGTACAGCGGCATTTCAATCACCATGATAAATAAAGCAGTTAATAACCTCTATTTATGCTTTTTAACTCTGTCATATGAGATGCTTAAAACTTTGAGCGCACCTTCAAAGGGAGGTTTAAGCGTTCCTCTTAATAATTGACATTGTCAAATCCGTTTTCCTCTCTTTTTCCTCAGCTAACGCGACTGGCGCCAGGCTGCGCACGGGGCAAAATTTCGTTCATTGGCACTGCTAACACTCCAAAGAAACATTATTGCAGAGGGACGAAGATAGGGTACCGCTTTTACCGATTATCTCCTGTCTTTGCTTTCACTTGGGTCCTTCGTATCACTATACGAGGTGTTTCACATGAGATCTGCAATTTTTAAAAATGGGCTCTTTGATGAGCATTTTAAGTTGTGTTGCGAATCAGAATACAGCTAAGACGTGCTAACTAGTAGCCTGGTTAAGTAATGCTGGGTAGGTAACTTATTAACGATTACTGGCAGCCTCATTATTTTAAAACACGTCGTCCACGTCCACACGGCCGCTGAAATCTCTTCCTCCAAGGCAGCCACAGCCATTCCCGAGTTTGCAACCTTGTGGGGGTCTTCGGGGGTGAGACTATTAAGATAACGCGATAGGTACCTGCTAAACTAGCTCTTGCGAGCTCCCCCGTTCCGTGACTATGGCTTTGAAAGGCGGTTCTGCAGTCTTTTACTTCATGAGCCAGCTTGTCCAGCTTTAAGTCTGACAGTAGAGCTACGGCCGGAAACTTGGCCTTGATCAGTTTAAGCTTGGAAGTCTTCAAGTTTTGTTAATGGCTTCAACAGCCTTCATCTTGTGCATACTGGTGATGAGGACCGTGAAGCCACCTTCTTTGTCAGACAACATCAATGACAAGTCGTTGTCCCAAAAATGCCGAACTATTCCCCAGAGCTTCAGCCAAGGGTCCTGCTTAGATGTAAAAGTTCTGGCCAATGAGTCAACACCTTCCAACATAACTCGGTCCCTCTCCTGAATGTGCGTCTTGCCTGCGAGCCTGTGAACGCACCAGAGAAGCTCATACTTGTCCAGCGTGGATTTCTGACAGAACATAGGGCCACGCTTCAGAACACTAGCCATCGCTGTCAGGAGCTTCACGCCCCCAGCGTAGAACGGAGCAAACTTGATTGGTCTTTACTTTCATTGGTAGCGAAGGGCGAACTTTGAGCCACAGGAAGTCCGTCACGTTGTCAGCCATCCGTCTGTGGTCACTCATAGTCTTTACGCCTGAAATCCCTGGGCCACGCCGACGGAAGCATAGTATCTTTAGCCAGTAGTTAAGCAGCCGTACCTGCCGCCGACATTTGGACTTGAGAGTCCTACATATCTTTTTTCCAGCTACTGACAGCCGGCACCACGGCACCCACCTACATGGACACATCCATCGGGCAACAGTTCTTTCGAACGCAGTAGGCGTAAGACCTCGCTCTGCATATCGCAGAAACAAAAAGTGCCGCACGAACAGCACATTGCTTACCAAGCGGAAGAGTGCACAAAAAAGAGCCCAAAGATAGAGAAATAGAGTAGAAAGTTGGGCTAGTTGGTAACGATCCATCTAAAATCGGAGCACAAAAAAACGCGAAAAACACAGGAAGAACAGGACCGACAAGAGCGCAAATTTTGCTCTTTACGTTCTTGATTTTAGATGTATCTTTATCAACTAGCCCAACTTTCTACTTTAAAAAACTGCCCCCGCCGAGACACCATGAATCAGACATGACGTAAGCGCTCCGTCACCGTTATTGCCACATTAGTGCTGGCTACTGACGCAACAAAACGAGAGCATAAATTTTGTGTAACTACAATCTGGTAGCAGCACTCGTTTTGTGCACCTTATGAAACACGACACAGCACGCATGGATTCCTGCAGTAGGTTAATGCTCGGGTAGCACGGACTACGCTGAAAGTTTTTCTCCATATCCATTTATTAAGGCCAGAATTGCTTCTATAAATATCTTCATTGCTCGAAGTGCTGACTCTCTTAGTATGAGTAGCCACTTGGCCTTGAAATTTCCTCTTTACCTTCTTTACAGAGCAGTGATCCTGGTGTAATGTAGACATTTTACGTTCTCGAAAAGAGAGATATATATCGTTGGGATTGTAAAGCTTCTCTCATTTTTACCTATCCAGCATATTTTGGAAGCACCATTTTCGAAGTAACTGAAGTTCACGTGAGAACGATGCGCCGCTTTCAGCCCTGTCAGTCATGTCATAGAATGCGTTCGCAAATTATTCACGCACCTTATTCGAGTTTCATAAGCGTGAAGTTACGCCTTGGGTATTCAGTTATAAAATTTTTTATCGGCTGAAAAGAATAAACGTATCACACTGCATTTATGGGCTCGAAGAATTCGTCGTCTTCCATGGCGCCTTCATTTCTCCTCTCAACCAAACTACTGAGAGAAATAATGAAGCGCTGCACCAAAGCCTGGCACAATATTATGGGAAGCTTCCTCGAAGTAGCGGTTGAGAACAGCATCAAGCGTATAAAATCGAAAAAAAAACCCCTTAAAAGCAGGTAACTAAACTTCGTCATATTATGCACAAAATGAGTTTTTCAGAGATCGTTTTTAGACGCCCTGCCAAGGAAACCAGAAGTTACTTTTTCTCAAAGCGTAACTACCTGACACAATGCATTCTTGCGGTACATGGCTTTGAAAAGCAAAAGAAGGTATGCAATACAAAAAGAAACGCGATATATCGCCATGATATCTTGCCCTGAAAAATGACTAGCGGCCGCTAGGGGCCGGTCTGCGACAGCACATCAAAGATTCACTCAGCTCCGAGCCCCATCGTTATCCTTCTTTTCCCATCCTCGCACCCGCACCCGAAGGCATTGAAACTTTGCATTGAAAGAATGTCGTTGCACCACCTGCTTCTACTTTTTAACACATTCGTCCTGACTCGGCATTTCTGCTTGTGCATATTTCTCCGCCACGCCGTTCTCCACGACAACAATTTTCAACATCTCCCCTCACTTCCCTTTTCCCTCCGCTACCTAAGGGCAGCAAAACAGCCCCGGACGAACTACGATCTGCTCCTTTTTCCTTTCAAGTGTTCCTTAGCCACGTAGAGTTCGTAGTAAAACACAATGCACGAGCACAGGGTGAAAGAGCGAAGCAAGTGCTGGAGCAATCGCGGTGGTCAGCCTTATAATATGTTATTAGAACCACCGCAGTAAACGCAGATACATCAGCGTTCTGTGAGAAAGTCGGCAGCGTCTTATGCCTGAGCACACTCCGTGGGTCCTCTTTGCTCGGCGGCTGATAGCACTCGCTTCTGCCTCCTGAGCTAGACGGAACGTTAAATGGAGTTGTTACGGAGACTGCATGCGCTTCTCCGGGCAGGGGACTAGGAGGAGAGAGGGGCCTCGAATTTCTGAGGCGGAGAGTCCCCCCCCCCCCCGGCTGTCTCTGCACTGTGAACAATTTGGAGCATGCCGTGGTCTTTCTCTCCTGCCAGCCGCTGCTGCTTTCCTTCTTTTTACTTTGTATGTACATGGCAAAGCAGCGGCGAGCTCTGTTATCGTTAAAATTTCTTTCTTATTAAAGAACAAATTTTACGAGCAGAGGCGCTAAATTTTTTCAGCTTCTTCCTCGGCAGCCTGCGGCTCTCGGCCTTCGTCGAGACGCACCCCCACTCTTCTTTCTACAGTCATCAGGAGCCCTGGTGAACTCCCTCTTTTCATCTCCTCCACCATATGAGCTGCTTATACCCCCCCCCCCCTCTCTACACGTTTGTGTGTTCGATATTTGTTTCCCGGGTCGTGTGCTGTCTGGCGGAAGTAAGGACACTAGCCGGTAGGGTATAGTTGCCTATTGCGCTGTGCTCTTACATCAGTTGGTGTGACGGCATGAGGTGGAAACGCCAATGGTGGCCTTTTCTATAGTAGCGGCTGCAAGGAAAATGATGTGACTCATTGCAGGACTGCATTACTACGCCGTCTCGAGCCCTGTTTATCGCAGTAATGGCATTTTCTAGAGTGCGCGTCCAGAAGATCTCCGGAAGGTGTGGATGTCTGAGAAGTCTGCATGCCTGATGCAAAATGAACAGAAGTTACGGCAGCTACCAATGGGTAGCACCAGTTTAACAGCGTTTTATCGCGTGAAGAGCTGCGGTAGTTTGCGATCCTCTGGCACGCACTGCGCTGCGCGCCAATAATGGCAACCAAAACGGCTAAAGATGGAAGTGTGCAGGCCGTGGCAACAAAACGAAAAAAAGGAAACAAAGTTGTCAGGTGATCGGCAGGGCAACCCGACAGAAAAGCGCAGAATTATATTTTATTACCCTATCAATGACAAGACGCATCACTCAGATCATTGCACGTCTTTACAGTTCACACCGAAGCACACTTAGCAATTTGCTCCATGTACGTTCGCCAGTATCAAACGACAGTTCTTTCTTAAAGGGGCTCGCACACAACCTATTCTCTTCTCTTCCCTTCTCACAGCTCCTCTCAGCTCACTTTCCTCTTCACCCTGTACCTACCGTAGTAGCCGGATTGCTCCTATGGCAACCACCATCGGGCTGCGCATTTATCCGCCGGCATCAGAATCCCCTCCGTGCACGGTAGCCACCACGGGCATTCCCCTCCTCTCCACTGCAAAGAGAAGAATGGGCAAGCAAAAATGACAAAAAGAAAATAACCCGGCAAAAAAAAGAAGAGGATTTCATTGCTAATAATGACCAATCCCCGCTGTGGGTACGCGACATTATTTTGTAGACAACAGCGACAACAACACCAGACAGCCCGGGGAGGTGGTTCTCTGCGGCATCTAATGCTCTGAGATTAACATCTGAAAATATAGGAACTCTTGCACTGAAGCGGTCACAACAAGGGCGCTTTTGTCGTTAGTTTTATATTGGTACTCCTTCTCATTCGGTATTTGCGTTTGATTTAGCCCGCAGTTTTTAATGCGAAAGATCATGCATTGTACGCGAGGCGGAAAATCCGGCGTTGTCTTCGTATACACCAGTCGGTCTGAATCTTTATAATTATAAGAATCTTTCATAGCGTACGTCATCGCGAGCCTTCGTTACGTTTAGGTTTTCGCAATTTCCTGGAGGAGAACCCATATTTCAAGCATTGATTGCCATGTAGAGGACGGTATTACAAATTGGTGTATGTGTGCTCGTTTCAGTGGCTCCCCTTTTGTAAGGTAAACGGAAAAAAACCAGTCACACAAGACGACGGACAAGAAGAGTGTACACACCACAACGACAGGACTAACAACTCTTGTCGTAACAACTTGTCCGTCGTCTTGTGTGACTGGTTTTTTCCCTTTTCTCAATTAACTCTTGAATTAACTTTAGGCTCTGGAAGCGGTAGCCTCCTTATCCCGGCCGAATTCCGAATCTCAACCCCCGAGGCTACTTTACGCCTCCTATTGCTCCATTTGCCTGGTCTTTGAATCCAGACTATTGCCCGTGGGTAATCTTGCCTTCCGATACAGGCCCATTTTTAGAGGCACTTTGCCCATGCCCACGTTTTGCTGATTAGAAGAATTTTAACGCGAAAACATTAGTACCTCCATATCATAAAAAATTCTGGCGTAAGCGACGGTGACCGCTTAAGCCTCGCATCCGGAGCGGACAAACTACCTGCCTCTGCGGCAAATTAGGTGGGCCACCTAGGTCATATGACCTTGTTTCCGTCATCACAATGCACCCACCGGATCGGGAGCAAACTGACCACCATGGCAGGTGGCAGTAAAATTAATGATTGGCCATGAGAGGCTGCTCGGGGCTCATAAGAGCCACTGGTGGCAGCATATGACATCGCAGGGCAGTGGCGCAACACTTAGCCACTGCAGCACTGCGCCAGGAGTGGTATGAGGACTCTGAGCGATGTATAAATGTAATGTCGAGGATTACAAATTCCGAATACAATGGCATTAACCCAACGCTGTCGCATAATACACACCAAGTGAAAGGAAGATAACGATTGCGAAAGTGAGCCGGAAAACTTTACCGTCTTACAGAGTGACGTGACCTGTACATTCCCTAGCTGCTTCGTGCTCTTGTGACAAGCGAGCTGAGAATGCGGCTTCTGCTAGAGTGTAATTTTTGGTTGGGATCGCTGGTTTCAATACGATGAAACGGAAAATCCTCTTGGAGACTATTTTAGAGCACAGCTCTTTGACGTCTCTTCCTGACCCCCGTGTTGTAGCGTCGCCGTTGCCTTAACTGATTGTGCAAGTAGCAGACTGGTATGGCAGCTACAAGCCGTGAAGAGCTGGGCTAAAATTTCGCACTCCGGTTATAGTAATTGTCTGTAGATTTTTTTTGATCCTATATGCGCTTGAAACCAAAGTGTATCCACAATCGCAGTCAAGAGATGTCCTTCTTTGCCAATTAAAGCGAAGTTGCACCGAATCCAGTTGTCTTCCTTCTTTAACCATTTTAGTTGGCTCATGTATGCCCTCAGAAGAGAAATTTGCGCCGCTGTTGCTGACCGGCCATGTTTGCCAAGCTATATCTCTTTTTTGGGGGGCGAATGTTATAAGGTATGAAAATACTAGCGCACGCTTCAGGCAGTGAATTTCTGTCGAAAATAGCTGCACTTTAACTTCTGCACATAAGCATGCACAGCAATAGAAAGCGGTTGTTTTCGGGCGCTGTGTGAAAAAGCAATGTGAGCAGTATGTAAAGTTTTTAGCACTCTTTCTCAATGTTAGCCCCACATTAAATCTCAACTTTTTTTTTTGGTTCTCCTATGAAAGGAAGACCTGAAATCTGCCTGATAACAAAATATCCTGCTTGTCAAGTGCCTGCGTGAGAACAACGCAAATTTGGAATCCTTCGCATCTATCTTGCAGTTCAGCTTGCATCTGATGCATTTCAACTCGAACAAGTCGGTGGGTGTGCTAACTAGCCGCACAATGTACATTACCGGGATTATCTTACGTTGCCATGGAAGTTAGCGCGAACATAAAGAGAGCAAGACTTTCTCGCATGCTCGCCGCGGGCACAGTTCCTTCTCTTGCCTCGAACGCAAACTCCTGCGTGAGCTACACTCGCCACGCATTAGTGATCATGCATTAATGCGCCGGAGACGATTACAAGTTGGGGAAGTTTCCAGTTAGCGTAACCAAACGTGAGTCGTCTTGCCTCATGGCATGTTTTATTCCAGACGTCTCTCCTCATATATAAGTTTTTAGCGGGAGCAGGAAAGGCGCAAAATATAATCAGAAAAAAGAGAGAAATGTAAGCAGGAAAAGAAGCTGAAAACTTAGAACTAGCGTTCATGATTCGCCAAAGGTACACTTTTAAATTACCGCTCCACATTTCTAGCGAAAGAAGGCTTACAGCATCCGCTTTATAATGCATCGACTGAGTGTCTCTCGCTCCGACGAATGCGTCTCAGAAGTTTGTCTGCAGAAGGGCACCAGTGAAAGACAAAGGAGGGAAAACGTGTAGCGCGCTTCATCATTCATGCGTGCTGAGACATTCTCTGCTTAAATCTCATCTCCTTTGATCTGATTCTAAACTCTACTTTCTCGGAGCCGCTGCTGCGCTGCAGTAACCACATCTAAGACTGGCGCACATTTCACGCGGTTTGGAATGCCGCTCGTTGGTCTAACTGGTTCGAGAAATGCAGAAAAGTTGTTAAGCCTTTCAGAATAAGGTCCTGTTGGGTCCTCGCTCTTTCTTTTATTCTGGGGCCACGGTATGCGGCTTCTTTCTTTTCTGTAGTTCTTCCTTGTCGTGTTAAAGTCGCAGTGCATTTAGCAACATATGCTGAGATAGAAAATGCGTACTATGCGCACACCAAGACAGCGTGATCAGTCGACTTGCGCCTCCTCCTAGGAAATATTATGTGGACTAGATGATATGCTGCCTGCGTAAAAGATCGTCGTGAGACTGTTAAATACGCAGCTCTATTGGCAGTTCCTTTCTTTTTTCATTTGTTCCACCTGAGCATGGGCAGGCCTTTGAGCGGTTTGTTGCCTCTGATAATCCTAGTACTACGTGGTGCATTCGCACTGAAGCATTACCGAAGTATTCAATCCCTTTATGGATTTTCCAGATGGCTCCATTCGTGTTAGCGAAAAGCATAAACCCTGAATACAAGGAAGTGGTCTCGCTCACTTTGTTGCCACTAGGCACTGTATGACAAGAAACAAACGACTGTATTGTTTTCGATGAAGGTATTACAAGGTAGCAGTGAAAGTGAAATTGAGAACCATGTTATGTTTTTGGTGTAGTGTTAGACCACTAGGCTATAGCGTGCCGTATTCTCTAATACAACATTTTGGGCGAGTTGGTTAGTTACATTCATTATTACAGCGCAAAGACGGCACAGAACAAGAAGGGGACACAACAGCGCTGTTGTGTCCCCTTCTTGTTCTGTGCCGTCTTTGCGCTGTAATAATGAATGGCCGTATTCTCGCTTGCGGACGTTCTGGATTAGAGCCCTCCAGTGTCAGATGGGGTAAATGTTTGGTGTAAATACAGTGTTTGGAGATATCTCCTCTTGATTCCATTAACGCTTCTTGAGTAATGCAAAGCCCATTGCAGTTTTTTTCAAGCCGTTAAATATTAATTGGAGTGCCAGATTTTTTAAAACTGGCATATTTCTGTTCAAAAGTAGCTCTAAGTTTTTTGTGCTTCCTTAGATGCCAAATGCTTTTGCAAGAAATGTGCTGTGGGGTATCGATACACCGCTTAAGCATCGAGACGCACATAGAAGTTTTACATATCGTTCATACAGTCGCCGGTAAAGTGTTCTAGAAGACAATGCAATAGGCAACAAATGCTACAGTACTGGCGAATCTTGCAACTAGAGTGCGCTACTACACGAGAAAAGAAAACCAAAAAGCAACTGTTCACCGGGCACTGCGACAAACCGACAACCGAGAAGTCCCGACAAGGCCATCCTCAAGACTACCAAGTGCTGCGACGCGGGTCCTTTGTTCGGCGAGCAGTGCTTAACTGGGAGTCATGCGGGAGCGCGATTCCGCAGCTAGAACTTTGGCCCGGGATGACTGACGGCGCCAACGTGTTCCATAAATAGAGCCAACCGTGTCTTTTTTCAATGTCCGCCAAGGCAGGCATGCAATTACACAATGGAACAATAGTACACCCGTCTTCTAGCCCTTCCGCCGAGGAAACAATTATCATTGGTCTGGCATGGGGACATATTTCACGAGATGCCAGTGCTTTTTTGCAGGCTGGTGCCACTATTTCAGAGCGAACAGCGGAGGGCATCCCACAAGAATTGTTAATCGGGTTGTTTCTCCAAGTTTATTAGCCCTTCTGTGGCGCGCTAGGGCAAGATTATTTCCGTGCGGCTCTGGATCACTGGGAGTCCTCATACCACTCCTGGCCAGTGGTGCAGCGGTGAAGAGGTGTGCTACTGCCCTGCGATGTCATATGCAGCCACCGGTCAATCTTATGAGTACCGAGTAGCCTCTTGCGGCCAATCGTTGATTTCACTGCCACCTGCTAAGGTGTTAAGCTTGCTCAGGATCCGGTGAACAAGTCGTGATGACGAAAATAAGGTCGTGTAACTTCGATGGCACACCTAGGTTGTCGCACTTGCGGCTTGCTCCGTGCGCTCTGGATGCGAGGCTTCAAACAGTCGCCGATGCTTGCGCCAGAAATTTTTTGTGATATAATGGTAGTAAAGCATTCGCGTTGATAGACTTCTCATCAACATGAAGTGAGCATGAGTGCAGCTGTAATGCGAAGGCACGATAACCGTTGGCCGTTAAAGGCAATAGTATGGATTCAAAGACGAGGCAAGTGGAGCAGGAAAGGGCAGAAAGGGAATTTGGCGGCGGAGATTCGAAAACTTCGAGGATGAGTTGGCCGCCGCTGGCATCGGGCAGGGTAAATTGAAGACTTTGGAGAAGCCTTTGTCCTGCAGTGGGGCAATTAGGCTGCTGATGATGACTTTCGTATCGCCACTATTGCTCACTGTGCATAACCAGCATGAGCTTGAAACAGGGTGTCATCATCTTGATGGGCTCATGACCTCATCGTAGTAATTTTCTCATCAAGGAGAATCAGTGGGGAGAGAAAAGGAGAAAATAAAGCGCCCTAAACCAGCGCTGAGCCACCTCAGTCGGCCTCGGATTCTTTTGAGGCGCATCTTTTAACCGTACCTCCTCCAAGGTGTGGGGACATTACCTTTGAATTAACAAAAACACCAACAGTTTGACACCACCAGGTGTGGAAGGTTTACTTTACTGAAACCAACGAAAGCGAAGTTTGTCGTTGACGTGGGAGGCCAGAAGTTCGGCTCAAAAGCAACCCTTATGTGAACGTTCGCCTCGGGGAGCTCGCGGCAAAACAGACTTCGATAAAAGAGCTAACTGTTGTTTCAGGTTTTTATTCAACCTATATATATATATATATATATATATATATATATATATATATATATATTGTAGCGGTGCGTTTATCAGGCGTCAAAACAGACTTCGATGAAAGAGTTAACTGGTGTTCCAGGTTTATATATATATATAAACATATAGTAATAATGTAGACCAACGTTTGAAACACTTGAAACAATTTATTGACGTTTCGACCGTGGATTCTGTTTCAAGCGTTTCAAACGTTGGTCTACATTATTACTACCACATACCGTGTCAAGATTCCCCCTTTTTTTCCTGGATTATAAACCCCAATATATATATATATATATATATATATATATATATATATATATATATATATATATATATATATATATATATATATATATATATATATAGAAGAAGGGGTCACAACATTGCAATTATCTTCATTTAATACCGACAGTTTCAAACGGAGGACCGTGCTTCCTCAGGGTATACACACGAATGACCACAATTTCTCATTTTCTACGCATCATGCGCAAAGGGTGAGGTGAAAGCACTCTCTCTCCCGTTAGAGGAAAGGGACGCAAAGTCAGTATAAGACGCAAGTGCTCCAGTCCATTTAGGGGGAAGAGGGTGAGGGTTGCGAAGGACAGGGAAGGGGAAAACATATATACACAAAAATATAAAAATAAAGGAAGCAAAAGTAACATTGAAAAATAAAAATAAATATAGGAAGGCAACGGCAGAGGCTTGGGTAACAAAGCTATAGAAATAGATAGGGAGGGAACTAGTTGCTTCTCAGAATGCGCCAGCAAGAATGTTTCGAGAGAAGCTCCCTTCAGTATGGGTGGTGAACCCAGCAGAATTAACAAAAACAATATTCTAACAAGGAAAGTACAAAGCAAAACCACAAAGAAAAAAAAAAGAAACACAAAAAGAAAAAAGAATAAACAAGCGCACGCATGCATGTGTACAGTACATTACATCACAGAACGGACCGCTCCCCAGCGGTGCAGGTGTTTTGGACCGTTGTAACGTGAGTTACGAGTCAGCCACAACATTTAGAGCTGTTTAAGACAAGCCCGTGATCGGCACGGCGGAAGCGCGGCGCCGCGGTCGAGGGAGGCAGGGCGGCCTGCCAGACGCCGTGCGGAAACCCGATCCCGTAGCCGAGTGCCGCGGCGTCCGTCCCACAGTGGGGAGAGGAAAGGAGAAAATAAAGCGCCCTAAACACACACACATGTGTATATATATATATATATATATATATATATATATATATATATACAGGGTGTGAAAAGTGAGACTTTACTGATTTTTACAAAATGTGAAAAGCCGTATGCTCATGCCGCTTGTGCTCCTTGGTAATGAAGCCAGGCGGTCACAAATTGGGGTAATAATTATCTGCAGAAATTCAGTAAGCTAAAAATCATTACCTAACTTTTTATTGCATGACGTAAGCATGCATATTTATATTGAGAACTTAGAGGCATTTACTTTTCAGGGCTCTTCCATTTCGTGCAATTTTAGTAACCGCCTGTGCCCTGAGATACGCATGTCCAAAATTTCGTCCCAGCTCATCTAATTACGCATGATAGACCGCGGCTCTTGTCGTGAAGCACCTCCCTCTTGTGAACCAGCTGTATCGAATGGCCCTCTGCCTTACAAGAGTGTACAGCGAGCGGCATCGCGTCTTTCCACTGTAGAAGCAATTGCTTAAAGAATTAGAGCTCCTTTCTCGTCGAGCGAACAGTGATTTCTCGGTTTCACGCGCCAAGAAGGAAAACGCTGCCGAGAACGAAAAGTCATGCACGCCGCCGCTCGCAGTACACCCTTGCAAGGCAGAGGGCTATACGCAAAAGCGAAGAGGCATTCTCTATAAAAGGTGACAAAGTTATCACATTTTTCGAAAATAAAGAATTTAACGCAGCATCTGTGTCCCACCCGTCCTCATTCCCCATGAGTGTGCCAATGCAAGCCATACAGGTACAGAAACCTAATACCCTCATTGTCTGTTTACCGCCGAGACATCTTACCATGCCAGCTCAGGCAGTAAAGTAGCGTATATGCTGCAAGTCGTTATACTCAGCTGTACTGAAGACGACTGTTTTGACAGCTGATCAGTAAATAGAATGCATATCTAAGAATAGCTGTTCCTACTTTTCGTAGGTTCACCTAACATCTACGTTCCTGTCCTAATAATACCAACTGTTAGACACAAGCCACCACAGAGCCACTAAGCCTATGAAATAGGAGCGCAACTTTAGAGTCCATAGAAAAATGGTTTAAGGGTCCCAACCACTGTAAGCTAACACATTTCATGTTGAGAACACAAAATAACGCAATGTTTTAGCATTAAAATTATTACAGCAGTAGACACTGTACACTAGTGAAATCATCAAATGAAGATGTTTATTTAAAAATATAGCGCACAAACCAGGGCAATAAAAGTAAATACTAAGATGAATTGAGTAGAAAGTTTTTTTTTTGAAAGGAATGAAGAGCATGTAAAATTTCATGTTTTAATCCACACAATTCAACAAATGAGTATCCTAAAACTCTCGTGTTTATCGAATACATCAGTATGTATTATAGAGAAGTTGCTACGCTAAGTGAGCTGCCTGTCACAACAGCAGCGGTGAGTCTATTCGCTATTTCCCCGCGGGAACCCGATCGTCGGTGGCTCCTTGCATGCGCTTTAAAGCCGCGGGTGAATCAGAGCGACCAATGACGCTGCAGGCAGTGTAGCATTCTTGTACAAAAGAACGCCTCCCACTCCTCCTTCCCTCTTGCTCAAAACCGTCAGGTTTGTTTGTTTGTTGGGTTTTATGGCACATAGGTAACTGAGGCCATCATGCGCCAAACTCAGGGTATGAGGCAATTGTGTGCAGAATTTTATAGGAATATGAAAATAATCGGCGGTGTATAGAGCCTATGTATGTGTATAGGTATGTATACACATACCTGTATAGGTAGCCTATGTATAGGTATGTGTTATCTAGTGACTACAGAGGAAAAAGTTTTATAAATGGCTAATGATAAAAGCTTTAAAAAGGTCAGGTAAGCTACGTTTGGGGCGGCCAGTTGCAAGGAAACCACCTACCTTCAAAATCTGAGGAAACATTTCTTCACATCCTGAAGCCCTTAGAGAGTTCAATGGCCAGAAGAAACTTTTCTCTGATATCTGAGGTCTGCTATATGACAATTCGTAGAATGCAGAAGAGCATCCACCAAAAACCTCCTTTCTTCAGCGCCTGTGTTTACCCTAACTTGGAAAAATGAGGTCCAGAGCCCCTTATCGCATTCGATTGTCATCGATTCATCCCACACCCATACCCCAGTGGTAGGGGCGCGCAAAACTGCCCCTAAAGACGAATGCCACCGAGCATCAACGAGAGCAGAACCTGCTGGAGAAAACAGCAACAACAAAACTGCGGAGGCATGGCAGCGCAGCGGGGTTAAGTAGCGGTGAATCGAATTCTGTGGGCACTACGAAACCTACACAGTGCATCCTGCTCTCCTTAGGCCTCCCTGCCCGTGGCCTTTGTTGTGATAGCCTGCCCCATTCTCGCGCACTCCTCTATTTTTCTTCTTTACAGCGTTTTGTGCTACCTCCGCCACCGAAATCTTTCGTGACCACCAGGCGCCGTGACTGTTGTGCTCGGGGCTTTCAGTGGCGGCGACGGAAAATGTGCGCCATTCTCGGCGACGCCTATAACGATGGGGCAGTGGCGGCTTCAGCTCGAAGGTTGACGCCGGCGCTGACCGTGGCTGATGATGACAATGCCTCGGCTCTTTGCCAGTCCCCTCTGCTCTCTCTTTCTTATTTAGGCGACTCTCCTGGTGCCTCTTTTTCCGAGCTGGGCAATAATATCTTTATTTCTTTCTATCTACCTAGCCTACTTTATTTCTCCGTGCTGCTGCTGTATAGAAGCCCTATTGACGAAGGGCCCGATCAATGCGCCTGAAGAACCCCCCCACAACGGAGCAAAGTAGGACCGTCCAGCCCTCTATATACTCAGTATGTGTTATACCAATATACTCCAGGCGTTGCCCTTAACTGATTTTCCCCAAAAGAATAAAGCACAGCTGGGAAAGGTGCCGGGCCGAAAGGGAAGAAGAAATTAATCACTCGGTGCAAAGAGGAGCGAAGGGGACTTTTGCTCCTGCCTGCTCTTTCAATACTATTTATTTTGCACTCTGAGGGTTTATTTCCTTCTCTCTTACCATATCTAGGTGATGTGTGATTAACTCCGGTGAAACTGCCGCCCTGCTGTTGACGTCGAACTTCTTGGCTTATCAGCCCCTGTGTTTCAATTGAGTACAGATCATATTACTGCATGGAAACTTTTTTGCTTCATCTATTTTCACATTGCGGCGGTCATTGT
Source organism: Amblyomma mixtum (assembly GCF_055824585.1). NCBI lineage: Eukaryota > Metazoa > Arthropoda > Arachnida > Ixodida > Ixodidae > Amblyomma > Amblyomma mixtum. The sequence goes on along the minus strand of NC_143012.1, from coordinate 226,647,277 downwards.
TATATATTACTTGGGATTCCCATGGGCATAGCTAGCAACAAGCCTCACTACAGTAACCGTTCTCTTTTCCTGACTTCAAATAGATTTGTTAGTTATTTAGTTATCATTCTTTTATTTAAGAGAAAGGCTTTGCATTGTATACCTAAACATCGGTTCAAATTGGAATTTAATTGCTACACGAGTTAAAAAATGAAGAACTTCGCACAACTTTCCCATCAACTGAGCCGACTATCAATCGCACTTTCAGCCAGTGACGGTCTTTGCAGTCAGTGGTGCGACGTGCTTGAGCGCAGGGAATATATCCGATGCTTTTAGCTTGTGGAAAACAAACGTTGCTTTTACTGTAAACAACATAGGACACTAAATGCTTTCTTGACGAAAACGGACAAGGAAGAACTGGCTGGTTATTAAGTATGCTAAGCACGATATATTGCGCGAAAGAACAGTTTTTTTTTGCACGTGGACATCCCTGCCACGCACCTGAAAGCGCGAATGAGGTGTCCACTGTCCCAGGGAGCCAGTTATGCGCGTCTTATATTTTTTAATCGACAACGCTGGCGGGCTATGCTCCTGTGCCGCGTTTCTGCACCGACGTTTTCAATGCCAAGCGTAGTGCTGTAATGACTTGTTTCTTCCATAACGCTGCCCAAGCCAACGCATGCAGCCCACATCTCTCGATCACTACCGCCACATGACCGCTAACGTGAATATTATTCTGATAGTAGTATTAGTTAGGAAGAAGACGTACAATGCACAGCGCGAGAGTAGGTTGCAGTTTAAGACGAAAGCCTTGCGGCTGCGGCGATAACCAAGTTTGTTCGCACAGTAGCCCGCGAAGCTGATCTGTTTGCGCCGTGAGTAAGTCAAATCCCAGTCTCCGATATTTGTTTGGTTTCTTTTGATTTATTTATCTTTCTTGGTGCAAACCCGCAAACATCAGAAGATCTCGCTCGGGGTTTACAGAATGAAAACATGCTTTCGCACTAAAAGAAACACGCAAAGCGTAATATCCACCATGGAATGAGTAAACCAAGGGATAAAGGGGAATAAATTGAAGGCTAAAAAAGTTAGAAACAGTTATTACGGCAATAAACTTAAAAAAAATACAACAACAAAAAAACGCTATCACCAAAAGATAACAAAACATGAAAGAGGTGATAAAAGAAGAAAAAAGGAGAAAATAAGCTTGGTCTTTACGGACATTCGTGATAGCGGAGCTTCTGGACGACCTTTCAACTGGGCTTGACACCTTGTTAAGTGGCGGAGAACTTGTCGACAGACGAAATTAGACAGGCCAGCTCATGCTCATTGATCTCCAACGTCTTTCGAAGCCTCGCTTACGCGCTATTTTGTGGCTTACCTGAATCTTCTACTCGTTCTTTATCCGAGCCATCTCCTTACAAGGTCCTCTTTATACGTGGGACTATCTCCATCTCCCTTGCTTGCACCAAATAACAATCTCGAAGCAATACTGCTCGTTGTTTCGTTGCTGCTGCAGCGATGTTGATAATGACAAAATGGGGGGCCACTTTGACGCACTAGTCGCCGGTCTCTTTCTTTTTCTTTTCGCTACATTTTTCGAATGCTTCCATTCGTTCTCCAGGCAACTGCCGTGACTGCCAGCTTCGTTCCTTCACCACACGGTCGCAATGCTTGTACGCGTGCACGTTTGCGCAGTAGAGGGGCATGCTTACTTGGAAGACTCCACATCCAGGGAAGTACCGACCGTTTCGAGTGACTCGGGCTTTTGGGCAAAAAGCGGTGTGCCTTCAGTTTAAAGGGACCGTGCAAAGAATTAAAAACCGCTTGTAAATGATAGAAGTGATGCTCAGAAGCATTGACACCAAGTATGAGTCTTCGGAACTGAGCCGGCAATTTATTATGAATTTTTAAAAATCGTCTTTTTTTAAATTCGCGGGCCGTTTGGTGTCTTCGTAGGGAGCTATTTTGGAACCAAAATCGGGAAAACAGACGTCACTAGTCCCATGACGTCGGCAGGCCACCACACGCTGTCATTCGCTCGAGCCGCGGCAGCTACGACGTCACGGGCACACTTCCGGTAGCGGTGAAAATCGTCTGCTCGAGCCGCCGCGCGACCCCCTCGGGCAAGCGCGAGCAAGGGCATTGCCTTCGCGCATATGTTTTCAATTTACCTCTGCCGCCTCTTTCTGTTGCGAGTTCGGGAGCCAAGAAAGCGCAGAGACCGGGGAGACGCTGCCGACGCACGCTGCTCCTCGGGAGTGCGACAACCGGAAGTCGTAAACCGAACGTCAGCGAATGACGTATTCATGGGCGGAGCCCAGTCCCGGAGCTGTTTTCTTTATTTTTTTATGGTGCCCCGCGCGTACGAGTTGAGGGGGGAGAGGAGGAGCGTGATTTTTAATCGTCTATATCTTCGTTGTTATTGATGCTAGCTCAAAAACTCTTGCTCTGGGGTGACGAGTGATGGATTGCCTATCTTTACGTAATCTCAATAAATTTATTTCATAGTCCCTTTAAGCTGCTGACCGTGCAAGATCAGTGACGGTTGAGGGGAATGCTCCTCACGCTCGTGGATAACGAGGGACAGCGTTGGAAACATATTTATGTGGGGAATGGAGGCCTGGGAGAGGAAAAGGAAAGCAAAAAGGAAAAGCAATGGCTATAGACAAGATCTCGGCGCAAAGCTGGTCCATTCCGCAATTTGCCTACATGAGGAGTCGTGTTCCGAGTGCGCTAAATACACGCGTGCGTTTGTGCGTCGGTGCCTCATTGTATGAATGTGTAAGCGGCCGGACGTACGTGGTGGTCTTGTGTCAGATTCGTTTGAGCTCATGTGCTCCGGCGTGTGTTATTACTATCACAACAACGCCAGCAAGAGGTTGCAACTGGGGGTCGTGTCGAAATGCCTGACGCTGTGAATGTCCCTCATTGAGCCTTTATAAATACGCTATTTTCGCTCCACGAACTGAAGAGGCTCAACAGCAACCATAATTGAGGTGTTAATATGGGATGCCTGTCTGCGAATTTAACCTCTCATGTTTAAATTATTAGGGTATCATACGAACCACATCTTAAAAGAGTCATCCGTTTCGTTGTCCAGAATAATTTGAAAGCTAAGAATGGGTTTGCAGAGCTCGGAAAATATTGCACAGCATAAATATTAGGATTAACCCCAATAGTCTGCCATATGGAAAGGCCTTGACCTAAGGTGCGTGGAAATTTTTTCACCGTCGTATTAGAACCAAGCATGGGCTCTGGCTTTACCAGAGATTTTTCTTTTCAGGCATTTCTTTACGCAGTAACGAAAAAGCCAGCCACCTAAGGCTCGGAAAACAACGCGTAGAATTATTACTTACTGCCTGGATTTTTAATATACGATTACGCGCAGACGATGTAACGCGCCAAAGTTTTATCTGTAACGATATGTATACAGCCACAAAATTATCATGTGCTGAAAAATTTTCGATCATATGCGGCGGTTAGGAGTCAGAACTGCGTCTGATAAGATCTTGTTTCCTATTTTTGGCTGAGCTAAAATGGTGCCCTGTCTGCTGGAAATAGTTGACCTTTTTTATTCATGGCTTGCGGCACACTGACAAAACATCTATCATCACTAGTTATCTTGCTTTACTCAAATGTATTCTTAAAATAAACATTGGGGCTTTTACCGAGGAGAACAACGCTTTAGTAACTTTTATCGCGAACTATGCGACTACTAAAGCCTAAATAAACGACTGAATGGCACAGAAGATGGTATGGTTTATGGGGTTTAACGTCCCAAAGCGACTCAGGCTATGAGAGACGCCGTAGTGAAGGGCTCCGGAAATTTCGACTACCTGGGGTTCTTTAACGTGCACTGACATCGCACAATACACGGGCCTCCAGAATTTCTCCTCCAAAGAAATTCTAGCCGCCGCGGCTGGGATCGAACCCGCGTCTTTTGGGTCAGCAGCCGAGCACCATAACCACTGAGCCACCGCGGCGGCGAATGACACAGAAGAATCCCGATTATTCTCTTTATGTACTTGCAATAACGTATTCCTCACCTGGTGCGGGGCGACTTTATTTAGTTGGCGAGTAAAAGTTTCCTAGATCGCAGCCTCAGGGGTGAAATATGGCTGCATGGTCAACTTGAAGCAACTGAGCAGTGTTCAGAGTTGATGACTTTTTTTTTTCCTAAGAGTCTTATGTGCGTCTTATGTCATATTTTACCATCATGACCCAGTCACAACTTTTCAGCCAGTTTCGGAGCAGTTTTAGTCCAAATGAAAGGCAAAGGACATGTCTCATTTCTGTTTCACACTCATCCTTTCATTCTTACATCGCTCCTCCTCAACAGATGCTGTCTCGAGTCACCTGCCACGTAGACTAGAAGACATCTATCTCCAGTAGCCATTAAAGTATGCCTGCTCGTCTTCCTTTTGTAGCGTCGCATAAGTGACAAGAAAGAACTCTCAATAGGCCTCTCTAGCTGCAAAGTTTATTAATATATATCCAATTTCTTAGAGGCGCTCTAGTAACACTTCTGAAGTGACAGCTTAGGCACTTGATAAGTGCGAACCTCGTGACTAAGTGCCTTTCATATGGCATGTCTCTTGGTGCCAATTTATAGCACTCGGAAAAGAAAGCAAGGCTTTGTTCTCACTTCGCGAAACGTCAGTTCTTGGAGCTACTCCATAGCTAGGATACTGTCTAGGTTTATTTTTTTTTTTCGCTGGCACAATATTCGGTCTTTTTTTTTCAAGGTCTTTTCCATCCCAGCTGCTTATATCGGTACTGACCTTTGAAAAATGCTTGAATGTTTCAGACTGCTCCACGCCTTTTTTTTTTCTAGGCCCACTCGCATTCTTCCTGGTTATATTTTTCGGTGTAATATTTCTTTCCCTGCACACCGCTTCAGGCGCAACTACCCAGAACGGCTGTCAGTCCCAATCTCAACAAAAGCTTCAAGGTGATATCCCCTCAATTATCATCGCAAAGATGTTTTCTACACGCTGCTCCAGCAATGTTTTTGCGACTTATCCAACGGAAAAACAGCGCAAGCTCTGACAAAGCCACCATGTCACATGACAGTAGGGAACTGTAGAAACAGAATACAATGAGAGAAAGTTTCACTACATCAGAGAAAATCCGAGCAAAGTCACAAACATAGATAATTAAGGCGCAATAGTTCTTAAAAGTTTTAACAATTCCTTTGTATTCGTGCCAACGGGTCGACTTCCGGTAGTTCGGCGGAGCGGACGTGTTTTGCATGGGCTCCGTCACAATCCACCTAGATCGGCCGGAAAGCTTCGTCATTCGCACCAATCAATGCTATCAACGAATCGGACAACTGTTTCTGCACAGTGTGAAATCTTATTTCCCTTGTGCGACGTTTTTCGTGCATTTTACGAGACTTTGCTCATCGGACCACGCCGGCGACCAGCAACGCCCAACTAAGAGCTACGCCGCTTAACGGCCGAAGAACCGAATCTAACAGCATGGAAGTGACCGTCGGAGCCACCGAAGTTACCCCGGCAGTGTTCCTGGAAAGCGGATAGACAAAGGTCTAGCCCGCAATACACCCAAAGTACTGCAAACGAGACGACTCGGTCAAACGTCGACGGTATTCATCGTCTTCGAAGGTAAGTCTGTATCCTATTAGGTAAACGACCGCCACACAACATACAGATGCCTTCTGTACAAGAGGAAGATAGCAGTCTGTGGTAACTGCTGCAGAGTGGGACACCGGGCGGACATTTGCCCCACGCCAGATGACAAACGCTGCCCCAAATGTGGCATACTAGCACCAGAAGAGAACCAGGAGTGTATTCTCCGATGCGCCATATGCGGAGGAGAACACGCGTCCGGCTCGAAGCAATGCCGCCACCGCTTCCAAGCCCCGCTGAACGCAACGCGCGAACAACTAACGGCGGCAATCCAGGAATATACTCCACAATCTGCGCCAAGCACAGGCCTCGGGAGACAGAGCCGGTCTAAAGAAAGACGCTCTACCGAAACGCAAGGGCACCCAGACAAGAAAACTTCCCATAGCCGCAGTGCCAGCGCACCAGGACGCCACGCGAGCGCACGGGGGCGCCGCTGCAGTGCCGGTGGAGATCGAGGACCGAGCAAGCAGCGGACCGAACGAGAGGGCAGTCACCCTACCAGCAGCGGAAGTAACCAGGAATCCTCCAGAGGCACAACATCCAACAAGGTGAGCTGGGCATCAGTGGTAGGTTCCACTGCTCCACAAAACTACGGCGGTGAAAACCAAAAACTACGCCCAGAAATCGCACAGCTTAGGCAGGTACTGGGACGGCAAAAAAGGGAAATTGAACCACTCCGACCTGAACATCGACCATCTGCAACCCCGAACCCGGCGCGTGCTAGCACCGCAACAAAAACAGAGCAGATGGGACTGCAGAGGGTAGCACCCAACCGTAAAGCAGTTGCACTGGCTGAAGCGCACCAAAATACGACCGCTGCCCCCCCCCCCCCTCCCCGAGCACAGAACCTACCCCTTCCGTTCCACACCAGGACCTAGCGAGGCTACAGGAGATGATACAGAATAGGATGACAATCATGCAGTCTCCACACCAAGAAACGATAGCGCAAGTACAAGCTGTGAATATCAGAATGACAGAGAGAAACATGAACAGGCTGGAAACAAGGCTCACATCGTTGGAGGAAACAGTACCGCAGATGCAACATCAACCCCACGGTCTAGATTCGTCCTCCCAAAATGCAATAGGCCATACTCACGCCATCAGAACCTATACACCTCTCTAAAAGCTTGTCTCACCAAGAGTGCAAACGGTAAATACCGAATTTGGCCGTGGAACTGCAGAACCTATCAGCGGAAACGGGGAAACCTGGAACAATACCTACGCTCTCAGCAAGACTCACCTGATATCATATGCGTGCAGGAAACCGGGGTACACCCAAATTGGCATGTTACAGAACCTACCGGGGAGAGGGCCAAGGTAGCTGCACAGCCATCCTCGTACACCAGAACTCGACTGCTATTCGACAAAAAATCGTACAAACAGAAATAGATTATGTCCTGTCAGAGATTATCCCATGCAGAAGGCACGAATGTAGCCTGTTCGTAATCAACGTGTATAGCAATCAGAAATTTAGACAGCATTGCCTTTACTTCCCCTTCCTTCCCCGGCACGATACTTCGGTCCAAAAAAAACCCCTTGCTAATTGTAGGGGACTTCAACGCCGCCCATGCAGCATAGGGGTATCGAACAGAAACGCCTAAAGGGAAGCACTTGTGGATAGCGATACAGCAAGAGGGACTCACCCACCTAACAGACCCGCAATAGCCTACAAGAATCGGAAATAGCCTCAGTGCCGACACGTGCCCAGACCTCACACTCGTCAAACACATGGTCAAGTACGAGTGGATTAACACGCAGAGATGTCTAGGCAGCGACCACTGTATACTGAGTACAACAATACCAACTTCAGTATATAAACCTTTGAAGAACAGCATGAAAATCACGGAACGGGATCGATTACGGAAAGTTAGACAGGAGACGGCGTCGACTAGCATTGACTGCATAGAGGAGTGGACGCGGCAGCTCCAGGAGGATGTTCACACGCACACACAGGATATTCCCGAAGAAGTGGGTACCACACAGATCGATAATCGACTACTACACATGTGGCATGCGAGGCAAAGTCTCCACAATCTTTGGCTGAGGCGAAAGTACAACAGAACCCTCAAAATCCGCATAGCCAAGCTAGACCAAGACATTGCTGACAATGCAGCAAAACTATCTCGCCAGCAATGGTTCCAAGTGTGCGAAAACATGAAGGCGAGTTTAGGAATGACCAAAACATGGCATCTCCTCAGACACCTGCTCACCCGGAAAATACGAAGGCGAAACACAAACGCAACATGCATCGCCTCGTACATCTCCACCACGATAGTATGAGGGCTTTCTTACAAAAGCTGCAAAACTGTTACGTAGGGGATCAAACACCCACCGACTTCCCCGATTACCGAGGGCCGCCCAGTGAAGAGCTCGACAGCCCTACCCTTGAAGCTGAGGTAAGAGCCGCCCTACAAAAACTTAACACCACGTCGGCACCGGGAGCTGACGGAGTGCGGAACAAAACTCTGCAAAACCTGGACGATAACTCTAGAGCACCATTAACCCACTATTTAAACCAGTGGCGGGAGGAAGGCATCTTACCCGAACAGTGGAAACACCCTACAGTCGTGTTTATACCCAAGCCGGGAAAACCCCTCCAAACCGACAACTTAAGGCCCATATCGCTCACGTCATGTATTGGCAAGCTACTCGAGCACGTTGTACTCGCCCGCCTACATGCGTACGTCGAAGACAAAGACTTCTTCCCATACACTATGATAGGATTCAGGCCCGGACTGTCCACGCAGGATGTCCTCCTACAAATCCACCGCCAAGTAGTCTGCCCTCCTCATCAACATAACTATCGAGCAATGGTAGGGCTAGACCTCAATTTAACAATTTATCCCACATGGCCATAATCGAAAAAATGTCGGATCCAAAACTTACAAATACATCAGAGCCTTTCTTACAGACCGCACAGCGATGCTTACAGTTGGACACACCGAGTCCGACTTCATCTCAATGGGCGGCCGCGGCACACCGCAAGGGGCAGTACTTTCTCCTTTACTTTTTAACGTCACCCTCTGCAAATTGCCAGAACAACTAAACTGTATAACAGGACTCAAGCACACATCATCAGGTTCCTCCGATCAGCTCTCATTGAGCCCATTCTAATAACATGCACCAGCGGGCGTTCTTCAAATTCGGGTCTTTTACCCATTCCGTTTCACAGATTACTCTGCCTGCAGTGCGAGAAGTCTTCGCCAGGAGGCAATCGGTAGTGTAGCGAAACAAAGCAAGCAGGATACCTTCGCATATCGTCGGCGATCAGCGCCGACAAGTGCGGCAGCAATATAGTCTACGGCATCAAGGAGCTGCAATTTTAGGCCAGCACTCACCTCTCCACGAATGCCTAGTCTTGTCAGGTCGGCCTGCATTATATACGCGGTGCGCGAGTGATGATCAGACCAAGAAAGAGCCAGTGGCAAGACTACGGAGCTTCGGGTCCACTACTCATCTTCCCCTGCATAACTTATATTCACGGGAAGCGTGATCCTCGGGCTCTTACTTCAGCCGCTTTTCTTCGCAGAGGTGGTCTCTAGGACATGGCTGGTCCCTTGCGATTGTCAGTGGAGGCTCCGTTGAGAAGATCGCAACGCGTAAACCATCTTTGCTATCTTGTTTATATCGGTAATTTTTCTTGTAGCCACAACGGCTCGCCGAGGTGTTGCCCATGGCGTTAGCACATTATGCATTAGGAAGTTGCACGTTGTTTAGTGCCATCCCACCCGCCGGCTCTGCGGCCAGCCGTGCTACTGAAGGGGAAACCAAAATAGATTTGGGTAGTGGCTGCAGGCGTAGTCGTTTTTCAGGGAAAGAGAGTTCTTGGAGTTATATCTTCATCTAAACTACAAATGGTTGACGAGCTGTACCCCCCACCACCCTCTTAGAACAAGTGCGCTTTTCGTCTGCTTCCTCTGGCGTCCATGCATTCGTCTTGCATTTTTCACTGGAGAAGTAAGCCTCAGAAAAGTCTTTACCCTCAAGCAATTCTTTCAGAGACGGTGAGAACTTTCAGAGCCGACACACACACAGGGAGCAAAGAATACTGCGACTGGGATTTGCGCATCTGAGAGGAAACGAGGATACATCGGCCGCAAAAAAGACACAAGATAGAAAAAAGAAAAACAATGCAGCATTGCAGATTTCTTTTCTGCGGACGGCGCTGCAGAAGAATGGCGAGTGACTTGGGCGCTCATAAAGTTCAACACAGGAGGAAACAGAGAGGGCAGTGGTGGAAACAAGCAAGTTTCTCTGATGCGACGTAGGCGCTTGGTGTGTCCGTATAGCTGAGCTAATGACAATACCGGGTCTGCTGAAAAAAAAAAGGAAGCCTCTGGGTACATTTTAACCGTTGTTTTGTTGTAGCGTTTTCAGTTATATCACCGATCGAGGTCAACGACCTCTACAGTGTTCTACTTGTCTTCATTATCTATTACATTCTTTGCCTATGTTACCGATACGAATAAAACGCGCTATTTTGTCTTTAGTTGCACCACCACTGTTTTGTATGTTCAGGATGATCCGGAAGGCGCGACCGCAGTTTATTGAGCCCTGATACCCTCGGTTTGTTGCATCACAGACACTTCCGTTGAGCGGAAAAAGGGGAACGACCTTACGAGTAATACCATTGCTGTCAGTAACTGAAACTTGGACGCCACTGAACGAAATGCACACGGAAAGTTTTTTCACGATGAAATATGGCGAATATAAAAACGAGCAAACATCGAAAAAAAAAGCAAAGACACTTGCAATGCTTTCTAACCACGCCTGCCCTCCGAGGCGCTGCTAAAATGATTAATAAGGCTCAGTCCTCTGATTATTGGAGATTTTCTCGGGATATGCATCTTTTAATAATGTAAGAAGAAAGAAAATCTAGCTTTCAACAAATAAATGGTCCCTTTAATTCTGAATAATTCTGAATAAGCAGGTGTCATCAAGAATAATCATAGCTCCTTTATCAGCTTTACGAGTCGGCAACGCTAACTTGTGTTTCGAAGTAGCGCATATATTTCCAATATTTATGAGGCCCCTACATTGTGTCACGAGCTTACCTATGAAGATTTTGATGTGGTTGGCGTGCGCCGAATGCCCCTGTCAGTATTTTCAAGGCGTTCTAACAAGCATCGTAGAACTAATTAGCTTCTCACAGAGTGCCACAGGGCTTACAGTATGCGATGGTAGAGGTGGCCACTCTGCGGAGTCCTCCTGGGTGGTTGACAGTCTTGGCTCTTGCGGAGCTTGAGGCTGTGGCTTCTGCGCGGCAGAGCGGTCTCGGTCCTCCTGATGTTTTGCCACTTCATTTACTGAGTTCAATTTCTTCTGACGGTTTCGTGTCCTCCTCCTGGAGCGACGTACCCCAATTTCTGCTTCTCGGTGAGTAGAATGGTCTCTCACCATTTTCTTCAAGATTTTCATCTCTGTTTTTACCTTCGGACATTCCCTAGATGTTGCTTCATGAGGACCTTTGCAGTTGGCACAAACTGAAGGTTCAATCGTACATGTAGGTCCCTCGTGCACGCCACCACAACGCGGACATGCTTTCGTGCTCGTACACGCAGCACTTACATGTCCAATGTGCTGGCATTTTCGGCACAGCACCGGTCGGGGCACATAAGGACGCACTGGGTGCCTCCACAAAACCCACTTTCACATGAGATGGTAAAGTAGTTGCCTCGAACACTAGTTTGACACACCGTGATTGGCCGAAACGATGGATGTCAGTTATGCGAACAGAACTTGATAGCAGCTGCACCAAGTCCATATCCTTTATCTCTATGTCCACGTCAGAAATCACACCAGCAGTAGTGTTAAGTCCATGAGCGAAGAACGAGCGGACTCGTATGTTGCCAAGGACAGACACGGTCTTCAAATTCTCCACTGTGGCTCTGTTAGAGACATTAACAGAGAGGATATTCCTTCTTGCATTAATATGCACTTCTTTGACTTGGCCCGGAACCAGTCGTTCAAGAAGAAGAGTCAAAGTCTGCCTGTTGATGGAGTTGAGATTCTCTAAATACTCAACAGGCATGTATGAAATTGTGTAAGTGAGAGATTGCTCACTCACATTGGCCTCGTTAGCTGTTTTCTTGCTCACACTGGGTTGGTTAGGCACCTTCGTGGTCACACTGGACTTGTTAGCCCGCTCCGTACGCACACTGGGCCCACACTCAGTCGGGGTTTTGGAAAGCTTCCTTTGCAGGCGCCGACTCACAATCTCGGTGTAGCCACCGTCGAACTCCATGTCATCCGAGTCGAAGAAACTAGATGACCCCGGGAGCTCTGAGGGGAGATCCATACTGCATCCAGGTTGATCTGTGAGGTTCACAGTGCTAACCACAGAAAGCAGCAGAGGCGGCGGGTCATCCGCCATGGCCTGGGACGGCGAGGTTGCCTTGAAGGCCACAGAAGCACAAATTATTTCGAAAAAGCAGGAGCTCGATCAAGAGAAGCTGCCGTTCGCAGCGCTCTTCTTCTTCTCTGTGACACGTCCGCCTGTGCGTCCGCCGGATGTGACTACAACAGATGATCAAATCAGGGCAATGCTGAAACAGCTGATAGGCACCTAATTGATAATTGCTGGAGTGGACACGCTAATTGCCAAGGCTGCTGTCCAAATTTTAGACGCTATTGAACCGGTGCTTGCCACCCTTTAACAGCAGTAAAAAATTATGGCTCTACCGTCGTCAGCACCCTCACTACAGGAGAGAATCTCTCGATCGGCAGTATTGGAATGGAATGCTCGAGGTCTGCGAGGCCGCCTAGCAGATTTCAGGCAGAGGATTTTCAAGTACCGATTTCCAGTGCTTGTAATATGTGAGCCTAATATCACATCTCCTTTTGGGCTGTCCGGTTATGAGAGTTTCCTCTCTGAAGAGGTTGGGCATTTGAGCAAGGTACTACTATGCGTCCGTCGCGACCTCACTTACGTTCGGCATCAAATTCCTGGGGGCAGTAGCAACAAGTATGTAGCAATCACTATGACTTTGAATGGGCGCACAATCTCTATTATAGGTGGCTACATACCACCAAGGGGTCGATTTGATGCCCTACGACTACAATCGCTATTCGACAGCGTTACGGAGCCCCATATAATAGTAGGAGATTTCAATGCGCATCCCCACGGCTGGGGAAGCGCCGTTACGAACGTTCGAGGACAGGATATCGCCACGTTCATGGACAATGCAGGTCTTGTTTTGCTCAATGATGGCACGCCGACCTTTCTACGCGGGACTACCAACAGCAGCTGCCTGGAGCTGGCATTTGTATCCAGGCGCCTCTCATCGTTCGCAACGTGGTGTGCTGATATTGAAACTTACGGAAGTGATCACATACCAACGTATGTGCAGCTACGGTGGTTTCACCGTCTTCCAAATGCCAAAACACGCTGCACCGACTGGAGTGCTTTCCGCATTGTTCTAGAAAAAAAACCTGGGTGAACCTCGCTGATCCAACAGATGTGGAACAGCGTATTATTTCGGTCATGCAAGATACAACGCGAAAACATCTCAGCGACCAATTCCACAGTTCCAGTGGACGTGATCTACGCGCAGCATCGGGCGATTCGTCGGCGCGCAGAAAGGAAATACCGGAGCACAAAGGATGTCTCGGATCTGAGGGCCTCTCGACGTGCCCAGAAGCAAATACAGCGCTATTTGGAGAATCTAGGCAGACAACGATGGCGGTCATTTTTCACCAGATTGGATCCCCGCAAACCACTCTCCAAAATCTGGCACGTCGTTCGAGTACTGCCGACATTTCCCCAGCAGAAACACCCTTTCCGTTCATTGGCACTTTATAAAAGACGGTAAGAACTAGAGGTGGCGGAGGATTTCTGTTCGAGAATTGCCGGAAGCGCTTCTTCACCTCAGCAGCATCGATGTGCTTCCCCCACGATGGACGATCGACTGGACATCCCCTTCACAATTCAAGAACTGAAAGCAGCTCTTTCTGCTTGTACGCATCCTTCGTCCCCAGGACCTGATGGAATAACTTACAATGCGCTTCGTCATCTAGACCCACAGGTAATGGAAGCCCTCTTAACATTGTTCAACCACTCTTGGGCCTCTGCCACTGTTTCACAGCAGTGGAAAAGAAGCCGCATTGTGGCCTTGCTCAAAACAGGGAAGTCGCCATTCGACTTAACATCCTACAGACCAGGCTTGCGAGTGCAATCGAAGCGATGAATCAATATAAAACCGCTATTTTAAACGTTTTGTAGCCAATGATGTATGGGAGATTAGAAATTTTTGAATTACAAAACATGTTGTGGAGCCTGCTTGCTTAGTATGCTCCGTATAGAAGACCCGCGCATTGGAAGGAAACGTGATGACCTTCCGTTTTTCTTTTGTTAATACGTCTTTACTGTCATTATTTATCGTTTTTACTCGAAACACGAGGATGGAGGTAACATCAGGGCTAAATAAGCCAAAAGATACACGGATAATGGATTATTAATGCGACCGCCGTATATTGAATTCCATCCACAAAGTGTGCAAATGTAATAGTCCTCTTTACCATATTGTAGTGACTGTTTTTCCTTGAATGCTGATGTCAGGAAACACGACGAATAGAAAGAGAATGAACAGAAGCTCCTGAATGTGACCGCGAATGAAGTACACGTACATACGTAATTCTATTTGACGTGCGACCAGAGCTCATTGAACGACTCTGCAGGCGAACCCATCTTTTTTCCGCCATCCCTCTGCCTTTACTCAATTTCCTGCCTTTCCAGCCTTTACTGTATACTAAATCAACAGTTATCCTTGCATGAAGACTGCATTAGCGCAGAGTATAGAAATGCGCGGGGTTTACACTATGGCGCCACGTCATCCCGATCTTCCATTGCTATCTTCTCATGAGCGCTAAGCGAGATGGAGAGATGACGGGGTACCAAAATCCATTTTAGCGCAACTTCAGCACACTGCTGCGCATTGAATGGAGCACGAGCACAGTTTTAGGGTTGAGGAAGACTGATTAACTGCTGGAAGTGGGCAGCTGAAAGATTCCTGGGGTCTCTCGGCCGGAACTATTACTCTAGAGCGAGGGAGTTGTGGTCGCCTCATCGTTACGTACGTAACGCGTTCTGTCGCTGCCAGCGCCATGATTGACAATGCCGGCCGGATTCATGCCAGTGCTTTTTGTTTTGTTATCGAGATTGCGGCACACCCACCACAATCCCATCGGGGAAGGCCTGGAGCGGAGTTAATCCATGTTAATCGATCTGTCCTTTTGCTTTTCTTTCGAAGCTGTTCAAGCTTACCGTTCATTATTTCTTCTTGCCGGCATCGACGGTTCTTTCCCTGAGATAAGCGCATTACTCTCGGCATCACTCTTCCTCTTGTGCTCCTGGCTTTTTTTTTCATTTATAGCGCACCAATTTAGTCTCCTCAGCAGCTTGTTTTAGTTACGCATGCAGCCAGATTGTTACTATGCAGGAAGCAAGGAGTGCTTGCCACGTTACGCAGTTCTTCCAGTAAGACATAGCGGCGGACTTCTATCACATGAACAAAATTCTAGCAAGAAGAAAACCTCAGTAGCCAGCGCTTCGCGGGAGAGTTAGTGAAGAAAGGCCCCATTTTGTTAGTACATTTGGTATTTTGAATATTTTAGTGCTATGCCCTTTTTGCGACTTGCGGTCAGACAGGGGTAGAAGTATACCAGCGATATTGTGTTCCTATGGTTTGGTAAGTAATCGCTGACTTGTTTAAGCTTTTAGACAGGCTCATGGCTGGTTTGATGGAAGCGAAATCGAATCATGCACACCAGCAGAAAGAAAGCAATACTTGACTTTCTTTCAAACTATTTCCTTTCATGCAGGCCATGAAAGCTGATTACTGGTAAGTGCATCGCATCATAGAAGATCGAACCATACCCCAAAGGCGGAGCCTAAGTGCCCCTCCATTTTTTTATTCTTTTCAGTATCACACTTTTCGTTTTTCGAGCTATACGTCTTTACTTTTAAATGTTGTTCGCGTCCCTCCTTCAGCCTTTCTATTCCCCATTCCCTTCAGCACGCAGAGTAACATGCAAGAAAACTTTTCAGCCAGTTTTTGTTTCTCGAAAACAAAATCAGTAATAAGGTTGGTCCGTGAACTCACTTTCGAGATTTCTGCAGTCAATAAAACAAATAGACATTCGGGAAAAAAAAAAAACCGACTGTACGGTGCTCCCCTTCACTGCTAAACATTATGTTTCTTTGTGCCAAGCGATGAGCACATCGGCGTGGTGTATGCTTCTGATTCGGCGTTCGTTGGGCACCGCTCTGGAGAATGTGACGTCTACCGGCACATGAAGGTTGGTGATGTGTAACCTCTTTCTTGACGGAACGCAACGTTTTTTTGCTTGCGCTTGTGCATCTCTTGCCTTGGTGACCAGAGAATTTTTTTTTCAAAGTGTCTACCAGCTGCGCAACACTGACCGCATTGTTTTCCAATTAGGTGACTTGACTGTGTCTGTTCGATGCATGGCAGATATAGCCAGCGTCCCGTCAGCGGCACCAGCGCTGTCTTCCTTAGTGATATAACTCGATGCAGGCTTGAATATGTTGGTAGCTGTCTTTGAACCTAAGGTGGGATGCGTTTCACTCACTTTCAAGTTGAATCATGCACAACTGGATTCAGCATACGCGTCCATGGAAGTTAACCAGCGGCCTAGTGAGTTTATATTTCATCCTGTATTGTTCAGTGACCACTGCTTCGCGTCAATTGGTGTTGGGAAACAACGCACTTGTAGGCAATTAATTTGAAAATCATGGACACTTAATTACACATTTGTCATACGAACACTGTATAAAAC
Organism: Amblyomma mixtum; assembly: GCF_055824585.1. Classification (NCBI taxonomy): domain Eukaryota; kingdom Metazoa; phylum Arthropoda; class Arachnida; order Ixodida; family Ixodidae; genus Amblyomma; species Amblyomma mixtum. The sequence goes on along the minus strand of NC_143012.1, from coordinate 226,630,850 downwards.
CGACAACAGACGCCATCGACGTCTTGTGTAATGATCAGAAGGCAGGTAGTGCGGAAGAGTGGGAACAATTTAAACAACAAGTAAAAACAAAAGCGTTGCCAAGATATAGTGTTATAAAATATGAACAGAGACATGTCAAGAAAATTTTGCTGCAAACTTGAGGATATTGTCAGTTGAAGACTGTAACGAGCCAGATATTTTCACAAACGAGATTCTGTTTCTAAAGCAGCATTTTGGAGCATTGCATCACGAACGCTACAGAGCTGCTGCTGTGCTGGCAAAGGCTGCACGCTTTTTGGCTGGCCAACGACCTATCAAACGCCTTCTCGCCGTTGCAAAAAAGGCATAGTAAATTATACCAAATATGCGAGACTGACTGACAAGGGTCTCCGTGGAAGGAAAAATATGATAGAGAACAAGCGTTTTTCCAATTTTACAGAGCCGTATTCGCATCTTTATCTGTTTAAATCGAATTTTCGCCACTAATACAGAGATTAGACGTCGAAACGAAAGCGCGGTTCGATAGCCCTGCTTCTTCTAAGCAAGTAGCAAAAGAAATAGAACTTACCCAGGCAGGTCACCTGGTCCGGATGGGCTCAGAGCTTCATTTTATAAAAAAAATTTTATGCCCCTAGATTTATTGCCTACAAAGCTATACTTATCAGCTTATGAGCGTGGATTTTTGCCTCAGTCCTTCCTAACCATTCCACGAAGGTCCAGTGGTTGATACTGCATAAAGGTAGACTTAGTGAATGTGTCATGATCTTTGGCTTAGTCACGTGTCGCAGAGACATGTACTGATGCATACATGAGTAATTATGAGCATGCTAATGAGGAATTAGGTAAATATGCTAAACACGCTATTGCGTTCTACCCTTCAAGGTTGCACTAAACATTCCCCAAGATATTTTTAAAGAGAATTACTTGACGGGGACGAAACGACAACCCCACGGAGCAGCTAAGATAGATCGGGCAGAAACCACCGAAGGATGTGAACAGCTCAAGCAGGAGATTCGTCCGCGGTCGTTCAGCGATCTTGAAAAAGTTGTTGTTGCTGTTAACTTCAGTAAATATGTGCCGCTGGCGCTTCTTTTTTGTCTTCCTTAGAATATGCGCAGCAAACGGCGCCAGCTCCAATGCTGTCGGCGCAGAACGAAGGATATTCTTGCCGGCCTTTTGTTCTGTAGTGTTTTCTATCATGTTTGGGCCACGTAGCACCTACCTATAGGTGCTCTGTAAATAGCTTTTTCTGCGCGTGCGCGCGCGCACACACACGCACACACACACACACACACACACACACACACACACACACACACACACACACACACACACACACACACACACACACACACACACACACACACACACACACGCGCGCGCGCGCGCGCACGCACACGCACACGCACGCACACGCACACATGCGCGCGCGCACACACACGCACACGCACGCACACACACACACACACACACACGCGCGCGCGCACGCACACACACATATCGTCTTTGTACAAAACCATGTAGAGTAAATACCATGAAAGAAAAAAAGAGCTAAGGTGGTCGTCAATCGGCGATGACAAAAACGTGCGGCTGGCGATTTGCCTTCATCGCCTTCTTTACAAGTTCCAGACGGTGCTCATGCTACTGACACCGCAAATCTGTGGAACACGCAAATAAGAACTAACGCCCTAAAATTCTGTGGATATCCGGTGCGATCATTGATCTGCGTCAAGAACTGTGAAGAGGCTATCACAGAAGAAGGCAACATTCCTTCAATGTTAGAAATTACGGTTGCGCCGGCGAATGGAATAATGTGCAATCAGGAGCGCTCAGTCCTGGCAAGAATACCTCTCATGAGTCTCCGCAACGAATTTTTTAACACTGATCTGCGTCCACATACTTTCCTGTACCAACTGAAAAACAATTTTAAGGCGGAAGCCTTTAATGTCTGATCGTTGTAAGCAGGAGCTGTCGACAGAAATGTCACGCTTTTCAGTTGGTCGAAACGGTCGTGACGTCACAGTGCGCGAATTTCAAACGGGGCCAATTGTACTTTGGCTACTAACCATGCAACCAATTAAAGGGATCATATAGTGATGCTCCAAGTAAGTTTGACTGAGTTTAGTTAATTGCTTACTTAACCAATTAGTCCAATTAACCTTTCTAGTCAGACCAGATAAATAAATAAAACTGAGTAAGAAACTGGCCGAGCTTGGGAATCGAACCCCGGTCTCCGGAGTGCGAGTCGAGCACGCTACCACTCCGCTATGCCAGCTTGATGGTTTGGAATGAACAAAGGTGCCTCTAGTGAATGCGGTGTCTTCGTTCACTCCCATCTTCCTCCCTTCCCGTTACGGCGAGGTTTAGGTGTCCACCGAGATACGAGAGACCGATACATTTCCTTTCCTCAAAAACCAATTTCCCGTCGAGCAAGGCGTATTTGTCCGCGTTTCAGATCGGTCCAAATTGTCGTGACGTCACCACGCGCGAATTTTGACGGGTGCCACCGAAATATGTGAGACAGTTACTGCGCAACTTCCTTCCCTCAAGTACAATTTTCGACTAGTGTCTATTGAGATATGTGAGACAGTTAATGCGTAATTTCCTTTCCTCAAATACAATTTTCATTTTCTTCACTACGGCCCCTCTTTCTTCTTTCACTCACACTTCCTCCCTTCCTGTACCGTGCGGTTCAGGTGTCCACCGAGAGGACAGAGAATTACAGCCCCATTTCCTTTCCTTAAAAAAGCGTTGCGTTCAAAGGGCAACGCATCGCGCCGAACGGGTGGTGGCGTTCCGTGGACTCCCTGGCAGCGCTACAACACGCTGTCGCGTTCCACTCCTAAAGGCGAAGCTTAAGCGTCATTAATTGGCAGTTAATTAATGCACCAACAAAATGTGCAGTGAACAATCGCGTAGCAGAATGCAGCACTCAGGCTTTCGCCTTTCACCACTTTAGCCGCTAAAGTTCCTCGCAATGTTTTAAATTGTTTCTCGCGGGCGAAGAAATATTTAAGGCAATTAAGAGATTTGGTATTCAGCGCTTGAAAGAAAAACAATGCTTCTATTTATCAAGCCCTCGGTAACTTTATATTTAAGGTGTTTTTTTTTCTTAGGTTCTACTTCAACCAATATGTTCTTCAACATAGTGTTGCTTCAACCGAAGCAACAGCGCCTTGCCCTCGGGAATATCAGTTTTTTTAGTAGTTAATGCGCAATAGTTATTGGGGTTTCCTTCCAGTAGAGAAAAAGAAGGAAGCAAAATGTTCAAGTGAGAGAAAGCAGACCATTTCGCCGATTTTGACAATTTTGTTCAGAACCTGAGACAGTAGATCATTGCCTGCAGTTTTGCCGCCGCTTCTCTTTGATCAGGCATCTATTATAAATTCCGTTTCACCAGCTGGGTCTGCCTGTGTCCACTGCGGTTGTTCTTTCCTTCGGCGCTTCTTCGCTTGGACGAAGCAACAGAAGTGCGCGCTGTGCTGAACAAAATTTCCTTCTGGAAACACAGGGACTCCCATGCTAACTTTAATTTTAATAATTTTTTATTATTTATTTTTATTTTCTGATTTACATTTTTTCCCATTTCATATTTTCGCTCTTTCAGTCAGTGCATAATTGAACCATCACATGGGTTGCATTCGAATTTGCACATAAAGCCATCGTCCCGTCTTCGATCTCCCAGCTAACAGGTCCCCTGTCGTTGCGTCGTCCAATCTGTAAACCTGTACCCGATTACTAGTCCTTTTCCTCCTCTATAAACGCTCCCCTTTGCAGCAGTTCACCGCCTGTGTCTTGGCCACTCCCCCGTAGTGGGTATGTGCCATCTTAATTTGAGACTAACCAACCAATCAAAACCAGCGAAAAAGGACGCAGGACCAGGAGAAGACACACACAGACTGTCGCCGGATTCTGTGTGTTCCTGACAGATTTCTGAGCGAGAGGTCAGTGTTAATAATACCCGTCTTCTCTTTCGTGCCATGAACCAACCAATTTCGCTGAAAGGTGATTTTCATCAAGAGCGAGTGGGGAGACCTGCAGCCCATAATATGATTATTAAGGTTCATTAATCAGTTCGGTTCCCAGGAGATTAATTATCGCGTTTTATGATTATTTTCCGCATGACATGACCCGTAATAAACGTCACCGGTGGCTCCACCATTGACTTTCACCGTAGAGCGGAGGGTCGCAAAGCTCTATAAGCCGACGCCGCCTCGCTGCCGGAGTGCGACTAAAGCCGTAGGTTTTATACTCTTTCTCTCGTTGCTCTGGCGGTGGAAACGGTTTTTTTTTTTGCCCCCACGCGTACTTCGCAGTAATATATTATCCTCATACGAAGCGAAATGCTACACACCGCTGCCAAGTGGCTTTCACACGTGCGCCTGAGGGCACCTTCATTGCTCTCAAAAACTGAGGAAATACGCAGAAAAAGTGAGGCAATATTCTGTCAGCTTCACGCATACGCTTGCATAATATTTTTGACCTCATTCGCAGCCTTTGAAGGCACGTGAAATAGAAGGCGGGGTCGAGAAGAAAATGTTATAAAAAACATGTTGTGGGTAAGAGAAAATTCGCTAGGCCGATGCCGAGAAATTTGGCACGTGGCAGGAAGGATCACCTGTAGACATTTTCACTATTTAAACTTTACTCAGCACACGTGCGTTCCGAGCTGCGCCGCAAACCCGTAGCGGGCTGCTTTTATAAATGCCGCCAATTGAATCGCTACTGCCACAATGTAGTGATAATATAAAGATATATATATAACAAAAGATATATATAACAAGAAGTTGGGCGAGCACCAATAAACCTTGTACACATTACAGGAAACAATTAAGCAACCGAGTACAGTGACAAATGCTGCATTAGTTAAACTCCCTTCACTGGTTAATTACAGCCCATAAAAAATAACACAACAAATAATGTGAAGCAGTCCTATACGGTTACGTTATTTTTCATTTTTCTTTCAGTATTATAGCTCAGAAATGCACGGAAGAGAATGAGCGGATGCGGCTCGCTTGATTTATAGTCAGTCGCAGTAGATACGCTGGCAATTTTTCCTGCAGGTACTTTGAGAAGTTTTCTAGGGCATTCTTCCGATCTTTCCTGGTGAACGCATAAGTACGAGACTCAGCGTCATCTGAACTTACACACCGCATACGAAAATACTTTGCTATAAGACACAAAACCCTTACGCACCGACTTGTAATTATGCAAAGCGCTGCGTTTCGCCATTGTTCATGCTCTGAACGGACAAAATCCAAGCTCATTAAAGATCTCATTCTGCTGTGCCATCGTGGTGAAATGCGAAGCACGACAAATGAGGCTTTAGTAAAATGCATGCCGCTCCTTCTTGAATAAGTCGTCATTGTCGCACGCATAGCTCGACCAAACTTGGGTGGCTGTCTCTCTAAGGCAAGAGAATTGTGCGATGACAAACATTTCGTACTGCGTTCACGATCTCGATGTTACAACATAGGTTACATCTCATATTCGAAGAAAAAGTTGTAGGGCTTTATAACGTCGTTCAACCTAGTAGCTGTGCGAAAGCATGTGTTTAGCCTGGTTGGCTAAACCAGGTTGGTTATTTTACTTCTGCATAGGTTGCTGCTATTGCAAGTTTGGCCGAATTCATCCTAAAGGTCGACATGTCGTTGTCTACAGCTGTAGTTGTCTACGCCCCTGCGGACTTATCCATGCTTCCTCCCATTGGTTGTAACTTGCGCGAAGCGCCTCCGAACTAACTCGACCTACCCGAGTTGCTCCGAGGCTTCACAAAAGATTCTGTGTTGGGACCATGTTAAGCATCGCTTTAGCCCTAAAAAGGGAGTTAATAGATCGTGAGTAATTGATAGCTGAAAAAAATAGTTGGATTACCGAGAGCATTACTGCTTAAGAAAATTAATCAATGAATAAAAAAACTCGAAGGAAAATATAATTTATAGCCCTAATCAATTACTTGTAAGGCGTTATAGCTGCAAGTCTGCAAGTCACCATTTTTCAGGCCGCGTGTGTGTGTCACCGTGCGGCTCCGAAGGCAGGATGAACAAGTTTATGCCTTCTTGCGGTAGAGAACGGAGATCGCTGAGTTGGGGGGATTGGCGAGCTTTTTTGCGACAGCCTATTTAGACACTTGGAATGAGATCAGCAAAAAGGAAGAGCCTAATATATATCTGCGCGTTCATGCAGGGGTGTTGAACTCTGTCAACAACATTTGTCGAGACTGGAATCAGCGTTAGAGGGGTGAGAAGATTTGGGCGAAAGTGGTGTTGCCAGGAGATTGTTCCAGTGCACGAATAGCGGGGCCCTGCCGACTGACTGTCGATTTTTTATTATTAAAACCGAAGCGCCTATATTAGCTAGGGGAAGCTTTCAGTTCGCCTTGCGCTACGTGCAGCGCTACCAACAGAGCAGTTGATGCGTCATCAACATATAGTCTTCGGCGCGTCCCGTGGTGGGTGAAGCTGTCGTGCAGTGTGAAGGAGCCCAAGTTTACCTACATACAGTTAGGCAAACCCTTCGTCAAATAATAAGAGCATAAAGCTTTTGATTCTACAAGATGCTATGTGGCCATTTATAAATTGCAGGCGATCTAAATCTCGTGAAGCTGAGATGAACTCTCTCGTTTGCCAGAACAAAGGAAAATGCCATTTAAGCAGACTGGCAGCATATGTGTTGGGCGATTTACTTATGGAAATGGTTGGTAAGAGAGTAACACCATATGCTATGAGAGATGGATATTTTCTTTAGGTTTTTTTTCATTCAGATAATATGTTTGCGCGTTTAAACATGTTCCACGCCCGTTGTCACGCCTGCTCTCAAATCATATTTCCAGTACGATAAGGACAAAAAGCCTTGTTGCTCTCTTTAAGTACCATTTTCTGACTAACGCACTTTCATTTGCCTCCCCAATCGTCGAATGGTTGCAAAGATATAAAGAGCAGAAAGTGCGGTAAATCACCAGCTTCTGTCCGACTTGATTGCTACCATTCAATGTGGCAGTTAGAGATAGAGAATAAATGAAGCCTTCAAGTAGTGAACTTTCCGTTGCGGAGTAGAGAAGGCTGACAGTTTGCAACAATGACATCAAATGAGTTCACTGATGCGCTCCGCGTTTTGGTGAAACGCTCAGCGATAGAGAAAATTATCAGGGCGCACGAAAAGTTTACGGGCGCTTCAGCACAAAGAAGCGGAAGAGAATATAAAGCAGGTATTCACGTCGAGCAGCAGACGCTGTAGTACAAGAAAAAGATAAGAACGCGATCTGTATATGGACGCCAGGTATAAACGAAAGGAGGCAAGGCTGAGTAATATTTAAGAAAGGTAGCGGTTAGAAGTTAGAGGCCTTTAAGTGAGGTTTCAAAGAAAATGTTCGAATGATTTCTTAGTTATGATACACACAATGTAGTTAGGGTAATAAAGGGCGCTGACTGCAAAGACACCCAGAAAATGTAAAAGGGCGTGTTGATCTGGGAATTGAGTAACTAGCAAATGGCGCACCGGATGTCATACACTGAAGCTAATTCCTTCATTCTGCTTCATTCTGTGTAGTGGAATACCTTGAGATAGGGGGTGTCGGTGAGTTCGTATCAAGGTTTCTCAATAAGCTTGAAAGTAGCAAAATAACGGACACAAGCATGTTTCCAGTGTTGTCAACACTCTACACGCGACGACGGCTCCGTCGAGCTTTCACAAGAAAGGACAAGCGTCCTTGTTCATCGAAGTCTTTTTGCATATTCCTCCATCGGTGGTGTGAAATAATATGCTATCTTTTATAACCAAGAAGAAAACTTCCGCATGTAATTCATGAAGCGAATCGAGCCCAGCATGGTGAAAAGAGCAGTGTGGATTGAATATTGGCTGATTTCCTTTTATCAACTTATTGAAGACGTCCAGGACGCTGTTGACATTTTGCTTCGCATCTTTGTTCCTCTGTTTTCCTTGTTAAGGCGGATGCCAAGATCTGTACAGTTGCCTGTACACCAAGGCCCATCGTCTTTCGTATGTCAGCGGTTTAATGGCACGTCTGTGGTGCCACATCGATGGGGTTTTGGGAAACCATCGGAGACCAGAAGGCCGGGAAGGAACTGAGGAGAAGCAGTGGTAATAACGTGACACTTAGGACAGTTTAATGGAATCTTGTAGTGATACGCTACTAACATGTAACAGCCGCCGCGGTGGCTCAGCGGTTATGGTGCTCGGCTGCTGACCCAAAAGACGCGGGTTCAATCCCGGCCGCGGCGGCTAGAATTTCTTTGGAGGAGAAATTCTAGAGGCCCGTGTACTGTGCGATGTCAGTGCACGCTAAAGAACCCCAGGTGGTCGAAATTTCCGGAGCCCTCCACTACGGCGTCTCTCATAGCCTTAGTCGCTTTGGGACGTTAAAAAGCCCATAAACCATAAACCAAGCTACTAACAAACAGGCTACTCCTGCAGGTAAATGAGTAATTGCAAGCTAGAAAATAACATAAATACGGGTGTCGCCATCGCCGTTTGATTTCGCCAGAAAAGTGCATGCGTTCAGATAGACTTTTTGTTTCGATACCAGAGGATATGTTACACAGTCATTCACTTCAAAAATGGCAGCAACGAGTCCTCGGTGTAACGACTGGAGTATGAATTGAATGGAGACAAAATTTTCAAACCAATCCTTTTTTCACTTTACATCCATTTTTTTTTGCTGCCGCACAAGCGTTAAAATAGTCATAGAGAGCAAGAGAATCAGTTTTTGTTGAGAAGATTAGTTGTATTAAGTTGTCCTAAGAGCCCCGTTAAGTTTGTAGGAAGTTGCAAATACAACATATTTTGTTGGAACCATAGCTACGTCCTAATGATGTTTCTTGTGAGCAGCCTTGAAAGCCTAATCGTGTTTTGGTAATGAGTGCCGAAGCACACCGCCTCAAGATGAAGTGACAGATATATCCGTCTTGCTCAGCCCAACAAACATATTCCGGTAGTCAGTTGCTTGCAACGGGCAAGATGGCACAGAAATGAATGCTTGCTCTAAGTGCTGGTTACAGTAAGCAGCCCTTGCAGGCTCAAAAGGAAGTTGTGAACAATTCTTGGTAGTTACAACTTGACACTCCGGTAGGCGTGTAGTACATAAGCTTGAAATCTTCCTAGTCATTACGTGTTCCCAGATTAAGCTGCCTAGATAACATGTTCCAACGGCTACGGACAATATTTGGAGTGAGCACGCAGTATAGAAACATCGCTCACACGTAAAAAGACCGTGGCTATATTTATTTATGACTGCGAGCTTGGCTGTAGAGGTTCCGGGATCTCCTGATTAGGTCAATCATGTTGCCTTGCGGTGATCTGAACTACTGATAAATCAACTTATTCTGCTTTTATAACCAGCTTACTGTTCTGCGCAGTGTGCCAAAAATGCGTAAAAGTACCATCGACATAGCCTAGACTGCAATGGACACTAAGAAAAGCTCCATACTATTCTTATTCTTAGTTAAGCTAGAATAAATATTTCTTTTTCTGGCGATTTTTTTTTGGAAGGAAAGTACGCATTTATTGTTGAGAAAGCTTGCAAATATCTGCCGCGTCTGGATTCAAAGCAGTGGCGTTTCAGCCCAAAAACACTCCGCAAACAGCGTTTCGAAGTCAATGGCGCTGTAGCCTAAACTCAGGGATTCGAGATGGAAACTTTCTTGAAGCACCGCAGTTTACTCCGGAAAACAGCTGGAAAACAATTCGTGTCGATACGTACTTTTCGATTTAAAGCTATTAAACCCCCTCGTTTTAATTTTAATGAAAGTACCTTTATATTTTTAAGCATGATCACCTATGCGTTTCGGTTAACTTCAGTTTGTCGTCAGCGTCCCTTTCATTAGAAAAGGTTGCTGAGATGGTCCTTCAAGAAAAGAAAAAATGTCAGGAGAAAAGGAAGAAGCCGGCAACGCACAGTCTAAATAAGGTTAGCTATGGGACAACTAATGTTTTCCGACCGGAATATGGCATAAACATAGTGGCTAACCGTAAACCATTAGCATACCCGTACAGAACGCTTGACGTCCTGGGGCTTTCATGCTTTTTTGTCTGCATTCGTGATCTTGAATATGATGATAACGATGGTCATGGGCTTGTCCTGGTGATATCTGAGAAGCTAGGGTGAGAAGGGCTTTAGCTTTCTCTTTTCGTTTCTTTCATTTGCTGCACTTGGAAAAATTGTTTGTTTTAAAACTGAGCTTGCTTATGCTACCCAACCAGGCTCCCTAAGCTTCTCTCTCTGTGAGAAGCTTAGAATGCTGACACATAGTGCTTAGCGCTGACAAATAGCATACTGGTAATGAAACGTATGAATGAAGAAACGGGGCACTTGCGCCATTAGGTGTGCGTCGTTCGCAGTGTACCTCCGGAGGCATTTGGAATGCCTGCGGAGCAGTCCGCCATGTTTTCTGTGCCACTGCGACAGGGCAATCATAACCACGCAGGTCTTTTCAGTTCTGAATCGCACGTTTTGATAACGTGGGTGCGATGCAGGCAGCGATTCCCTTTAATCAATGAACGCCATACCATGCTACACACATTGTAGTTATATGCACCTTCAAAAGATCTGAGGACGAAGTCGAGATTCTTCAATTTTGCACTGAAGAAAAAAAAAACACGTCAGAGGTTCACCCTTGTGGTAGTTAGAATTTCAGCAATATTTTTGGAACGGTGCCAGTCGGTTTTTTTTTTAAAGTAATTCATATAGGAATCTTTGGTAGGCGTAGGCCCTAGGTGAGAGACGTAGCCACCAAAACGCGCGAGCCCAACGTGAAAGATAAGAAGGTCATAAGGACAAGATTTCGCCGTACGTTCTGTACAGAGCTGTGGTTATAAAAATGCCGCAGCTGTGGACACCAGCACGTCCTCGAGGTTTAACACCGCGTTGGGCAAAGCTATAGCCTGCATTTTTTTTAATCAGGTCCGATTCCAGAATACCATTATAACCTTTCCGGGACTCGACTAATGAAAGAAAATTGGTAAACTGATTTTTGAGGAAAGGAAATTGCGCAGTATCAGCCTCGCATGTCTCGGTGATGATTACTGTTTCTATTTTTAGTGCTTACTTTGCGAGATATGCAGGGGTGAATTTATCAAATAGTAACAATTTTGCAAGAGTGCAGAGTTTTCAAAGGAGTCCAGAACTAGGTTAGCACAGAAAAGCCTGAGCGCAGGCCGTAACTGCTTCTTTTGTTTCGAATTGCAGCTCTAGCACTTGCATTCGGGCTTATTCTTGTCAAGCTTCATTTCACAGAATTCTGTTGCATTTTTTTTGCTGCGTTAAATGTGTTGACAATGACCCGGGCGGAATAATTTATGGCTTTGAATAGTGCTCGGACACATCAAATTGCCCACTCGCCACTTGCCAAATTGCCCACACAAGCTACTCGTATTACGCACTCATGATGAGAAGCAGTCGACGCCGCGATGAAATAACTGGCAAAATGTTGTGCACCACAGAACTGTATCTGTCGGGCTGTTAACGTTACACGGGCTATTACTCATACGCTATGGGTCCTTTGCCAACCTCACTCAGTCAAGAAACAGAACAGTGCGCCAGACAAGCGACTGTAGGGGTCAGCATGAGTGCATCTGAATTGGTCGGACTCTCAGGTACCATTTATAAAATGTTTGTGGAGTGCAAAAGATTCCCATCAAAAATCTCATATGCAGCTGCGCAGAACCATTGCGGCATTGGGCGCGATGCGACAACGTGGGGCGCACTCCACTCAGCCAGCATGCGACTTAAGTGACAGGGCGAACTTCGTATGATGACGTTTAGCAAAACATAGAAGCTCCGCCCAGAGGCAAAGAATATTGCAGGCAAAACAGGCCCAACTTCTCGCCTCTTGTATGGGTTTGGTGGTTTGTTTCATGCTGCGGAATAGAGGCCAGATGAGAAGCGCGATAAGCAGAAAAAAGAAAAGAGCTGAGATTGAAAAGATGGGTCGTGGTAGCGAAGGATGAGAGAGCGCAAATCGCAATGAACGGGAAATGACTAAATTTCGCGGTAACTAGCAAAGTCGTTAGCTGCTTCAGCGCTTTTTGTGCGCTTTATCTCGTCTCTTGCCGTGTAGCCTATTTCCATCTCCTCCTCAGCTTGACCCCACTCCACTCCATTTACCAAACTGCGCCATTCGGTGGCTGCACACACAAAAAAAAACTTTCTATTTTGCTAGCGTCGCTCAGTACGCAAAAGGCCTCCCTTTGTGGCTCCGCGAGCAAGACCTAAGCGTTTTTTTTTCTGAGAACGTTCATCGCACGCCGTGCTCGGCGCAAGCGGCGTTGATTGCACTCTGTGGCAAAGGACGCCGGCGTCATCGTCATTTCGATAACGTGGCTTCAGAGAAGATGAGCGAAGCGTAACCACTGAAAACGCGTAAAGAAGCAGCACCAGAGCGACCTCCTCTTTGAGGCAGTTCTCCTCCAGAGTACTCATCGTGTTTCCTGGGTCGTCTGCTGAGCACTTTCTTAGGTGGCGGTGATAAGGGCGTAGTTGAGGTAAAAATTACAAGCTTCGTTTTCCCTGCGCTCACATATCGCCAAAAGATGCACTATGACGTCGCGCAACTCGATGGCCTTTCATCTCACACGCACGTTTTCATTCGCTTTCGCTCTCCTCGGTCGAGTCAAGCAGAACAACTAGTGAATGCGTTGCCTAATGAGTGGGAGCAGAGATTAAGAGCCGGTAGAATGGGTGATTTTGGGGTCGACTATTCGAGGAGAGAATTAGAGTGGAAGGATGCTAATAAATCTGCTTCCACAGCATTCCTTCGTTCGCTACCACCGTGTCGTTTAGGAGCGCTGAATAAAGCGGCAGTGTTAGTTAGGCCCCACATTGTAACCGCTCAAATAAAATGCCTTCAGTTTTCTTGCGTCGGCTGCCTTCTTTTTTTGCCCAATATGCAAAGTTACAGGCTACTAGAGAGCACTGATAAAATTGGCTATAGCGTCGCTCAAGTGTGTTGCGCATAATGTTGGCAAACTGCACAGACTGTCGCTTCATCGCCCACTACTTTAGTGGCAAAGATATGAACTGCGTGAGAGGCTACATCTGTGAAGATAACCTTTCGTCTGTGAACAGCGCCTTTCTTTGAGTGCATCCTTACTAGGAGAGGTCATATCACCTGTCGATTACCTTGATGCGCTTCGCTCTGTGCTTCTCTCCTTTTCTGTGGTGCGATACGTTGCAAGGTTTCATCGCATTCTCTAATGCACAGTAGTGTAAGCAAGGACGTTCCTCGAGTACGTTACTGGCTTTTTATGCGATTGCATAAGGAGCTCGCCGGTTCGTCTGGCGCCGTCCGGTTTCACGCTTGAGTACCGAATGTATAGTATATCGTCTACTTGTACAGTCTTTGTCAAAAGTAACCAGGCTGCACGTTTTTATTCTCAGTCGTATAGTAAGGCTATTATACCAGCCCTCCAGCTCTAAATCTCTGTATGGTAAGTAGAACCCCTGCCCTCACCTTTGAAGAACTTTTTGATCTTTAGGGAAGCCATGAGGGCTCTACTATACGAATGATAAGCAAACCTTGCAGCCTGGTTACTTTTGACAAAGACTGTACTTGTGGATCAAGTGATGTGCGCACACATATAATGGGATCAAATGGAGTCATGTGACTACGCAAAAATTCTCAGCAAGCGGTACGTTACATAAGACGTGACGTCTCCAAACCAGAAGAGGTGGCATGAACTGACATCACCAAACCAGAAGTGATAACCAGAAGGGACGGCACCGAATCGGAAGTGTTTTCACAAGGAGTCGCTGCAGGCGGCATGATGTCTACGTAACGCCAAGTAAACGCTGCGCCATTATAAGGGACATTGACTACATCCTTGCGCTATCACAAACCAGGATGGTGATTGCCTAGGCGTCTCCTAAGTGTTTAACGGGTGTTCTTTCCGTGGCAGATTCTGTTGAAATTTAAGAGTACTCACCGCGGTAACCGTTGCCAACTGATGTTGTGAAGGTAAAGGATGCGCAATCAAATGACGAACCACGAAGAAAGACACAGGGACACACACAAGCGCCTTACCTTCACAACATCATGTACCAACTAGGCCCTACCCAAGTTTTGTTGAAGTTGCCAACTGACTTTTACACCCTTGCAGACTGCTTTCTTTTTGCGGAGTTGAATTAAAGGGAGACTGAAGCACCTTTTTTTTTTAAATCAGGCTGGCAGCGGCATCCTATACTTTTTCATGCTGTATACTGGAATATTGCATCCAAATCAGGCAAAAACAAGCGCGAATTGCCTTTTTTAGCAGAAATATGCGGCCTGCGCCGCCGATCGTGATTATATATATGCGCATCGTGATTATATATATCCGAATATGCGCCGCCGATCGTGATTGGTCAAGAGAGGTCGTTACGACACTTTGAGGACTGGAAAAGCTGCCGATGCGGATCCGGTGCTCCGTTGAGTGCAGATCACAGCTTTCCGTGGTGTTGTAAAAGCGAATATGGCGGGTATTTTTTTTTTTACTGACCTCCAAAGAAAAGGATACTACAGTTTGTTCATTACACGTATCACCTGAAACCAAAAAAGACGCACGCAATAAATTCTACGCCTAGCACAAGCATACGCCAGCGTGAAACACGCATATGCAGTCCATGCGTAAAAGGTGCCAGCACAACCGCGGCTCGTATGCTTTCCAAGATAGGGGTGCGAACAATACTCAAGCCGATTACGATCACCGGACGCCTCCTGGCTCACCCGAAAGAGCGTCATCGTAAAGAAAAGGCCGAAAGCGTTGTTTACAAAAAATCCTGTTTTCAGTACCCGGCGTAGTAGGTTGGGGCAACAAAGTATTTCAAGGAAACGATGAAGCAGCAGAAAGCTGATGTCAGAATGAGTGAAGCCCAGTAGCCTAGCACTGCGAGGCATGTGACCACAGGATAGTGACGCAATCACTGTGCGCTGGAAACCAAGCCAAATAGGCGCACAAGGCTGCTGCTTCATTCGTGGCGTGTTCAGCAGATGCCGGGAAATATTAACGGCTCTCTCGAAAACGTTCGCCCTTCCTAGATCAGCAGTTTAGGTTCAGTGAACTGGTGGCCAACTATATGTGTGTTTAAAAGCCAAGCTAGCTGCAACTCTCCCGCTGCCACAACTTGATTGAGAAACCGAATAAGGTTGCGAAACATGGTGTTTTTTTTTGGCAATAACTTGGTTGACATTCATTTCTCTCTTAAATTTGCATCCGAAATCAAACAGACCTCTGCCGAACGCTTTCGTTTTAATCGCTTAGCTACGATTAAACGAGATGCCGCGTATGAAGAGCTTCGATGCTTGCTTGCTTGCTTGAACACGTCGAACCGAGTATAAAATCGCTAACCGAGCCTTGCTTAGCACCCCTCAGGTGGTCTGGCCGCGCCTAAGCTGAGCAGAGCGACACATGCTTGAGCCTGTATAAGGTTTCTGCAGGGGCTAAGTGAGCATGCTTCTACATTTAGAAGTGGCGCTTCTTGGCATTGGTGACATGCATCTCATACGCGAGAAAATCGAAGGAACTGTGTGATAGTTAAGCCGTGCCTCTTTGACAGAAATCACTAGAGATCACATTAAGGACCAGCTCTGCATGCAGCTGCTCTGACGAAAGAGCTTCGAGTAGAGTACGCTTGCTTTGGTCCGCTTGAATTCTACCTCGTCACAGCAGCGAGCGCCTGTGCTGCGAGTTTATGATCTTGCGGAAAACAGTGGAAGACGACACAGTCGCGTCCGTAGTTGTTCGTGGACACGAACGATGAGCGGTACCTCGTGTTGAACCTGACGGTCAAGGTCGGCTGACACGCCTTGTACGTCACAACGCACGCAATACGAGAAAAAACGCACGCAGGAAGAGAAACAACGCTGGCTGAAAGCTCGCTCGGGTGCGTCGAAGTATCCCCGGCTCCTCAATGTGACGTCACGTAGGCCGACAGGGACGCGGTTTCTCTCTCCGCTATTCTCCTGCTTTGCGCTCGCGCGGGAGGCGGGAGATTTAAACATTGCGCTTTGAATATGTGATTGCGCCGCTCTTTTAGCCAAAATCGAAAAAGTAACTTCACAAACGTTATTAGCAATGACACTACCTCAAAGCCCTAGAAGGTTAGCTGATTCAAAAACCGCCGCAGTATCCCTTTAGAGCATGTAACGTAAAAGAACCGTGGAGCCATGGAGACGCACTACTGCCAGTTATCACCGGGAACTTAGTCGCCGAAACCTCGTTGAACGGTGCTTGACTCATAACTTCTCCCGATATACCACACTGCCGCCACTGCGAGACGGGACACTCATCAGCCACGGCGAAGGGGGGTCGCCCAGAAAAAAGAGACCTGGCCAAGAACTGTGCTCAAAGAAACAGCCACCCATATATGCCTATGGAGTCAATGCAAGTGGTGGGGAAGGCGCTAGCACTTCACTCTGTAAATTTGCTCACTGTGTACTACGAGAAATAGCTGCAAACTTTGAGAAATGGGCTGGAAACTCCACAAAAAACACGGACGAGAGCTTCCAGAGAAGGAAGAAAGCTTGCAATTTGCCGTAGAAGAAAAAGAAAAGATCTCAGGAAACAAGACAAAAGCGAAAATAATGGCACGAGAAGCAACTATAGAGGAAACGGAATAAGAAATTCGGGATGCAAAGCGCACTCTAGAGTTTCCCAGGGGGCCGCCCTTTTGGAGAGACGGGGAAAGAAGAGAGGAAGACAGAAGGGTGATAATCGGTTTCCCTTGAAGAGATGTAGATATAGCGAAGCAAAGACGAGGCAAAGATAGGAAGAAATATCTAGGCTCAGAGCAGTTATAGGAGCGGCAAGCCGACGCACCGAAGGTCCACTGCTGGAGCGAATTGGGCCAGCGAGGTCAAGGGAGGGTGAGCGAGGCAGGACTGATGGCTGAGGCACACAGAGTCGACGGACCGTGCACTGGTACGACCAATGCAAGTCGGGCTCTCAAAGACGACACAAAGCGGCGCTGTTCGGGCTGCCTTTTGGCCTTTGAGGGCAAACTGAATTAAGAGTACTATGTCCCGACGGTCTACTCCTGCAGTTTGTATACTAAACATGCCCACAGTCTCACACAAGACCTAGACGAGATACGAGCTTTCGCTGACCTCCTTGTTTCGCCCCAATCCAGACAGTGGCTCTCTACACCCCCCCCCCCCCCCCCCCCTCCCCTTCTCAAGCATCCTCTGTAGCCTCGTGAACTTCGAGGTCAACGACGCGATGCCTGCACGCGCCTGTGGCAGCGCTAGAAGCTGAGCCCGTGGCCGGACCACCTAATTTCATTCCCTCTTACGCAGCTGGCCATTTGCGTGTGCTTCGTTCCAGTTGGACTGGTAGTTGGGCGAAAAGACCCAAGTGAGAAACTTGCAGTTCAGGTGGGATAACTAGTGGCTTAAGGCACGCACGATTTGGAAACACTACGTGTAGCCCGTCTGTTTACAATTGTTTTGGGCCTGACTGCGGCGGACATATATGCATTTGGCTCGGAATATGACAGGCCAATTTTTCGTGCTTCCTGAGAGGTTACACAGTAAACGTGCCTCCGTAAGTGTGCGGAAAGAGGCGGCTAAAAAGAGCACTGCAGACGAAGCGGCATGTCGAGTTGGTATAAGCTGCTGTAACAGCTAACCGTGACAGTGTCTCCCGCTGCAAGCGTTAATGCTGAGCGTATAGTTAAGGGTAGATTACTAAATCAAAAAGAAAATGACTGTCGATTTCCGTATTTACGTAAAACCTTAATTAGGTGCGCTAGCACTTTATGGCCATTGTTTTGCATTTTCATCATCTACCTGCCACCTAGGTAACGAGACCTTGCGACATCACTACAATCTGACAGGTTCCTGGGTACATTAAACCCGTACCTACACCAAGATGTTACGAGCCGGGGTTTATTCAGTCCAGAACGGTCGACTGAACCCAGCTTGGTCCGCTTGCCGAGCAGGAGATGCATCTACCTCATTCTCTTTATCATCGTGCCGACCACACAGAAGAGGCATCGTTTAGTTATAGTCGCTAAGCTTCCCCGTAAGCAGCCCAAACCCGCAAGGTGAGTTAAAAAGGACTTTTGATGCCGAGGACATCGGCAGAGTAGCCTCCAACGTAGAGGTGCCTCGGGATTTGTCCGAACTCTAGAGACGATTCAGTTCAGATGCGCATCAAAGGGAACAGGTGTGCGTGACAATGGGTTTGATGGCTACCGCGAGAATCTGTGTGTGCGGTCTCTTCCACCAATTTCATGGTTATTATTCACGGACAGTTACATGCACGTTGGCAGTGCAGTAAGAATGACTGCATATTAAGAGCACTGACTCTTAATCTGACTCTTGGAGCGAACAATGTCAACGGATGATCGCGTGGCACACCTAGTGTTGTCACTTTTCTTGCGTTACAGTGCGTTAGGCAGGGATTCCAAGCTACTTTTTTTTTTAACAGGATAGGGTATACGATGCAATGTTTTGTCACTGTCATCAACCAGAAAGTAGATGTTAGTGTCTAGAAAGAATGGTTAATTGGGGTTTAACGTCCCAAAGCGACTCATGCTATGAGGGACGCCGTAGTGAAGGGCTCTGAAAATTTCGACCACCTGCGGATCTTTAACGTGCACTGACATCGCACAGAACACGGGCCCCTACAATTTCGCCTCCATCGAAATTCGACCGCCGCGGCCTGGTTCCAACCCGCGTCTCTCGGGCCAGCAGCCGAGTGCCATAACCACTCATCCACCGCGGCGGCTATGTCTAGAAAGAGTAAGGAGCAAAAATAGAAGTGCACGAGGAAAGGCCTCGGAGTTAAAGCGATTAGAAACATTCCTTCAGCTCATTATAATTATTGTTTTTATTCGGTTTAAAATATAAGATTTTTCCTGTGAACATAGGGCAATGCTAACTGCAATGAGGTGAGTTTCTAAGCCTTTCATCGAGGTAAGGGGACAGGCCATTTTCTTTGAAACAGTTTTACAGCAACTTTTTCTTATTTTGATGAAATGAAGGATTAGAAACGTTTATCTAAAGCAAAAGTGTGCTTAGTGACTAGCGTCCTTTCAGGTAAAGCTGGAAGTAGCCCAATCCTCTAATAGTCGAGAAGAAGTGTTCTAACATTGTGCTTCGGTGAAATTATTTGCGTCGCCATATGAAACCTTGTTCATCTCAACTGGTTTCATAATTTTTCTTCATCCCTGGCCAAACAACGAAAGAGAAACTTCGACCAGATGACCACGACAAACGGAATTTCGCTTGCGGACGACACAGGACGCGTATCGTAAGGGGAACAAAAAGGTTACCGATTTAGACGGGAAATTACAATGACCGGTGCTCTGGTGGAGTATATATGAATTGGGATGCCGGCTTCAAGAATAAGCCTACGAAGCAGATGCAGCCTTATAAAGAACGCAGCCAGATAGGTTGGGCAACAAGAAAGTATTGTGTTCGTCACTCTCCGCCGAATAGCGAGAACTTTGAGGACGCACGTTACGTCACTTTCAATTTGTGCTGGTGGCAGCAATCGGTATAAGCGAGCACCCTGTGTGTCGTCTCTTGCTCCGCACGTCGCACACGGAGCGGTAACCCACTTATCGGCTTATGTGGACAGCTTTCGCGGTTCTGCTTGGGAGGCTATACAGCACAGCTGCCAGCCTTGCGTGCAAATGAATGAGTCTGAATTCAGCTCCGCTTAATGTAGCGCACAGGAACAGATCTCGTTCGTCGCGCCTTATACGTCCATCCCGATCTGTTTTAGCTGAGAAGCTGGGATCGGCTGGGACGTGGAATAGGAATCCACTAGTCTTATCTCAAATTCTTATCAGCGGCCCGATTACTGCTATAGGTTAAGCTGGGCACAGCTGAGTGTTCGTTGGCCACAAAAATAGAACGAAAAATATAATTGTGCTATAGACGTAGGATATTGGTGGTTTGAGGGATCATCCTACATTTATTGGTTTTATATTAACGGTAATAGTACCCCTTAATATCCTGTATAGGCGTCTTTGAGTGCCTTTTTATTTCGAGGGAACTTTTAAAAGGGGAAGGAGTTAGAGGGGAGCGAGCTCATACATTGTGCCAGGTATGCTCACTCCTTTGCGATTCGCTAGTCATGTCTTTGCGGAGGAAGGCGATGAGGACAGCCTTTTACCGTGCGCCTTCGCCATAAACCGTTGAGCGCCTTTCATGCGTCGCTGATCGGCACGCACCCCAAAGAACGAAGAGAGCGATAGGAAGAAAACTTGAAACAAAATGAAGCGTTCAGACGTGTTACTTGAGTTCTGTTCGTAGCACGAGATCAGCCCAGGTAGCTTGAGCGGAAGTTTACGAAATTCGGCCAAATGCTGCTACAGACTCTACGAAAAGACAGGGCTCAATGGGCCCTGAATGTAACGCATGTCTGACCTTATAAAGATTGGAGAGGGAGTGAGAGGTGAAAGCGGAGTTGCGACCGTCGAGACGTCGTCCTCAAACTAAATGGGGCGCAGCAGCACACCGGTGCACTGCCAACTGCATACATGAATACCAGTCCAGGAGTCTTGTTTGCCAAAAACATATACAAAATCATCAATTGTTTCCTCTTCATTTCTGGGTTTCAAATATACTGCCATTTCTATTATAAACCGGGTCAAAACGTACTAGCGGCGCACCCGAAATAGGACAAGATCATCACACTAGTATAAATATGGCAAATCGAAAAGGAACCGGAAATGAGAGAAATATATAACCTGCAGGACACGCCGCGTGAAAATCAACGGGCAAGGAAAAGATATAGAGCCATTTTCGCTGCGAAGTGTTTCAATTCCATCTTGAAGATTCCGTTATAAACATGAAGCGCGTGCTGCGACCGGCGTTTTTTGGAAGTAGAATTAGGACTTTTTGCAGTCGGTCATGTCTGCTGAGTGAGTCTAAGACGCACATCGAAGTTCCGCTTCTGGAATGGAACTAATATTTATGGGTTTATGAGTAGGTGTGTGTGGTGAGTGACTTTAAGAGAGGTGGCCCGCACTCTGATCCTTTCCTGCTTCGAAACATTGCTGATGGCTAGAATTTAGTTCGTACACACACAAACACACACACACACACACACACACACACACACACACACACACACACACACACACACACACACACACACACACACACACACACACACACACACACACACACACACACACACGCACACGCACACGCACACGCACACGCACACGCACACACACACACACACACACACGCACACACACACACGCACGAAGATTTTATTCCGGTTCTCTATATTACTCCGTTCTCAGAGTTGTAAGACGAGAAATGTAGTATCTGGTACGACTACGTCCACTTTTTTGCAGTACGAAAGTGAACAACCCCAAAGAGAGCAATCACCAGTCTATAAGTCCAATGCGTGAAGAATCCATTCTTCGATTTATGCAGTCAGACTAA
This sequence comes from Amblyomma mixtum, assembly GCF_055824585.1. Taxonomy (NCBI): domain Eukaryota; kingdom Metazoa; phylum Arthropoda; class Arachnida; order Ixodida; family Ixodidae; genus Amblyomma; species Amblyomma mixtum. The sequence continues at coordinate 226,609,449 of NC_143012.1, read as the reverse complement.
AAACATCACAGAATTATCAGACAGTGCATAGTGAAGAATTCCTCTAATGAGATAGTTTCCTTAACATTGTAGCATTGTATCTGCAGAGAAACGAAAAATATCTATGGTCTTCTTTCTGTTGTACACGCGTGTAGTCTGCATATGTAACTGTGTAAACTGTTAAACTATCCATCAAATGCGATTTATTATGTATTGCTAATATTGCCGCCAAATGCTAATCACATCCGTTGCACCAAAAGCGTGTAGTATAGAATTCTGGCCCGCTTTAATCCTACCCGTCGCTTTTTGCTTTAAGAAGGCATGTCTCAGCTGGCGCCCTGCTTTTTGCGAAGTTTAAGTCATTCCTCTAATCGTAGATATTTGTTAGCTTCATTTCCGCTGTATCGCGAGTGATCTTTATTAAGGAGAATGATGGGCGTATAAGATATGATGCTGGCGGTGTGAATGCGATCCGTAATTTGACAATTCTGCGGTCATTTTCAGAGGCAGTGAGCAGACGACCAGGATTTTTATCGAGGCTTAAATCATTCTTAAACAGTTTTCTTTCTTATAGGATGGTTTCTTGAGGAAATAGCTAATACGCTTTTTCCTTTTCATGTTGCTAGGTTAAATTCCATCTGAAACCTACTCACCTTGTTATTCTACGCTACTTACTTTAAATATTCTGCTGCTCGGTGAACGATATTTAGCTCTTTTACAATTTTAGGCTCAGGACTAAGCATCATCAATGAGAAAATGTGCTAAATGGACATTTTCAATGCCACACAACGTCAATGACAAAATATGTGTTCTTCATGACACAGGGAAACGCAAGCATTCAATACACGACTTGGAGCAGTAGTCTAAACACAGTATAAAGAGTGGTGCGCAATGACATGGTTTCTTTTGAACTGCGGCAAGTTAAGAAATGATTAGATACCTTCCTACATAACATGGTTTTTATCTGAGTAAGACTGAAATTGATGCAGCGCATTACGCGCCTTTAGTTACCAATTTTATGTCATTTACAATACCCCAGTTTAACTTTGTAGGTAGTTATTTTCTGCGCCCTTTCTGACGGAACAGAAAACTGTGCATTGGAGCAGTCGATTTTTCGCTTTTCCTCCTTGCGGCTATAGTCCATCGTGCGCATAAGATATGGACAATGGTACTTTCAGCGAAATAATCGTTGTTGAAAGGAAATGAACTGACTGCTTTTCTTATCAGCTTGCATCAACTAGCATTTTTTAAACTGCTATAAGGTTAAGAAGAGTACTATTTCACAAAACTCCAGTTATCAACGCCAACGCCGATGTCAAAAAATTCACTCGCTCACCAGCCTCCTGTTTCTGCGTGGCTATTGGTACAGTCGTTCATGTTAAATAAGCACTAATCAATGTAAAGTGTTTAGTCTTGCTGCTTATTCATTGTGAGGAATTACACTTTGCCTCTGGAGAGGGTCTGGCATGTGTATTGTGCGTACGTAGCAAGCTAAATTCTGCAGATCAAGTCACCGCAGAGAAGCGGCGCGCGTTTGTTGCAATGTTTTTCGAACGCTTGAGTCTGGCCGCTAGCGCGAAGAGATGTCGCTTGCAAGAGCCCACTTCAAAATTTATTGATTTCAAAATGAAAGCATAGCCATTGTGTTCCACACATAATCGTTTTTGTCAAAACTTGCGTAATCATTCGGAAGCAGCTCGCAAGCCTACTTCTTGTTTATTTTTGTATCAGTGTTCGATTACAGGCGCTTATATCCCAAAATTACTTCCGTCTTGTCGCCTTTGAGTAATATTTAAATTCACGAAAGGAACAATTTTTACGGGGCAGTTAAGGGGAGAAAATACTCAATGATTCCTTTTGAGCCTTGGGAAGGATAGAGGTGAATAACGGGCAAATGGGCTCGAGACAATACTCAGCAATAAGAATCAAGGAAGTTCAGTGAGTGCGAGCACGGAACAGAGAACCTAAATAACGCTAAAAAACAAGCTCAACTGCTGCGAAAACGAAAGAAGAGAAAAGAATAGAGAAAGCGCTGCACTACGTTCGTGCATTCTATTAGGTGCTAAGGAACCGCCACTCTCATTCAGGAAAAGGGTCACGGGAAAAGAACTCCCAGTTCCTAAAGGGTCTGCAGGAGGGTGCCTAGCTGGCTGCATGGCTGCCCCTTTTCTTGTAGCTGCCTTGTGTGACGGTGGAGGAGCCGAACAAGTGGAAGTGGCCTGTTGTCGGCAACGCAATGGCGCTAACTGCCTTCCCCTCTTTCCCCCTCACCCTTCTCTTCCTCTTTTCATTGCTGCCGTGTCTACCACCAGTGGATCTGCCTACGACTTTACCCTTGCTCTCTTTTCTCTCTACGCAGCCTCGAACTCACGAAACTCCTTGTCGTAGCCGACTGGATGTTTTTTTTTCGCCGCCTCCTTCTCTGGGGTGCAGAAACGACCAAACAACGACGACGGACATGAAGGCCAGCGTGTGTGCGGGGCGCAACATTTTCCTTTAATGCCTTCCTTCAAAACAGCGCACAGGAAGTTGCGGTCCGTCGTAACTACACCCTCTACCGAAAGAGTACACATAGCTCTGGAGTGAATTCATCTGGTAAGGATCACAGGAACGACGAGGAAATTTTACTGTGTGAAAGTATCACGTATATGAGGATGACTGCGTCTCTTGTTTTTCAGGTGTTCAGAACTGGGTCTCTGCCTTTCAGGTGCTGCAAATGACTGTAAAAAATTGGGAAGAAGATATGTTGTTCTGATGGTCTCTTCAGTGTATAAGCTTTCAATCTTATTATGATGCTTTCCGATGTTGTAGCGCAAGCCGCATATTTTTCTACGTCACCGCGCATGATAGCGCGAAGGCGCAATATCATGTGTGCTAAGCAGCTGTCACGTTCTGTTTGCAGCTGAAAAACTGAGAGCAATAAATATGTTTCCTTTTACGTTATCCTCGCATATTTCGGTCGCGTTTAGTTCTTTGGAACCTAGAAAACTATTGATGGAGCTAAATAAACTAAGTAGGCAGGTTCAATTCAGTGGCATGCGTCAATGAATTCCAGTAGCCGCAATTTTAATCAATGAACTTCACATTGCACTTCAGAACCGAACATGACACTAGTGTGGCGCCTGTTGCTTACAGATATGTTAACAAATGCAATTAACATATGTTGCTAGGAATCTGTAGCGAAGAGAGTGAGAAGAAAACCTTGTTTTGCAATGATCGACACATCGCTTTCTCTGTGTTCGGCATATCGGCATCAGTTATTGATAGCGACGAATAAAACAAATTGAGGTTGGGGGGCTGGCTGTGAGACTGGTGAAACTGCTATAACTGAAACCTGTCAAATGTTTGTTAGTGTGTGGCTCATTATGTTAGCGAATAAAGAAGACGTATTGGTACGCTGAAAACACAAGCAGAGGTATACTTCACGTGCCACCAGGTACGTAATTTCAGGGAAGTACCGCCTTACCACTCAAAGATGTATCCGCACTCCTCCTCATCCACAAATGTCGCCACCATGTCTTTTTCAGAACAATAAGGCCTTACAGCGATATATTTCGTTCAAATGTTAATAAACTCAAACTCAAACTCAAACGGGATACCATATGACTATGAGCTTGCTCTATCCGTACCAGGACAACTATGTTTAGCAGCGTAAAGGCTCATAATGGCTTTGAAGCGTGAGAACAATATTACCAGAATATTGATGCCCGCACAGACAGCCCAGATGTCAGTTAACGCCTAGAGGAGCGAGGAAGATTTAAACAAGAAAAATCACTATAGAAGTGCATTTAGGCTCACATAACTCGACTTCGATGCGCTATTTTACTTACATATCGCCGGTGCCTTTAGAGAGATCTTCGGGATATTTTGGTCAATTCTGACGATGTCCAAGTTGCCAGCGAAAAAGAAAACACTTAGCAGCGGGGACGTCGAAATCAGTTCCGGGAAAATGAGCGGGAACCAATGTGCACTCTCATGCCGGACTAATGACGTTTTTTGTTTGTCTATTTCAATAACATACGTTGTCATCCATCAAATGCGGCACCGTGTCAGCGGAAATCAGTGGCAAACATTTGAAATGGGCGAGTTACCGCATTAAATGAAGACACGTTTTTTTCAGATAGCGTTTGTTCAATACCATAGCACTGTTTCAGAAACAACAGCAGTGGAGCCGCGGACTGAGAGGTCGATATGGTCTGCAGTGAGCTCGCAGCGAGGGGTGCAAAGGCACTGGAAACAAAACCAGCCACAATACAATGAGGGGCATGAGTGATTATTCGATTGAACCTTAAATATAATAACTTAACTGGCCCTTTTCTCTTCGTTTAATACACACTGCATTTTTAGCTTTTAGATGCGCAGTAGCTGACGCTTTTTATTTCGATTATGCGCCATATTGATACAGAGAGTCTGCATTCCTTTTTGAAGTTTTGCGGAATGTATTTGTTTGATATTTTGTTGTATACGAAAGGGCCAGGTGAATGAACACCGCGGGATGACTTATTGACCTTGCGTTCCATGTAGTTCCTGTATGATTGCAACAAAGCTCATCATTAGTAATTACGTAAATGATACAAAACTGTTTCTGCATCTCATTCTTACTCCAGGAACAAGGAAAACGCCTTTTCACAAGAATGCACTATCGCTCAACCTTGATTTGTAAAAAAAATGAGAACTACAGTAATTAAGTGTGCCTATAATAATAGCATACAGTACATCGCCCTTCGTGGTAACAAGCTCTGATAACGACGAGGAACTAACTTGAACTATGATGCGTACTTTTCTGGAGCACCCTCTCCTGAGGCTTCATACAGAGGCTAGTATCACCAATATGAATTATCAACGTTGTTGCTAAACTATTAGTGTCGCAACTGCGAACAAGAGTCACTGTGCAACATTGGAACATTTCCGTTTATGGAACATCCATAGCAAAGAAAAAGAGTACACATGAGGGGAAAATGAAGAGCACCGAAAGATGAATCTGCACCACTAAATAGGGGTCAGACTATTTGGAAGCGGTTATGTCCTTAATTTGAGAAAAGAGGAGGCATGATTTATAAAGGAAACACAAAAATAGAAGTAACGAAAGACAGAGAAAAGAAAAATGGAGAAAAGCAGTATTACTGGTGGATTGGATTAGGTACATGCGAAGTAAAAGGTTATAGAAGGGAAGAAATGCTCATACAGCAGCCCACAGACTTAACACGAATGACGGAACGCATGGCCTGGACTGCCGTCAGCGCCATGAAGCGATAGTCATCGGGTGCGAGATAATGGTCCCGGTATGTTTACGGTGGCTTACGATAGCTGGTGCGAACCGCGGCAGCTTAGCGCGCAATTCCTCGTTCCCGCGATAAGAAAACTGGAAAGAGCACTGCCGGGGCCGTGGAGGCCGAATCGGCAAGCAAAAAGCGCAGAAACGCCCCCGCGACGAGCGTGCTGTGCACGCTGCGATCAGGCACAAGCGGCATAGCAGTCAAAGCGAGCTGCGCACCAGCTATCGTCAGCCACCGTAAACATACCGAGAGCATTGTCTCGCACGAATGAATATCGCTTCGTGGCGCTGACCGCAGTCCAGGCCACGCTTTCCGTCATTCGTGTTAAGTCGGTGGGCGGCTGCACATTAACGAGATTGGTCTAGCCGGCAGCCCTCTATGGAAAGAGTCGGTAAAGATTCAACAAGAAAAAGAACAGAGAAAAGATAGCATAGTTGAAAATGAGCATACAATTGGAAAGGACAAAGGCACAAGCGGTACCCGGCGTAAAGAGGGTGATGATTTCGGAAAGAAGGCGACAGTCAAGAGAGAAGGAGTTAGATTTCGCGGGCAACTTAAAAAGTTTCAGACTTTGGGGTGCACGAAAGTGAAGGTAGTAAAGAAGAAGAGCATTCCAGAACGGCGCACACAAGAGTTCAAGGAATGCAGCGTGAAGGACACAGACAAGTAGTATCAGTAATCTGAAATCTAATCCTAGCAGCTCCTGAACAAGAACAGGATCAGAATTATACAAGTTGTAACGCTCACGACAATAGGCAAGAAAGATTAAGTTTTAACGAAGAAAATGAATTCTTGTGTAGCAGGAGAAAGAGAGAAATAAAGAATAATATCAAATAGAAAAGATCAGGCTGTGGGGCGGAACTTGTCCATGCACCTTGCCGAGGAATCAAAGCAGGAAAGAAAGGTGATTTGATAGCAGGAGCGGTGAAAATGTAGGCGTTTTTTTCTTGTTTGATATAAACGTGTGATATACAATTCTACAGAAAACCTGTTGTAACTGTGGGCAGTGATGTATTTTATTCTTTCGAAATGCAACTACCAAAGTGCTTGTTTTATTGGGCAGCAGTCCGTAGGATTTGCAAAATACAGGCCAGCCTCATGATTTTCTTACCATAAAAGTGCCAGTGTTACTTCAACAAATTAGTTTGAGTTTCAATCGCTCAAATTTTAAGCATCTTATTTTAAAGCACATAACAAATTGGTAATGGCCTGCATAGGGGAGCGAGTGCGCAGTATTCACCATGGTAACCGTTAGCCTTCATATCTCTCGCATATCAAATGCTTTCCGCAATACATGCCATCTGTGTCTTGAATTACCCAACGATGGTTAAAACAACATCTTCCTATCCAGGTTGGTGGGATCGCTGGATCTGGAGCAAAGTTAGTACCTGCAACGGCGTGCAATCCTTGTGAAATCCCCAGACTACAGTGTCACGTATAAAAGTTGATACGCGTAGCCAGCCAGTGTGAAAAGTTTCAGGACGCTAAATGAGCAGATATGAGTGAGGAAGCTTCGGCAAGTAGTCGGTGAAGCACCGCGATTGGAAAGATTCCGAGGAAAAGAACGACGAATGCACCGTCTTTACCATTTCTTTATTTCGTTCTTGTGTTTCGCGGCGAGTTTATTATAGCGACGACTAAGATGTGGACATCACGTAACTGTTCGCCATATAAAAGAAAACCATTGATAAAACTACCTGTGGGAGTGAATTTATGTAGTTTTAATTGTGGCAATTGGTTTTGGCACAAAGAGAATGATTTTTACTGTAATTCATCGCCAACCTATATGCGGGTAGCTTAAAAGGTAAGTTTAGAAGGTAACATTTATCAATTACAAATAAAAACAATCAGCTATATGTGTAGCAAATAAGATTATATTCAAATATGCAAGATATTCGGCGAAGGGTGGAAAGCTGGAAAGTACTTGAAAGAGAGACTGGTGCAGCCTTGTGTAACTTTCCTCACCTGATGTCTTTCATGATACTAGCGCAGTAATGCAGTTCACATACCATTTACAGATAATTGTTTTTCTCTTTTGTAAAAAACTAAGACCAAATAACTATGAAACCTAATTGGAGACTGTTAGGCGTGTTGGCACATTTTCTCTACAGGTAATGCGCTGAGTAGACGAGACACAAAACGCGACACACAAATGTTTACATAGCAACAGTTTATTCCATTCAGTTGGACGCATATTTCTACATGTCATAAATATTTCCACGTCCCTAATCGCCAAACGGCCACGAACCCAACCAGGCAATGGGTGACATAGAAACCGTAAGCACAAAAAACAGCGGTTGACGGAAGGCACAAATGCAGTCTCTTTTTTACACGTATGGAAACTCCGCTTCCATGCAAAGAAATAAGAAAAAAATGTACTATATGAAAAATATGGACGCATACTCGCAGAAAAAGAATGTGAGAGAGTAAGAAAAGTGTAAACCAAAAAGGCTACAAAAGATGAAGCAGGAGAAGAAATAGGTTACTAGCACCACTATGAACTTAACAAGTTGTGAACGAAAGTATTTTGTAAAAAAAAAAGGCCGCGTCATAAAAACGCGTCAAGAAAAAAAGATTTCTTTCGGGGCAGTGCTGTTGAGGTACGACTAACAGAAGTGCTACTTCCTTTCTAGTCTGCAAACCCTCAATTATTTCGCACGCAATCACATTACCACTCCTGCCTACTATCTTTTGATCCATTGATCATTGGATCGCACGAAATGGCTTTAGTGCAGCGGAAAGTTAGACCTACCTTCCCTATCCGATAATAGTTACTTTTCCTGTGCACTGTTCTTCCTGCAACGGCTTGCCATGCATTTATTGGCCCCACGAAAACGTCAGTGCAGGTTCATAAACCACGCCCACAAGGTAGGCAACCTAGGGTCTGGCATGTTTCTTTCTGCAGCGGGGCTTCTTCTTTTGGCCTATGCGCAGCTCGGCTGCCGGCCTATGTAATATATACGACCAGAAGCTCATCCTACCTGTTCGCCACTTTCCTAACAATATCCTTCACTCGATGCACACAAGGGAGCACCACTGGTCGTGTCATTCTTAACTTCGGCTAGGCTCTTCTTTCGTCGTTGGTTTGAATTTTAGAAGCATGGTCTCGGCTACAGAAACAATTACCGAGCAGGGTAAGCCGGCCAACTGAAGTCTTTAAATCGGATTAATAAACTAACTTCAACAATATGAGGGCTGGGGAGTGGAGAGGAGAGGCAAGTAGACACGTATATGAAACACGTCCAGGATGGCGCGAAGCAAAAAGGCAGGATTTTTCTCTCCAGAGGCGAGAACCCGAACACCGGCCTCTTTAAAATCTTTTATAACATTTATGTAAACACCAAATGCTTTTAGTCTTAGGCAGCTTGGGGTAAAGAAGAGCCCTTGCCAATATTGACCAAACACGAAAAAAAAATCTGACACTTCCCTGGTGTAAGTCAACGGTGGTTAGTTTTTAGGTATTGCCAATAAAAAGTGCCTAAGTATGTACAAAATCACACAAATGACCCCCTGTCGAAGATAGCAGCTAAGTCACGGTTACAAAAAGCGAGAGATATTAGCATAAAGAGCGCAGGGACGACACAGGAGCAAATACAAATCCCTTGGTTTATAATACACCGGGGAGGCTCAAAAGGAACCACAATAGAGCAGAGGTAAAAATCGAGGGAATTCAATAACCTGCTCACCCATATCCCAGCCAAAGTCTGAAAGGGAAAAGCTAGATTGGATTGAATGAAGATATGTACAAATTTAAACAGGTGAGTACGGTGCACAGAGTTGAAGGCCTTAGAATTCACTGAAGACAAAATAACAACTGGTGCTTGCTTGGTTAAAAAGGAGGTTACTTACGTGGTCTTTCTGTGCGAAAGGAAAAATTCGCTCATCTCCTTTGAAATGCTTAGGTGTAAAATGGCTTATTTGCTGCTGCCTCGAATTGCGCTCGTTTACAAAGCATCTGTCCACTTGTACGACTTCTAATTATAGGTGGTGAAAAAAAATCATGAACTCCCTCTCGGCCGCCACTGACTGCTTTGGTTGGATTTTGCAACAAGAGTTCATTGCACATAAAAAAAAGTGCGAACAAAAAATGCGGGTATGTGCGCGTCTATGTCATCTTTAAATTGGTGCCGTCTACCACCCTTTCAATCGAGAATAATCTCAAACCACATTTCGCTCGGAAATAATAAAAAATAAGGCAAGCGGCTTTGACACGACAGCTCTAATCTGTAAACCACAGGAGTAATTTCTCCGCCATCGTGAGGTCGGTTTGGTTTGGTTAATGGGGCTTAACATCCCAAAGCGACTGAGGCTATGAGATACGCCGTAGTGGAGGGCTCCGGAAATTTCGACCACCTGTCGTTCTTTAACGTGCAGTAAAATCGCACAGTACACGGGCCTGTAGAATTTCACCTCCATAGAAATGCGACCACCGCGGCCTGGATCGAACCCGCGTCTTTCGGGTCAGTAACCGAGCACCATAACGACTGAGCCACCACGGCTTTTTTTTTCCTTCCACATGGTATTTATTACTGTGATGTAATGTTCTATGTACATGAACTATATACAAGCCATTATGAAAACAGTGGTAAACAATACATATTGAAAAGACCATGCACTAGAAAAGGGGCAATGGAGAGCACATCACTAATAGTGAGTGCCACTCCGGTTCGTACTCAGTCGGGGCATACACGTCTCTTAGATGAACAACCATTCGACTGAAGTGATCCTTTGTAGACACAACAGGTTCACAGTGTCTGTCCATCATGCGGGTTTTCCAGAGGCTGTGCAGTCCAATCAGAAAGAACATGTCCAGGGGTTCATCAACAAATGGCTGCGCAGTGAGAAAGCGAACAGAATGTGGAGTCAGATGAATTCTTTTCTTAAATGTGCGTTGCAGGATATCCCAGAAAAGTACTGCATCTTTGCAACTGATGAAACAATGCTCAATTGTTTCTGGTTCATCACAAAGGCGGCAATTAACGGTAGACACAAAAATGCCCTTTTTATCTAACCATGTTCTAACGGGCAGCGTACCGGTGTGTAACGTAAAGAAAAAGGTCTTTGTACACGGCGAGACTGGCATCTTACGTACTCTTTTGAGTACGTCATGCCCCGGTAAACCAAAATACAGAGAGCGGTACATGGGCGGAGGGAAGAGCATACTAATCAAATCCTTGTACAACTTTTTCCTCGACACTAAAAAAAGGAACTCAGGAGAAAAACGAACAAGTAGGAAACGGACAGCCAAATACACCTCTTGCATTATGCCCCACAAACACGGACGGTCACAAACATTGGAAGACACAATGAAGTGGGTAAAACATAAACTAAATTTGTTTGCAGGAATGAACGTACTATTGGGTGTGTAGTTTCACGGAAAAACATGAAACGTGACGCTATCTGTCGGACATACAGGTGAACTACACCAAGGCCACCAGCGCTTACAGGCCGAAAAAGGTTATCACGCCTCATGGATTCAAAAGACGAATCCCACACAAAAGTAGCGAAAACCCTGTGAAAACGCTGGATAGGAAGTCTTGCGCAATGAATAATTTGCAGTACATAATGTATTTTAGTGGCGAGAAACAGATTACAGGCGGTCGCCCTGCCAAAAATTGAGAGGCCATGGGGGACAAACGTTTGAGCATAGCGCTGAAGAGTTAACACGCGGTCTTTCCAATAATGTGTGCTATGCTTATAGGCACTCAAAAGGACGCCAAGGTACTTTGGTGGCCTGCATGTCCATGTTATACCAGCATATTCAGCAGGTGTCGAACCCCAACTACCAAACCAAAGACCGCAACTCTTAGAGCAATTAATCCGACTTCCTGACACCGAACCAAAGTCCTCCGTTAAACGAATAACCTCATCGATGCTTGGCTTATCAGTACAAAAAAACGCAAGGTCATCTGCATAAGCCAATACTTTCAGTTCGTGGCCCATTATTCGGAAACCATTGACAGCTCTACTGTTTATAGCACTTATACAAAGTGGCTCCAAGTATAATGCGAACAGGAGCGGAGACAGTGGGCACCCTTGTTTCACCGAAGACTGAATTGGGACTGGTTGCGAGAGACAGCCATTAACAATCAAGCGCGTGGTACAGGATTTGTAACAAAGGCGTACGCCAGTAGAAAGTATTGAACCGAGATTGACGTGATTTAAAAGTGCAAAAAGAAATGAATGACACACTCGATCAAATGCCTTTGCCAGGTCAATTTGCAGCATTGCTAATTGTTCTTGAGCGTCACTGCAATACTGCAACACCGTACCCGCTACATGCAGGTTAGATTGTATTGATCGTCCCCGCAAGCCACATGTTTGATGAGGCCCAATCAAAGTAGACATTGCAAGCTGCAGCCGATTTGCCAGTACTTTAACAAAAATCTTATAATCTACATTAGAAAGCGTGATTGGTCTGTAGCCATCTACAAATCGAAGTTTTTCCTTATCCTCGGTTTTTGGTATAAAGACAATATGACTGGCCATTGTGAGGTCGATAAGAGTTAGTATCGTGGAGTCTCTGCTAGAGTGGTAGCAGTTTTAATTAAGCGTAAAATGCCAATTACAACCTCAGATTACCTACTAATCTTTATTCCCCCGTCTTATTAAACACAACACCAGTAATAAATGCACCGGAAGAAGAGTTGAAGGAAAGAATGAAGCTTTTTGATTTTTCGAGTTTATTACTGATTTGGGAATGAGTAGTGCGCCTATGTCATTGTAGTGACTGGAATCACCTTAAGAAGAACGTCCGAACTTCTCACTAGTTGAAATCCCGTAGTGAGTTCTTCCTCCTAAGGATGAATTGCCCTGTTCATTTTCTATAAAATTGAATGTGAAAAACTGCCGCAATGAACCCATGTCTGTGGATTCTTCTGGTTGCAATCGATACCTGCGAGGGCTTAGCCCACAAGCATGTAAAGTGTGCGAGTCACTGGGGTTTCTCTGAACGCAGTCTAATTTGGATGTAATTTGTCTTTGTAGGCAGAGGGAGGTACACTGCTTCTGTTCATGGTAACAAACTGTCACAAGCAAGTTTCTCGTTTAGAACATATCCGTACCGAAGCAGATTATAATGACTTTTCGGATATTGACAAAAAAGCAATTAAGGCTGATTTGCCCCACATTAGCAGTGAATGATTATTAGTTGGTAGCCATTCATTTGAAAGACGCTACTGTGACATTTTGCCCTCCGGCTGCGATTAAGATTCATCGGCTGTTATGTTTTTCGCGTGAAGTACTTACATAAAGTCATTTAAAGGGAACTGCCATGTGAGATTGATGCTCGCCCTAGAGTTATCGCTTTTCTGAAGGGTAATGGTCGCATCGAAAACTGATTTATGTGTCTTTAGATGAGAAGTAGAAAATTAAACCTGCTAAAAAGCTATTTTTATTTCTAAATTAAGAGGCAAAAGATACAAAATATTTGGACCGAGAGCTCATGGTCGGTCCAATGCACAATATAATTGGTCAAGTAGCTTTAATGAGCACGAGCCAATAATCGAACACGCCGGGAGGAAAGACACATATAAAGGAAGAGATCACTGCTGTGTAAAGAAGCAAAAATAAATAAATAAAAGAAATGTAAAAAGTGACCAGCAATAAATAGGGTTCAGGGCGCTTACTGGCTACTAAGAAAAATGATTTCCAGCTCAGATCACGTTAATCGCAGATTTCAAGGTATAGACAAAGATTGCTCAGATATTCATTTCTGTAGTCTCTGTACAGTAAGTAAATAAGCTGCGCACGTTTACGCTTAAGATTTCTAGGAGTAGCTAATGTGAAATTGAATTCGCTTAAAATACACGGAGCGTCGTACGAATTGACGAGAATACCACCTTGTTTTACTAAATAAATAGCAGCGAAAAACTGCCTTTTAATATAAGTTTCCGATCTCTTCTCGAAGGTGCAAACGAGATGCCAAAGTATATGAAAGAACAACACTCATTAAGCCTACTGTTCGTTAATAGTAAGGAAATCTTATTATGGTCCATTTTTTTCTACTAAAGCAAAATGCTCATATATAGCTTTATCAACATTTATTCTCAATTTATAAGCACGACATCAAGCTGTTGTAATAAATAGCCCCAAAATTATTGCAGCTTACAGGCGTGACGTTGATTCAGGTTTCAACAAAAAAAGAAATGTCTTCACCGTACATTACCACGATTGACAAACTTCATTTTAAGCATGCATGAATTTGGGCTTCCTAGTTTTTTAGACGCGCTGCCAATTCACATATATGAAGTGAGAAGAAATATTTTATATGAGAAGTTAGAAATTAACAGTATTAAAAAAAGATTGTCTTGACCCCAACTGTGAGCATGTATGTACAACAATAAAAGTTTAAAAATAGCCAAACAATGTTGATGAAATCTACTCTGCAAGTCGTTGTCAAGGCATAAATTTTTAACGGAGGAATGCTCATTCTTCGTGCGTTCCTCTGAAATGGAAGCCGGTGCAATACTTGAAACATTTTTTTTTACAGTACTTCCCAGTCGATTTCAGCAGTGAATCTTCAAGACCACATAAAAAACGCAGCATACAAGCGGATTCAACCATTTCAATTTGCCCTTGTTTATTTCAAAGCTGCATCTCTTCGTAAATACCGAAAAAAATGCTGTATGTTTTACTTCCGATTATCTGCAAGTGTTTTCACTGAATGAAGAAGAAAATATAGCAGGAGCAACATCTCGGCGGAATCAGCGCTCGTTCCCATACCCTTCAGGGCAGCGGCTCTACGGCAGGCGTCATCTTCGACGTAAATGTAGCCATCCGCGACTCTGACCTGCCCGTTATTATCTAACCAGCTATCCACGGTGTAGCAATACTGCAAGCTCAGTGCCTTGAGGGACAAAGTGCATTCAGTTGACCTTTCAAAGGCACTGCATGCCAACGTACATGAAGGTTGGGCACTTTCGTCATATGGCTGGGGCTTTTGTCCCGAAGCCTCTCCAGTGCCGGAAATGTATGAAAATAGGACACGTGAGTAGCGTGTGCAATTTCTCCATCGTGTGCCTACGGCGTTCTCAGCCACACAGCAGTTACGCTTGCCGGGCAACAGCCCCAAAGGTTGCCAGTCACCGCGGTCTTCAAGACGCTGCCTCAAATGGGACAACTGCACAACAAAGAAGCCGCCGCTAAAGTGCGAAAACGTCGTCACCCTCGTAACAGACGTTCTAAGAGTGTAGTGACCATTAGAAAGAATGGCCCAGAAATTTCAACAACCTGTCCTATCTCTCCGCATACCGCTCTAACGAACGGGAGCCATATGACTGTCGAAGCAGGGATGGTGTTCGCAGATGGGCCTTGGCCATGCATGCTTGACCTAAACACACCCACAGTTACGAAGCAGGTATTGTGCATCCTAAATCCCTAGCCTATTGCTAATCAATCCCAATGCCCAACTCCGGTCCAAGACGGGGACCGGCAAGTGATTTGGTGATCGCTCCCGAAGAAGTGCACGCCCTCAATAAGGCAACAGTCACCGTGCACCCAGTGTGCTCAACCTACTGCTGGTCGGGCAGTAGACCAGGAACCGGTCCAAGTCGTAAATGAGCAAGTAATTGCAATGCTAAAGACATTCATGAACACGATGCGTGTGCTGCTTTCCAGCTTGCACACGCAAGCTGCACATGATGCAGTGCAGGTGCTGGATATGCCCAATCCAGTCTGGCAGCTCTCCAGTAGCTGGCACAATGCCTCCTGCAGCCTCATCGTTCCGACATGAGGTCGGGGTGTTTTGCGTTGTCAATCGCATTGTCAGCCGCAACGGCAAGCAGCCTCTCTTCCCAGTCGAACGTCTGCGCTGCCTGACTGCCTTGTGTTAGCGATTGAGGATTGTCGATGTCCTCAAGGTCAGCAGGCTACAGCTGCGGCGGGCTGTGTCTTTCAGCGCGTGTGTTACTGCTTGTTGTGCTTGCTACGGTCCGCATTTATCTGCTTCCTCTTATCCTTGTACGTTCCCCTCATTCCTCTACCCCAGTACAGCGCGCAGCCAACCGGAACATTCTTCTGGTTCTTCTCCCTGCCTTTCTGCTACCACTTTTTTCTCTCTCTTTAGTATGTGCACGTCTTAAGAAAACAAGCTGAAAAAATTTTTATTTACAAGTAAAAATGTTACCATAATTGACAATACTGATGCACTATGTGTGTGTGTGCGTGTTTATGTAATTATCAGATATGTGCCCATAACTGCCCAGGTATACGGATTGCATACCACGTAGGAGCCTACATGAACGAAGAAAGAGATAGACGCCGAAAGCAAAAGTGATCGCTTTGAACTAATCGTTTACCAATCCATGATGTAAACAGCTTCCTTAACGGCGTCATACAATTGAGAATACAACGTAAGGTGCCGGCGCTAAGAAAAATTGATTCTTTGAAAGTCAGTGAAGTGAAACGTGCGCTGAAACACGATGCACCCGCTTTTTAAATAAAAATCAGACTTTTCCAACAACATAAAAATGTCATGCTCAATCACGTGGTAGCTTAGGCTCTCGGCCGCATAAAAATTGAGCAACTTAAAAAAAAAGACGCTTTCGCTCCACGCCACACCCAGGAACTTCTCGAAGGCACCCTAAATTTGTCCCTGAATCCGCGTCCACAGCGCGCGCTATATGCTGGACTGGAATAAAAGTGTTGTCATGTTTTCAGATTGGTGGGTGTCCGATGGTTGGTTCAAACCAAACCTCTCCCGTAGATGAAACGTTTGCGGAAAAATCTAGGCCACGAGCAGATTTTACCGCACGAGGGATATTTCAGCTCTTAGTAGGCGAAAATGAATCGCTACTCAGCTCTGGTCAAAGGCCATTTCTCAAGCATTTTTTTCCCCTACAATGCACACCACCAAGCCGGTAGAAAGCTTCCACCCATCTGAAACCGATGGGTACCCGGCCGTACTGGGTATCTAAACGAGAACTTACCGCATACGAGGAGGATGATTTAACAACTTGAAGTGGCGCTGATGTGGCACCGGCACCGGCACCGGCGCCGGCGACAAAGATGCTTAAACCAGAAGTGTGAAGTTAACTCTCGCGGAGTTAAGAACGTTACAGAGACACAGCCAAGGCATTAGCTGCATCGGTACACCTGTTCGGTGCTAGGCACGGTGCTAGGGCCCCTCAATAAACGGAAACCTGCAATCCCTGGGTCACCCTTCACATCAGCCTTACTTATAAACTTGTGACCTCGGACGACAGCCATGACACAACCCAGCAATCCCCTAAAAACTACGTGCTTAACCAGGCGCTTCTCTTCTCAATATTTTCGGACATGCCGCCGTCCGCCTACTGTTATATGCGGTTCAACTGCAGCCACCATTGCTTTCTGATATCACCCTTTTTGCTGCCATTAGGTCTACACCTGCACTCGTCCGCGCTGAACTCCTCGCACTCTACACCTGTGTCCGCACATTCCTCGGCTGCCGCATATTCCTTAGTTCTAGGCCAAGGACCCCATCTCGTGGATGGCGCTGCTGGAGTCCTGGCTATCTCGCCACCACAAAAGAGCCTGCACCAGCGGATTGTGGAGGCATTTCCTGCCACTACCAGGGCGTTCTCAGACTACCTCCCCTTAAGGTTCGGAAAGAGCCACGTGTGACTACTTTTGTCTTTTGCCAACCATAAAGAATTCATTCGTCTTGTCCTTAAAGATATTCATCTGACCAGCATCCTTGGCCACAAACCAGGCAAAACAATTGTGATTCCTGCGTTAAACCAATGCCTTTGACTGAACGTAGATTGATTCGCAGGATCTCTCGGACCGGACCTGAGAGTCAGAGTGCAGATCTGAACAAGTATACCATAATGAAATAGAGCTAGACGAATGCGAGCATCTCGCAAAAGATACAAAGATACAGTTGCATCAAATAATGCGACTGCCGCCTATAGCTGAACATGCGAAGCGTACCCATAAGAAAAAGATTTTAAGAAAAATCCAGACTGTTTTTATGAGTGATTCCATATAAAGCCTCTTCTCCGTCTCTATCCTTCCTTTGCACTACGCAATATTCATTGGATAAACAGTATTTCGGACAGTGTTCAGCCCTTTTCTTTCTCCTGGCTTCACAAAGAAGGCTGTGCGTTTTGCACAACTCAGTTCCTTACTTTCTAACTTTTCTTTCCGGCTTATTTCTCGTAAGAGCACAGAAAGCCGCTTTTGTCTGAGTAAAATTGATGTTTCCCCAGTGCTCTCGCTTAAAAGCAGCCGCTGTAGGAACACTTTTGACATGATAGGGACTATATTGTTCTGTGGGTCTTCCAAAAACATCGACAGACTTGAAGACAGATTCCTTGGAGCGCCATAAATACTCCAGCGCCTATCTCTGTTTATATCCATCAGAAAGTTGTGCGGAGACGGAAGCGCTACTTTTAATCTTCGCTGAGTATCCAAAGTCAACTTTGACGCTGGCTAACTTTTCCTTAAGCGCTGCCATTCCGCCTTCGCTATCATATAATCGCACTGACTCTTCTAAGTGACTGTCTCAAGTGCAACGCTGAAATCGCGATCAGACGGGCTGTTTGAACAACACTTGGGAGCCTCGGCTCAGCCGTGGGTTCTGTGCCTGTGCACACCCGAACTACTGAAAGTCTTCGGGTTCCTTCTAGCTGCAATACTTGCGTTGTATTAACTCTGCGCTGCTTTCTTCCTCCTATAGTACAATTTATTATCATTGCTGCCATTGCTACGGCGCTCCTCAAATGTAACTCCTTCCCCCGCCGACCCTTCCTACTACCTTTTCTGCGTACATTTCTAAACGCCTTCTCCTGCCGGCGACCGCTCCTGCAGTAAAGTAAAACCAGGCAGCGTATCGTGTCCTTTCTGCGGCGATCAGTGTTGACAAGAGCGGTGGCCGCGGCTTCTACGGCACCAAGAAGCCGCAATTACAGGCGGACATAGAAGTCGATAGGAGCGTATCTCGCCAGGCTGAACTGCATTGATCCCCAGTGCGCGCGAAGTGAGGAGAACAAGAAAGAATTGTCGGCAAAAAAACGGGGCTTCCCATCTGTATCCCCATCTTCCCATAAATCCCCAAAGTTTGCGAGAACGCAGCAGTGAGCTTCTGCCTCTGCGATACATCGGAGGGAAAGCCTGTGGGACGTGGCTGCCTCCTTGCGGTCGGCGGTGGAGACACCTGTCACAAGAACACATCGAATATAATATAGTTGCTCCGGCATCTTCTCTCTGCCGCTTTCTTTCCGCATTGCGGCACCCGCTCCTTGAGGAGTTGCCGACGACACGAAGTGGCAATGCATTAGAAAGTTTTCTAGTTTGATCACTCCCCGCTCGGTGGCTCTGCCACCTTCCGTGCGGCGGAATATACAACCAAGACATATTATAAGTGGTCGCACTCGAAGTCGATACGTAGGCAGACAGCGTCGATCTATTATGTCCCACTTCTAATTATAGGTGAATGACGAACTGACTGCCCACTCTCACGCTTACTGCAAGTGCCTGCTTCGACTTTTTCTTGTGGTGTCCTTATCGATAATATTTCTTCCTTGGGCTCAGGAGGCCAGAAAGAAGGCTTGCCCTTCGAGCGAAGCTTCTGAAGACTGGAGGACCAAAGACGGCCTTCACGAGTGGGCAGAAATATAGAATTTTTGTATGAAGGACACTCATACACCTTTAAAGGAAACACCTATATATTTTCCCGATCAAAACGCAAGAATTAACACTCAACATACTTTGCCGCCCAGCGGATTACTTTTGACATGAACTTTCATTATAGTTTTCTTTTCGTATCAAAAACAAGCTTATGAATGCATTTAAGTGTGAAAACATAGCTAACTGCCGTTTATATTAAGCTTTAGAGCCGAGGATTTACGGGAGATTTGAAATTTGTGATTTAAAAACATGTCATTGAGTAGGCTTTATTATCATAATCTGTCCCATCACTCGCGAACTGGAAGGAAATGCGATGCCTTCACTTTTTTTAGGGAGATACAGGCTTTGTCTTTATAGCTTTTCATTGATTTGATAATTTGTTTTTGTTAACTCAGAGCAGATGGCTGAAGGTATGATAAGGCTAAATAAGCCCAAATAAATGCGTACTATGTACCTTGAGCGCGACCGCAATATCCTGAATTCAATCACGAAATTTTGATTTAAGCACTCATGTCAGTTACTCCTGCAGTGAGCTTAAAAACCAGAAAGCTCGTAGAAACAAAGCAAAACAAGCAGACGCTCCCGCATATTTACGCGAATCAGGTATACGTACGTGTCCAGCTGTATTTCACGTGCACCAGGAATTCTTTGCATCACGAGCGTGAATACACCCGTGGCTGCAGCTTCTTCATTGGAGCTGCCGATGACCAGGACAACGCCGCTAAACATCTAAATCCTTCATCCTCCCTCCATCCCTCTGCCTCCTTAAAGCTCCGACGTAGAGGACATTCCTGCAACCATAAAGCTGCAAGCATCGTGGCCTAATAGGAACTGCTTCGAGCGCAGTGTTTAGAAATGCTCGGGAAACACACGCATCTCATTTGCACGACAAATATAGATGAAGAGATAAGGGGCAACTGAAATCTAATGCATCCCCACTCCCGTATCCTCCTGCGTATTGAACAGAACGCGAGCGAAGCGTTAGGGAGGGGAAATACAAATGCAGCGGGCAAAAAGGGAAACTTACGGTGTCCCGCGGCCGAATGCGACCCGCTGGCAGTCCATATTTGCTGACGCGAGCGAGTTGCGGGCATCTCATTACTATGCAGGTAACGATTTCTGGCACCGGCACCACCGCCTTCGGTGACAGTGACTGCCGGATTCTTTCCAGTGCTATTGTTTGGTTATCGGGCTGGCGGGGGACCCACCACCATCCCCCAAGGAATGCCTAGGACGGATAAGGATGCCGTCTGTTAGCCTTCATGCCGGCTTGTTTTTTTTTGCGGCAGCTATTCCAGCTTGCCAAGCATTCTACTGTCTTGCCCTCATCGACGCTAGTTTCCTTGAGATAACCATGTCTCTCGTCGTCGCTCTTCCTCTTCAGCCCTCCCGGATGTTTCGCTATGTATTAACTTGTATATATTATGGAGGCAAAGCAACATGTTTTGGTTGCGCATCTACCCACGCTGCTATTACGCAGGAACGATGGAGTATCTTCTATGTTACGCGGTTCTTCCTGAAGCCCGTTGTGCCTTGGGCGGTGCGGGATGGGCAACATTATGTTTCTTCCTTTTTCTCTGCCCAGACTATTATATGTAGGACATGAAGGTGGGCGGGCATCACATGAACAATAAAACACAAAAAAGAATACCCGACAGCTCGCACTTCGGTCCAGTAAGAGAGCACGTGTGATACTGTTTCATTATCAGAACTCTACACCCTTGTCAACTTATGTGTTAGAACATATGTAGTGTTATGCTACTGATGTGTTTCGGGTGATTTGTTAGGTAATGAGTGACTTCTGCATGCTACAGTGGAGACAAGTAATATTTTCATGCAAGATGTATCGAACAATGCAAGCCGCTCCTGAAAAAGAAATGGTCTTGCTGCAAGGATATTTCTGACTTTCGTTCAAAAATACTGCGCTATTCCCTAGTTTAATAGCATAAAGAATAGGGTAGCGATAAGTGCGCACAATGCGCTAGGTTGCTGGACACATGGCCATCTCAGCATGAATGGCGCTTGCATCTCCTGTGCAGTTGCTTAAGGGGGTCGAGGGCACCTCAAGCTGCTCCCATGCAGCACTATCCCTTAGCCACCACTGTATACTGTATAGATATAAACAACTGAAATTCAGATTCAAAATAGACCGTATTAGGAAATAAGCACTACGACTAATTATGCTCATCTTACTCAGATCAGTCCAGCGTTACTAATCTACAGAACATGGCCGACGTTCAAGCGCTCGTACAGCACCCAACAACTTCCAGATTGAAATTCTGATACAGCTTTATCGTGATTTCAGAACATCCCGATCACTTGTCTTTTACGGTGCATTCAGGCA
Source organism: Amblyomma mixtum (assembly GCF_055824585.1). NCBI lineage: Eukaryota > Metazoa > Arthropoda > Arachnida > Ixodida > Ixodidae > Amblyomma > Amblyomma mixtum. Next base: position 226,588,239 of record NC_143012.1, on the reverse strand, counting down.
TTCTGCACGTACTACCCACACTAAAACATTACAACTAAAAGTGTTATTAATTTACATAGATATTTGCTCTCAAACGAGATTGCCCTTTGGAATTGTTTGCCTGCTGTGGCAATTAACTGTTATTCTCTTGTCACTTTTGAGTAGCGTAAACAAACTTGGAGATTTGAAGTGACTTGTTAAATTCCTATCATGTTCTTCTTCACTGTCTTTTCATTTCGACCTTTCACACTGTTCCACACGTCCTAGTGTATTCCTGCGCTCCTGTTGCCCAAGTGGCCGTGATGTCTGTTCAGTTTTTGTGCGGTTCATTGTAATCCCTCGTCCCTCCTTTTTAGAAAAGGGCCTGCAGTAATTGCAAATACCGTTAAAAAATAAAATGGAGAAAGTGGTACGTCTGGTACTTTAAGCTGACGCAGCGACGTACAAATAACATTCGCCGGTGCTCAGGGCGTCTGCACTGGATTAGAACTGCGACATAATTATAAGTTAGCTCTTTCTACTTCTTCCCAGACAGGACGCTCCTTCCCAAACAGGATGTTCCCCACGGCTTTGGCGGGATATTGACCCTTAATGGGGTTCTTGGAAGTTAGCTGGGCGCTTGAAAAAAGCGTAATCAGAGACAACCTACAAGAAAGGTAGGATGAAAGTCTAAAATACTTCTGTCTACAAAAACCAAAACTTGCTCCATAATGAGCAGCTTGCAAAAGAATATAAGACCAATTTGTTGTCATGAGAACTTTACAAGGAAAGATGAAGAAATCAATGCCCTCCCGAGGAAACACGCATTACCACTGAAATCTAATATCGGCATATGCCAAAAGACCACAAGGAACTTGATTATTCCACATGCTGGAAACCTGAAACATGGAGGTGTTAGGTGAGGCCTAAAAATGCGAAAAAAATGAAGAAACAAACAAGATGAAGTTAACTGCGTGTACACGTTTCACTGCTGACATGGTCGATGCTTCTCCTTGAAACCGTTCGAAAGCTCGTACGTTGATTCTTCTTTATTTTTTCTTCAAGCGTGCAATTTTCTTTTGAAATATAATCGTTGAGTTATCGTGGAGCTAAAGTAAATTTGCTTCATCAGCCTTCTTCTCAGAAAAGCTCGAGAGGCAAGGTGGAAAAACGAGAAATAAATAAAAAACGATAACTGCGCCTTTAAGACGGCCTCAGAGCAGCCTCCGGCCGCGCACGTTTCGTGCAGATGGAGCCAGAGTCGTTTGATATTTCTCTCTTCGTCCATGAGTTCAGAATTTAGTTTTCGAGCAAGCGAAATATTGACTGAAAAATCAACATCCACTTCTTGGACTTGTCCTCTGGCTCGGAATTAGTTGCGATGACTCGAAAAGAAAATTAACTGCATGCTTGGCACTTGCAGCATTATTGCAAAAAGTTAGGCGCTTACTTCTATGTTCTATGAGCTTGTTCTCTTAGAACTAGTATCGTTCAGTGTCAGCATTCCTGTGTAGTTCCTCATAATGCTTGTCAAGATGTTCGTCCTTTATATGCATTCTGAGGCCAGCACTGAGCTCTCGAACAACCGAAAAATAGTTATAATTTTTATCATTTCTTTACTGAGATACTCTCAGAGATCGAGGGTGTTTTTGCTTGCATTTTACTTTATTTTACTTCGAGAAATTCTTGATAGTACTAATAAATATTCGAATAAAACGCAAGGCCAAGAACCAACATCGAGAGTTTCTTTAAACACTGTATCGAAATGCGTTTTTTTAAAACACCATTTGAAGGTGAAGCGCAGTGCCTCGCTAAGTTTTCCTTGTCGGTAAATGGCTACCTTTCGTGAGAAAGAAAAAGGTATATGATTGATGTAAATGCTCAACTGCTATGAACAATCCGGGATGATTTGTTTGGTTTTCAAGGACATCTGTTAGGTTTTTTTCTGTTCAGGATATCAGGCACGGAGCTTCCTCGTAAGCATACGGTGGAGTCATTTGAACACTTTTCTTTGAAGCATAATTTTTGAAGAAGTGGAGAGGTTCCCAAGGAGTTGTTCTAGAGAAGAGTACATAGGTCGGAAATAACCTGGAGGCCTAATTTCCACAAGCGTTTCATATATGTTGGTACTTCTGATGAATGTGATATAGCCATGACCTGAAGTGTTGTCTGTCTATTTTTTTCTCTTCGGCAAATCTATTGATAGCGTGTATCCCACTTTTGTTTGCTGGGCGTTTGCACGTAATGTCGGCTTACCACAACTAAATGGTCGACGGGAAGAGGGGACAGCTGGCAAGCGGAGATTCGACTTTGGGGTTTCAGCGACAATTATTTTTTGGTTTCTAGAGTGCCAAATTAATATTTATTCGTATTGTATATCGGACCTCTTTCCATCGCGACAGTTACAGAAGTAAGCAGAGCGACCGCCTTTGCAAAGGTCATGAAGTCAAAGTTGTCCATTGCCTGATGTCATCTCCATGGCGAGAACAACGCAGCACGCTGTTCTATTTAAATTATCTGAATATGCGTCTTCCAGATGTGAATGAAATGTCGCGTAAATTTTAACTAGTGTCCAATATCAAAAGGTTCACTTCAAATGGTATCAGGAGAGGGCCATCTATATGAATCTTGGAAGAGACAGCCAGCTGCAGTGCCATATTTTAATGAAAAGAATAAGATGAATGTATAAGAAGTGAACCAAAGAGACATTGAAACTGCTTGGTCGATGAAAAAGCCCATTCGTAAGGAAGTCAAGAAATATTGTAAGAATCTGGTCGTGTATTTCTGTGCTCACAAAGAACAGCAAAACAAGAGGATATAAGTTATCTGCCTGTATATCTGCGCAGAGACAATAGTCGCGGTTCCGCACGGGCTGCGAATATCACTGGTAGGCGCTGGAGAAGTTCCGACCGTGGAACGGGCGCAAGTGTATGTGACAGTTGTGACGTGTTTACTTGCAGTACAGGTTGGGAATGGAAAGAGATTGAAACAAAGGCAGGGGCACGGCCTTGCTCCATATTCTTGATAGTATAAATAAATTTAGAATGCGAAATGGAAACTTAGATTTGGGATCTCGAGTTGCCAGCGGCGAGGCTGTAATGCGAGACCTCTAGAACTGGACTGCTTATTCTCTGGCAAAATATATATTTAAAAATGAGGAGCTACTAGACGTGTTATCCTGGAAGTCTTCTGTTTCGACCTTTTTGGTCTCGGCGCAGGCGTCCTCGAGAAAGCCTTTGAGCAGTGACAAAGCGCTCTCGACCCAGGGAAGGCGCCAGGACGCTCCACGAAATGCCGTTGCTATTCTCCAGAAATGAAAATAGATGTAAAATACTACGTAAAAGACTTCGGGAGTAGGTGCGCTGACCTCACTCGCTTTGCTTCATGGCTTAGAGATGGCTGAACTTCAAGGCAAAACCTTCTTGAACATGAACTCTCATGTTTTCCGCCTTACCAAGAGCTTACAAGCATGCATCGATGCATACCTTGATAGTTTCCTGTTTTATTCAGTGTTTTTTTTGTTTTCTTTTTTCCTTCACTTGTATCACAGCACGCTTCCTCTTCTCTCAGGTCACTTGCAATTGCCTATATCTGTTGTTCGTTTTTTTTTTTTGTTTCTATAAAAAGCTCAAAGATCCTTCGCCGAAACATGTTTGATCCCGGCCGCGGCGGTCACATTTCGATGGAGGCGAAATTCTAGAGATACGTGTTCTGTGCGATCTGAGTGCACGTTAAAGAACCCCAGATGGTTGAAATTTTCGGAGCTCTTCATTACGACTTTTTACATACCCTGAGTCGTTTTGGGACGTTAAACCACACAAAATCGAATAAAACCAAAGAGACGCAAAAGAAACGGAGTAAAATAACTATAACAATACGCTGACGTGACGTGCAACAGTAAACATAAAATAACTATTCATCCATCTAAAGCTGTGCACTAATTACCCCATTGAGAAGCACAAAAATCAAAAAGATGAAAAAGCGCGCTTCCTTTGCTTAGGTGCGCCGCCCCTCGGACACTTTGAGAGATTGAAGGACTTGTCAGAACTCGTTTTCGGTAGTGCCAAGGAAATAGTTGACAAAAAAATTAAAATTTGCCTGAAGAAATGAGAGAAAGACATGGAAGCGTAGCTTGCTGGGATTGAGGGGACAGCATAAAAACAAACCGTGAAAGTGGGGAACCTTTTATGCAAAGCTTGGGTTCTCAAAGGCACAAAAGAAGGCGGTGGCGCTGTATCCGACCGCCTGCTTTTGTTCTAGTTGTCCGCGAGCTGACGGGTTTTTTGTGACCTGTAGTGTATATATTAGGACCAGCAGTCAATTAGCGGTCCTGAAAGCATATTATTTATTTGGTCATGTGAGGCATACAAAACCTGCCTCATAAAAACTAATTATCCACTCGCTGTCACTTACGCTACTCTACAGGCTAGCATAAATGATGCAGCCAACTGAAACGAACAAGCAGTGGTTATGCTGCAATTTTTGCATGCCCAACGCCATCCTAGACATACATATAGCATCGCAACCAAGGTTCGCTGCTGAAGTCGAAACTGAAACTTCAAGAGAGAAGAAATCAGATTGCAATTTCTTTACTAAGCACAAGAGAATTCTGTATGATGACCTATGTTTAATTAACTTCGCCACCTTTTCAGATCAAAGACACACACGAACTTTTGGTTGTTTTCCCCTCTAAGGATTTCACGTCTTCTTCAAGGCTCTGTACTCTCGCAGCCACAAGTTGCTGGTTTTACTATTAAGGCGGAAGCCTTTAATGTCTCATCGTTGTAAGCAGCAGTTGTCGACAGAAAATGTCACGCTTTTCAATTGGTGAAAACGGTCGTGACGTCACAGTGCGCGAATTTCAAACGGGGACAATTGCACTTTGGCTAGTAACCATACAACCAATTGAAGGGATCGTATAGTGATGCTCCAAGTAAGTGGGACTGAGCTTAGTTAATTGCTTAATTACCCAATTAGCCTAATTATCTTTACTAGTCAGGCCATATAATGAAATAAAAGCGATTAAGAAATTGGTCGAGCTCAGGAATCGAACCCCGGTCTTCGGCGTGAGAGACGAGCACGCTATCCACTCCGCCATGCCAGCTCGATGGTTTGGAATGAACAAAGGCGCATCTAGTGAATACGGTGTCTTCACTCACTCTCATCCTCCTCCATTCCCTTCCGGCGAGGTTTAGGTGTCCACCGACAAATGAGAGACAGATACATTTCCTTTCCTCAAAAACCAATTTACCGACGAGCGAGGCGTAGAACCGAATGGGCGATGGCGTTCTATGGACTCCTTGGCAGCGTTGCAAGACGCTGTCGCCTTCCACTCTTAGGGGCGAAGCTTAACATCTGAACCACACATCAGTGACCACACTTTAGGTCAAAAAAGTGCCCCCCTGAATTTTGATGGGTGTCCACCGAGATATGTGAGACAGTTACTGCGTAATTTCCTTTCCTCAAATACAATTTTCATTTTCTTCATTACGGCTCCTCTTTATCTATCTTCTTTCACTCCCACCTCGCTTCCTCTACGGTGCGGTTCAGGTGTCCACCGAGATGACAGAGAATTACTGCGCCATTTCCTTTCCTCAAAAAGCGTTGCGTTCAAAGGGCAAGGCATCGCGCCGAACGGGTGGTGGCGTTCCGTGGACTCCCTGGCAGCGCTACAACGCGCTGTCGCGTTCACTCCTTAAGACGAAGCTTAAGCGTCATTAATTAGCAAATAATTAACATTCAGGCATTAATCAGTAAATAACAATTAATTAGTTATTTGCCATCACTTAGTAATTAGTACTCAAATATATGTGACGCCACCAGTGCCACAGAAACAGCGAAGGTGGTGCGGAAAACGCTTCCGCCTCTACCCACTTTAGACAGTCAAAGTGCCCCCTGAATTTTCATCTCACCACTGTGGATATAACAAAGTAGGTGCACGAGAAAGTTTAATATGGAAAGGTTCCTGTAATTTTATTATGCGAGAAAATATCAAACTTCGTTTGAGCGCCGCCACAAAGATTGCCTGCTTACAAGGAATTGTGTATGTTACAAAAGTGGCACACGTTAAGTTTTATATTGAGTTGTACAAAATGCAGATAATGATCTCGAGACCCTTTCTCTCCAAGAGAAGACATTAAAAAAAAAAGAAGACAGCAGCAAGCCGCCGCGGAGAATGGTAGTTCTGAGGGGTTTGCAACTTTGCCACGTAGCATTTATTTGCTTCGATTTTCGCGCAGATGCTGTCTCGGCACGCCGCTGAGGCGAGTGGAATGAACCGCAGTGTCATCAAAATCTCTCTCCTGATCACGCAGAGAAACACTCACACGAACCACTGATATGTCGTCAAGGCGCATGCGTTGCCTCCACGAAACTGTGAAGAACGCTTTGCAATTCGAGTGGGCTTCATTTCGGCCAGCCGCCGCCTGCCTCTCCTTCGTTTACAGCGGGAGCACTGCGGAGCGAAAATCATCTTTCGGGAAGGGCGCGGACTCGATATTTGGGCATGACGACGAAGGCCGCAGAATTATGTGACCCTGAAAATGTTTTCGTCGTTTTCCGTTTCCTCCTCTACACCACCTCTCCGTTCTCAGTCCGTATTTCTAACACTGGTGGCATTGAGGCCGCCCATGTTTCCGCCGCCCAGACTTCTAACGGTAATGCTGCTCTGGGAGCCGAGGTCTTGACATCTGGACCGCTGAGTTTGTGTATCTGGCGCCTCTTGTTTCTTTTGGTCACTCGGACGAGAAGCTTCTGCGCTTTAGCGCTGAGCTTCACTGTGGAAAGCGCTTCATGCCTACGCGGTTATAGCGTACTGCTCGGCATAGACCTCCACGAATGTACTTTATTCCTTCCGAATTTTTACGGTTTGCCTTCTCTCTTCAGATTCTTTATTTTTTCAGATTGCATTACTTGTTATTACTTTGATTTATTCTTTTATTTTCGATTCATCGTACTAAATGCCTCCATGTTGTACGAGCTGGAAAGAGACTGATAATTCTGGGAAGGCGGTCTCTGGGAATTCACATCTAAATCGATGGGAAGTGCGAGCCACGGCGGCCGGTTCCGTGCGAGGCGCTGATGATCAAGGGGACGTGCGAAGTGTCTTCAGGTCGAGAGCGCGTATAGAAAGACTTAGGCACGCATTCGAAGATGTTATGAAATAAATGAGATTATTGCGAAGAAAAGGCATCGAGACGTCGACTCGCATGGACATGACGAAAATGTCTTACCTTTTTCTCCCTTACAGTGTTCAGGATAAACGTCTACGTACAACCTCGTGGCTTTAGGGTAATGATAATTAGCCGTAATGTGCGTAAAACGCATGAACCCTTTCTGAAATAAACGTCTTGAATTAAAGGTAGTGTTCACAGGCTGGAGTACTCATCCAAACCTTACAAAACTGACACTTGAGTTTACGTTGTTGTTTTTTGCTACCTTCGTTGGATCATCGACTTTTATGAAATGTTTACAGGCGATGAGTTCACTCAACCGTGCATATACAATAACTTCGTTGAGCGTTTTGCAAGGAAGTACTGATTGATTAATAACTGTACACATTTCGTTGTGTAACAGTTGTGCCGTAAGCAGTGCCACGCGCCATCTTACGGTCTTGCGTCGTTGCCACGTGGTCGTTCCTGTGAGCCGTCAGCGGGCGGTTTTATTTTCCGGATTTCAGCAGCATGGTTTTGTGCGGGCCAATGTGTTTCTTGATGACTGATCGGTATTGTTTTGTGATGTAATGGGATAAAGGGCCGCATGTTTCGCACGGATGGGTCATCCTAGAACATTTAGTGTGCACGTGTACCTATCTGTGCGCTGCACCACGTAGGCGGTGAGTGGGAGCCCGTAGGGGCTTTTTGATTGTGTACTTGTTTGTGATTGACTGTCGGAAACGTTGCTGTCCTGAGACTAGAAGATGGAAAGCATCCGCGAATTTATTGACCGTGGGTTTTCGTGCCTATGACGGGATTTTTGGGCGGAACCGTGATTTCTCAAGAGGTAAGTGCCATGACTACTCAAGAACATGCTTTTGTTTTAACATTGGCTTGCTTACGGCAGGACTGGTTGCTCGCTATTGGAAAAAAAGAGACATTTTCACCGTGCTGGGAGTTGAAATGTCACATTTTCACTTCGCATGAATTCGGAAAGATTGATATTGTGCATACCACTTGCTCAGCGTACTAAGTGAAAATGGCTTTTGCATCTGCAGCTCGTAAAATCTCGCTGAAATAGCTGAAGTACAAATGTAAATGTAGGAGGCCCGTTTCATCATTTTTTTTTTGGGAGGGGGGGGGGGGGGGCTCCCAATAGTTAGCCATTCGACCCAACACTGCTTTTTACTTGCTTTCATTTTATAAGCACTGGCACCAGTTTTTCAGAAACAGGAGAACAAGGTTAGAAACCACAGCCAAAAAGAGAATCGCCACCCACCCGATCGGTGTAAGTGTTCGCCTTTCCCTCAGAGTAGTGAGACAACGTAGGGTAGGACTCACACAGGCAGAGAGTTTATATCGCACGCAATTCCGCGTAACTTAGAGTCTGTCGTGAGACCATCGTTTTCAGACTGATAATGGATTGATGTGACGAATAGCGCGAAAGAGGCAAAAAAAGAACAAAATGGCACGACATTTAAACAACAGATACAGTAAGTGAAAACTGCAATGGAAGCGAAAAGTACTGATTGTGCCGTAATTTGCGAATTCATTAGCTGATTCAGCATATTTTGGCGCTGTTTATCTCGCCTCTTGTGGCATGGCCTCACGCCTGTCTCCTCTTACTTAACCTAACTGTCTATTTCCTCTTCATTTACAGACAGCAGAGCTGGACCAAGATGCAACTCTCTTCGGTTTTTGCCACGCCGCTAAAAGCGCGATCAGACATTATTTGTGCCTCGGTGAGCAAGATCGGCGATTATTACAGATGTGGTCCATGGAAAGCAGTGCTAGTGCAGTGTTGATAATTGCGTGCTCCGACAGAAGGCGCCTGTGGTATCGTCGTTTCGATAATGCGTTGCCAGAAAAGTCTAGCAAAGTGGAACCACTTAAAGCAGGAGAAGATAGAGCAGCAGCAGAAAGGCCTCGTCTCTGACCGTTATCTCCGCCAGCCTGCTCAGCGTGTTTCCAAGCACTTTGAGCTGAGGCAGTTAGTTATGGCGTCGTGATATTAATTACACGCGTCGCCTGCCTTACGCCGTTGTCACCTATAAAATAGGCTGCCTCATAATGCGCAACGAGATGGCCGTGCCAGTGATGCACGTTGTTTCTTCCTCTTAGACCCTCTGCTATCGTACCGTGCAGAACACGTAGGGATTGCGCTCACTCAGTATCGGACGCTATAGGTTTAGAGATCAGAAAGCATGGAGTTCAGGGATCGATTATTAGCAGCTAGCTGAAAGGAGGAACGATACCAGGTAATGTACTGCGACAGCATTTTTCTGTTAGTTCTGAGCATCGCAGTTTGGAGGGCTAAATAAAGCGGCATTGTTACATTGTCTGGCCATTTTACAGCTGCTAGCTAGAATATGTGCGATCATATGCGTCGCCTTTTATATCTTGTTTAAAACACGCATATTTCCAAGCTGGTTGAGTGCACGGGCCATGTAGTCCTTACCAGCTACCGAGTGCACTAATTATAGAAAATGCTGACGAAATTCAATAGGGGCGGGGGCTAGGATAGGCGGATGGCGATTTATAAGTTTACGCAAATCTGTGCTATCGAAAATAACCCTTTATTGCGGAAGCACAAAAGGTGCAGCCCGACTAGGCCAACCCTGGTCGGCACAACGTCGGCAGACGCGATTTTTGCGTTGAATTTCCTCTTGTCGCACTACGCCAATGCCAACAGCGGCCTGATGGTCGGCCAACAGCGCGGTCGGTCGCCCGTGTCTGTGATCGGAGTGGTTGGAGTGTGCCGTAGGCAGATTTCCTTGTCAGACTACTACTACAACATCATGCCTCATTGTTGGCACCGACCAATAGCCGTCTCCGTCACCATTGAGGCCCGCCCATATCCGGGTTGCCTGTCCGCTCCAAGTTCCATGGCTGCTGCTTTCAATATCTGGTGCTTGAATTTTTCTGCTGCTTGGTCAGGAAACGGCTCATGAATTCGCGAACTGAATGCTTCAAAATAACAGAACATGGTCTCGCATTTCTCGTGTGAGCGCGAAAGTAAATCCCATCGCTGCTGTTGAACACACAGATACTGTTCATTTACATGAAAGAAAACACTATTTGGCTCTGCTTACCTTAAACGTTTTCTCTTCTCGCACTCCAGTTGTAGCTTCACATATATACACAGTGCAATAACTCTGCAAGAAGCGTGATCATGCGATAGCCTGAATCAGAAACGCTTGATACACGTGTTCTTGACACCGCACATAGGACCGGCGCTTGTATCTGGTTTCTATGATATCACCAATAGTTTGCTATGAAAACCGTTATCCAGATGTATTTTAGTTAGCATCAATTGCAAGGCACTGATTTGTTGTACAAAAGTGATGCCAATAACCGCTATCGGGCGTGTCAAATGTTTCTCGGCAAACCACGTCACAACGGCGCTTACCACGTGTGGTGCTTACCTCATACGAAGCAAAATCCTCGTTTTCAGGTAATTGTCGCCAAAACTACACATCATGGCCATTACCAGGGATTCGTAAGCGATCGTTATTAATAGTCATATCAGTGTTTAGAATTTCCAGACCGCGAGTATGCTCTGCGCTGTGGCTCGACAAAATTTGGCTACATCGTACCAAGGTACACGCTCTTTCGAAAGTACATGCGCTATTTAACCTCTCTTTTCTTATGAATAAAGGCAATGTCGACTTTCTTCTATGGTTCTGGTATGCTCGAGGTTACAACGCGTTGAGTATATAGGGTGTCTAAATTTTCTGGAACAATCTCCTCTTCATCCTTCAACAGATCTGCTGTTATCTGATCCTCACCTCTACATTGCTCCTAAGGCATTCTTTACTGCCTCCTTCGTTACTGGCAGATGTCCCATTGCTGTGCGCTACTTCCTCTCTCATTGACGTGCGGATTGCATTGGCGACTCTATCGATTTGTGCAGAACTATTGGCTACTTGAACAAGCTTACACAGATTGTTAACAACATTGCCCTCTTTTTATCTCTGAGCATACATCTGGTCTTCACCTGTGCCCAGGTTCCTGCTCATCTCTTTTAGGTTACCTCGTTCTTTAGAGGATACTAGACTCTCTCCACATTTAACTTCCTTGTGTTGGCTACCTTGCACATATTTAATTAATCTCATAGCTCTGCCACTTCTACGTTGTCTGTAGGGTTAGACGCTTTCATGCTTTGGTTTCTTATAATTTTTTTCTCACCATTAATGGGCTTCCGTTACCTCACCATTAATGGGCTGCCAGTTCACTAGTTCCTTTTGTTCCCTCTTCAGCCCTAAGCTAATTCGAGACCTTACCATTCTGTGGTCGCTACAACGTACCTTTCTGAGGACCTCCACATTCTCCCCGAGGCCAGGGTGAGCGCACAGTATGAAGTCTATTTCCTTTTTAGTCTCATCACTGGGGCTCTTCCACGTCCACTTCCTGTTCTTTCGTTTTCTGGAGAAGGTGTTCTTGATCCGTAAGTTATTTCTCTCTGCGAACTCATCTAATAATCCCCACTGCTACTCCTGGAGCCTATGCACGTCTTATAGCAACTTTCAAGAATCTGGTCATCATGGCTGCATGTAGGTGCGTAGGTTTAAACTACCGTCAGCGTGTTTCTCTTATTAAAGCTTTATTTCGATAGCTGCCACCCTCTCGTGAATACTACAAAATACCTCTATGTTGCCAGCCATATCCTAATTGATGAGGAATCACGTACTTACTTCTCGTCTGTCCGCTAGTCCGCGATAGGAGAGTACGTGTCCGCACCTGAGTACTGTATACCCCTCATCTGTCCTCCTAACCTCACTAAGCCCTGTGATATCCCATTTGTTACCCGCAAGTTCCTCGAACAGCACTCGTGCTCACGCTCTATATCCCAACTCTTTCTCTACCAGCCCAAATCCATTCACCTTGAGAGCCCACCTATCACTCTGACACTCGGCACACAGGCCATTCCCTTAGTTGCTCAAATAAGAGTGCTAGGAATGAGGCTCTATTCCCATGAAGCCTACGGAGATGTAACGAAATCAGTCCAGACTCACGCTCAAAAAACTACTCGGCTCATCCGTTGAGTAGCACTGGCCCACAGTAGCACAGGAGAACTGACCTTCACTAAACACCCCTCGCCTCATCTAAGCATACGTTACTAGGAGGCGCTTACACTCTGCACTACCTACCCCTGACTGATAAGGAACGCGATTGAGTAAACGCATTACACAGAAGTGGCACGAAAACAGCTCAGCGCCTTCTTCCAAGTACCTCTCCACTGCGCCCACTCAAGATTGGAACCCGTAACACCTATGAAGAGCTCCGTGAAGCCACGCTGACAGCCAGACGGCTCGCCTTTCGCTTATACCAGCAGGACACGCGCTACTGTCTTCTCTACACACATCGCCAATGGGACTCTCATCGGGAGTCACCCCCTCCCTACTGGAAATCGGTCCAAAAATTCTAGTACTGCCTCCATAAAACATGCACCCAGAAAGGGACTAGACCCGCAGAACAGCCAGGGCGAAAGCCTGTCAAAGACAATTTGGAGAAGACCCCACTGCAGCCTATGTGGATGCAGCCACCTATAAACCCGCCATCGCAAAGTACTAGCAGCCGCAATGACGCAAAACTTCTTACTGCTGACTCATTTCTCACAGGCTACCAGACTACCAGGCTACCAGACTACCAGACTACCAGACTACCAGACTACCAGACTACCAGTCTACCAGACTACCAGGCTACTAGGTTACCAGAATAACTTTCACTTCTGTTAAACTCCCGTTCGTTTCTGGGGTTTAACGTCCCAAAGCGACTAAGGCTATGAGAGACGCCGTAGTGGAGGGCTCCGGAAATTTGGACCACCTGGGGTTCTTTAACGTGCACTGACATCGCACAGTACACGGGCCTCTAGAATTTCTCCTCCAAAGAAATTCTAGCCGCCGCGGCCGGGATCGAACCCGCGTCTTTCGGGACAGCAGCCGAGCACCGTAACCGCTGAGCCACCGCGGCGGCACTTCTGCTAAACTGATTGAAGAAGGGAAAAATTCACTATTTAAATAATTTTATTTGCGCACAAAGCAGAGAGTCGTGGCGATGGTATCGGTTCCGAGGCAGAAACCACGTTTGCGGCTTACACTAGACAAGCCAAATGTGAAACATCATCTCTTCGGCATTCCAGCGGTGAATGAAGTGCTCTTTAAGGAACTCGCGCATACGGTGGTCCCAGCTTTACAGCTTTACATTTAACTAATATTCAGAAAATCTATGGTTCAAGTCGTCCAACCACGAGCCCCAGCTGCAGGCAATGCGCACGAATTCACAGTCGTCATTTCAAGCAGGAAAAACCGTGAAAACGTCCACTATTCCCGTTGCCTCGTCCCAGTGTCAGCAGTCAAAGACTTATGCACCACCAATCACCCCCCCCCCCCCCCCCCCCCCGTTCCATTCCCCTGCAAAGCTGCAAACGCTTCACCTTCCCGCTTCATTGCCGCGAGGCATTGTAGAAAGCGGTGACCCTACAACTGAGCGCACAATGAAGGAAGGTGGAAAGTGCTGCAGCAGCGGTGGTGGTCGGCTATAGTACTTGTTGTTCGAACCACGTAAATGAACGCAGACACAGGAGCGCTCGGCTAGGAGGACAACAGCATTTTACTCCAGAGCACGCTAATAGCATCCCTGATCTCGGAGGCGCAGAGCACTCGCTGCTGCGCTCGGAGTTACTCGGAAAGTTAAACGGAGGCGATGGGGTGATGGCGTCTGTTGTCGGAAGGAAGGTTGCGAGAGGGAGGGAGGTACGGGGAATAACAGAGGAGGCGACTTTATTCCTTGTTTTTAACCCTGGCCGCAGCATTTTTGTGCGAGCAATGTTCGTTCGCTCTCGGACTAGCCTCGCTACTTCCCTCCGCCTTTATCCTTGCTTTCGCGGCAACACGTCGACGCACTACGTTGTCGTCAAAACTCCTCCCATTAAAGCGCTAATTGTGCTTGCACAGGACCAGAGTTGAACGAAATTCTTTCCCGACCACCTCCCGCTCGGAGGCTCTATACGCCGCCGTGCGTTTCCCTGTACTTCGGCCAACCTGAACCCGGCAAACTTCCTCTTTTGTCCAACACTAGCATTTGTCCGCTCATTTGGTACTTCCTGGGTAGCGTACAGTGCAGATGAAATAGAAACTGCCGTTTTTAATATATGCTGCAACCTCTTTGCTACTTCGAGTGGAGGCTCCAAAGGCAGTCTTGCCATTATAGTACGCCAAAGTGAAGGAACACATAGCCATGTGGTACAACCTGCACATAAGTTATCGGCGCCTCAACAACTTCTCACAATGTGCCAATTAGGTGTCCGGTTGTAAAATCAACTTCTGTGGAGCAAACCGAAACAAGTAGTCTGTGTTCCAAGTGGCGGCTAGAATTTAAAAGCACTTTGTCGCGTAAGACAGAAGGAATTTTGCTCCGCCGCTGCACTAGATACCGGTTCGCATAAATAATGGCACGTAGAGTGGTCAAAGACACTGCTGCTCAGGTTGCTGACAACAGCAGGAACAGAATAAGAAAGCAAAATTCAGGGGGCACTTTGACTGTCTAAAGTGGGTAGAGGCGGAAGCGTTTTCCGCACCACCTTCGCTGTTTCTGTGGCACTGGTGGCGTCACATATATTTGAGTACTAATTACTAAGTGATGGCAAATCACTAATTAATTGTTAATTACTGATTAATGCCTGAATGTTAATTATTCGCTAATTAATGACGCTTAAGCTTCGTCTTAAGGAGTGAACGCGACAGCGCGTTGTAGCGCTGCCAGGGAGTCCACGGAACGCCACCACCCGTTCGGCGCGATGCCTTGCCCTTTGAACGCAACGCTTTTTGAGGAAAGGAAATGGCGCAGTAATTCTCTGTCATCTCGGTGGACACCTGAACTGCACCGTAGAGGAAGCGAGGTGGGAGTGAAAGAAGATAGATAAAGAGGAGCCGTAATGAAGAAAATGAAAATTGTATTTGAGGAAAGGAAATTACGCAGTAACTGTCTCACATATCTCGGTGGACACCCATCAAAATTCAGGGGGGCACTTTTTTGACCTAAAGTGTGGTCACTGATGTGTGGTTAAGATGTTAAGCTTCGCCCCTAAGAGTGGAAGGCGACAGCGTCTTGCAACGCTGCCAATGAGTCCATAGAACGCCATCGCCCATTCGGTTCTACGCCTCGCTCGTCGGTAAATTGGTTTTTGAGGAAAGGAAATGTATCTGTCTCTCATTTGTCGGTGGACACCTAAACCTCGCTGGAAGGGAATGGAGGAGGATGAGAGTGAGTGAAGACACCGTATTCACTAGATGCGCCTTTGTTCATTCCAAACCATCGAGCTGGCATGGCGGAGTGGATAGCGTGCTCGTCTCTCACGCCGAAGACCGGGGTTCGATTCCTGAGCTCGACCAATTTCTTAATCGCTTTTATTTCATTATATGGCCTGACTAGTAAAGATAATTAGGCTAATTGGGTAATTAAGCAATTAACTAAGCTCAGTCCCACTTACTTGGAGCATCACTATACGATCCCTTCAATTGGTTGTATGGTTACTAGCCAAAGTGCAATTGTCCCCGTTTGAAATTCGCGCACTGTGACGTCACGACCGTTTTCACCAATTGAAAAGCGTGACATTTTCTGTCGACAACTGCTGCTTACAACGATGAGACATTAAAGGCTTCCGCCTTAAAAATCACGCTTGATTAAAGCATTGCTGTTGCTCTGGAGGGCGGAAGTCGTGACGCTTTCTTCACGAGCATTAAGATCTCCTCGAGTTCTGCAAATCTTTACTGATAATTTGCCGGAAAGCCTGCTTAAAAACTCAAAACGAAAGTCATTACGGAATAGCCACTGTGTTTGACGCCGTTAAAAGCAGCGTTGAATTTGAGTTCATTTCCCGTCGATTTAAAAGGTTGCTCATATCCCTGAACACGTCCATGCGGAGCTAAGTCGATGTTTGTTTCAAATGATATTCCTCGGCATTTATACGTCATGGCGACGTACGCTGTTACGTCAAACGAGCGCTGTTTCAATTTTTCAAGCAGGGTGTAAGGAGAATGCTGCTACGTTTCTTTCAGAAAACGAATAGAAGTTTGTGCTTCAGTAACTCTCCATGAAAACTGGCGCGGTTGACTAGAGTAAAAAAAACATGTCAACTGTAGCGGCCTACACTGCATCAAATTTCCCTTTTCCACCTGCTCTTACTAGCAACCTTCCTCTATAGTAAGAGAAGTTATGGGCATCTCGATTCGAACACACAGTCGCAGGTCACTGAGGGCAATCGCCTGTCCCTCAATATGGAGACAGCCTTATCCGAGTTAACACTCTTAACGCGAGAGGGTGAAATGCAACATTGTTCATAGAGTCCGGTATCGGCGTACGCATAGTGAGCAAAACATCACGATCATGACTCTGGCAGGTGGTGGACAGAGAGAAGCCTAGAAGGAAGGTGGACTGCCTAGGCCACGTGACATTGCGGAGTCATCTAAACATGCCTACCGGATAGTTACAAAAGTGCCCACCATGGCAGATGACAGTTAAATTAATGATTGTTCGCTCGATAAGGATAGCCTGGGTCGCGCAGGGCCCATCGCTGGGAGTAGCTGCTATCGCAGTTTAGTGGCGCTTCTCTTAACCGCTGTACCACTGGGCCTACCAGAGATCTATGAATCTAAAGCAGCGAATGACCTGCATATATGGCATATATAGAATTTATCCCATTACGCCACAGCGGCATAGCCTTGCGGCGGAGCTTAAGTTCCCCCCTCCCCCCAATTTTTGACCCTCCTCCGATACATGAGCTATTCACAACAATTTCACATGAACTAATCCTGACAAGCATGAATGAGAGCAACTACATCGTTTAATTGTTCTGCTTCGTACAATTCGATTGAACTATTTTTAATATTTGTGCGACTGTTGTAGCACCTAAAACTTATCTACAAGTCTTTATAATCAATGCTCAATCATTGTACGGAAGCCCCACTTAGCATATCCTGTAAAGAATTTCTGAGGTGCGCTGTCTTACCCAGGCTGCTTAGTGCACCACACTGAGTAAAGCCTTGGTCAACGGTGTCCGGTCTGCAGGTATTTTCATGCAATACGCTTCCTATAGCACGGAAACTTGAATGACAGAGAGTATGCCCAAAATTAAGCATTTGTAGTTGCGGGAGGTCGGTGGAGCTGGACACGAATCAGCCCGAATCGCTTGATATGATACTGTCTTTTTGCTTGTCTTTTTGGCTCATGTGTACTTTCATCTTAGCTGCTTCTGAAGTTCAAGTACGTGCAGAGCATTATATTTGGGTTATGCGAATAAATATTTTCGAGGCTTCAGGGTCCAAACTGTGCCCACCGCTACTTTTACACAGGTGAAGGGAAAGAAAAGCCGATATTTCCTGCCGGTTTAAGGTTGCCCGCTTGCAGTTGCGGTTTCAGTTTAACATGAGCGCCTACTGACCAGTCCTAATTCTAATTTCCACTACTTCGCCGCGTGAAAATCGGTTGCTGAAAAACCTCCTGCATTTTGGGATGAGCATAAGAACTGTTTCTTTTAGTATAGTTAATTCCTTGAGTGGACACATTTAACACCTAGAGTGGGGGCATACTCTAAAAAAACAAACTATGCCTAGAAAAAAGTTTTATCAGGCATTTTTTTGTTTTGTTGGGAAAGAGCTCAAATAGAATTCTGAAACGTTGCCCATCGTTATATCTAAGGCGTTCTGTCTCTTCCAGTCACAGCCAGTGGAGACACTTCAGTATGAGCCATGCAGCGCTAAAAGCATTAGTTATATTATTCTGTTGGGAAAGCTAACGAATAATGGTATTTTATTTTTGTTGTACTAACAACGCCTTTCCCTTTTAACACTATAACGAAACGATGCCACTGTGAAAGAGGAACCGTGCAGTGTATCAAAACCTGTTGATAACTAGTGGCTGGACTTTCTAGTCATAACTATGCCTGCTCATGACTAGTGGCTGGCCGAAAAAAAAAAGCTGATAAACTCACGCCAAATTCTGTTTTCGATATTCAGTATTAACTGAATAGGTCCGTATTTTATATTATACACGCCACAACTATCCAGCTACCAATGAAGAAGATTGAAAATTGCACGTTTTGAGGTATAACTCCGCTAGTTTAAACGCCTCTGCAAACCCGGAGTGCCCAGAAGTCAAGTTGGTGACGCGTTGTGGACAGCGCCATAAAATACCCAACTCCTGGATGCCGTTGACTGAGGGATTTCTTTAGCTAATTTGTAACAAATTCCTTTCGGGATATAAGAAAAGAATAAGCTTAAGGAGCCGTAAGCAATGCAAGCCCCACAAGATGTCATGACCGATAGTAAATGGTGCAGAAAACTATAATTAAACTATAACTATAACTATAATCAGCGCTCTGTTGTGTCTCTGCCTGTGTCCTTCTTCTTGTCCCGTTCGTTGCGCTGTAGTCATGGAATATCGGAACCAACTCGCCCAGCAACTTAACTTGTATAATTATTAGAGCGCTGGATTGCTTGTTTGCTGACCACACCTTTTCGCTCTATTAAGTACCCATTCTCTGCGTTTTCTTCGAGAAATGCCGCGATTAAAGCTTCTGAAACGTCCTAAGTAACTTCACAATGATAATAAAGCTCCAATCGCTTTACAGCCCATCCTGGGAATTTTCCGGGGCTGTAGAAAATGCCCTGAGGAATAGAAGGAATTCCTGCATAAACTCTTCATGGAAGTCAGCAGCGATCAAAACGTATGGGAAAAAAATGCTTTGAAAATAAGTCACCGTGCTATATGGCTATCTGTAATTGATGATCTCCAACAGAGAAAAACCACGCGAATTGGCTGGCATCGCGCACTTGTCAGACGCGAAGCGAGCGTTTGTTATCGGATTCAAAATCTCGGCTCCAACCAAGACTGTGGATCATTCATTTCTTTCGCGCACATACCAACGGCTACACACGCCGCAGGCCTTTCCGCACATAACTTGAGGTCGATATGTTATCTGCAAGTTTCGATGCCGAATCGATCGGTCGGAAGTTGTGGAGGCTGTCATTGAAAAATGGGCCAATGCCAGGGAATCAGAAACGTTCAGGAGCGTTTCAACCATAAAAACTTGTTTATAATTTTCGTGATTAGCGACCTCTATTTCATTTCAAATCTACACTTTTTGTCTTTATATTTTCAGACGTTTTCAGTAATTTTTAGAGGAAAAGTAGCCTATTTAAACGTAGCAAAAGAGCTATCTATACATGAGACTTAACCGCTTTAATCACAGCAAAATTAGACCTTATCGCAAAGCTTCTGAAGAGCCATGGTGAGTAAGTACAGGTGTTGTCAATGTGAACGGCTCTGTGCGAATCAGTCATTTTTGGCGATTTAAATTTGTGCGCCAACTCAACGCTGTAAACAGAAGCTATGTTGCTTGGCTTGCTGCACGCAGTACGAAAAGAAGACATCTGGAAACAGAAAAAAAGTAGAAGAGACCTGATACGAACAAAGAGAGAGGATATCAGAGTTAACGGTATACTGGAAGAACGACATCGGCACAAGAAATGAAAACAAATAAGCCAGCAGGAAGCATTTCAACGTGCAGTGAGGCGTGCCCTCAAACGCGTGAAGCTTAGAAAATTTTAAAGAGCGACCAAAGTAACATGTTAGCTGCTTGGCTTATCTTGCCGCTGCACATTCTGATCCATCTTTATGTTGCTTTGCCGATACGAATGGTATCGGTATGCACAGTAAAAACAGTTCTAATGCTTAATCCACTCAGCTTACGAATCATTTACTTCATTTTAATGTTTCACTAGCGTTGCAAGTAGGCGTAAAGATGAAATACGATTGACTAAAAATGACGAATTGGCGATGATCAAGTCCATTCGCATTCGTTCTGATAGGAGCCATAGATAGCGGTGAAAAACTCTGCCGAAGTGTCAGAAAAGAATGAACACTGAAGTTTCACAATGTGAGGAGCGAACCGAAAGCTCAAGCTGGGGAAACAGGCCAAGAGAGGAATGGAAAGAAAGTTAGTTCAAAATGCGAGGGAATAGGCAGGCTAGCATCATCCTGAGCGCAAAAGAAGCCAGACTCTACAGTTCCAAATGCCACCCCTCAGGGTCCACGCGAAAAGAACGGATTCTGCGTCAATCGCCTTGTCTCCAAGCCATGCGCTGCCGGCGACAAAGCACGCTTGAAGCTCAGGAGGAGCCAGCTGCTGATCAGCCGAGTGAAGAGCGAGAATATCCGCTCGGAGTAGCCGGAGAAGTGAGGTTGTGGCGGCGCGTCTAGAAGGCAGGCTCAACAACGGAAGTACATTATTTTCTCCGCAGGTTCACCCTTTTGAGCGGCCTAATCCTTATTTTGTTTCCCCCTTTACATTTGCACTGTAGTATACAACTTCTTCCAGCAGTCTGTGACAACATTATAGATAATATTGTTGAGTACGCAATGAAAATAGGGCTTAGCGTAGCTTGAAATGTTGTCGATAAAATCTCTCCGTGGACCAATTATCTGATTAAGAACCTTCTAAGCATAAAATCCTCTAACCTAATGTATTCTTAGCACTTGTTGCTGCTTTAAAAGTTAGCAAGTGAAAGTTAACCGACATAAGATAGTAGATTATGCTGAGAATTCAGCTTCCTCTAGAGAACAAAGCTAGCCCTAAAAGGAGTCAATAGGAATGTATTTGTACAAAAAGTATGTATGTACTCATATTCGCCTTTGCTACGACATCGTTTAAATTTCATTCTGTTGTGTGTCGCATCCAATGTATGTGTTTTTTTTCACTTGGTGATCTGATTTGTGTTTTTGATCCTCCTCCTGCTTAGGACAATTCTGGCCTACGGTATTGTGAATTTAATAAATAAATATGTTCCATTATCTAACAACCATAGCTAATCAACAATATATGAAGGCAGAAAGAGAGAGAGACTTTAATGAATAAAGGAGTGGTCTATTTGACGGCAGGTGCCGACAGGCAGTCTGTTGCCATCCGTTATGAGGAGGAATAATCTCCTTGCAGAGCCAGTGCGTACGAACAGTGACAGACCTCAGTGGCAATGTACGAGGTTTGCACAATAATAGAGACAAGTGCTCAGTATATATTATCCCGACCAGGCGACTTTCCCGTAGTGATTTGCAGAAGGTTAAATAATCCGGCTCTGCTATCATTATCTCAAACATCAGTGACATAAGATGAATACAATTAAATCCACTCTAACACACTCTTAATCCACATCATTTCACAAGAGGCCAATCTAATCCAAAAATATTCAGTGTAATTCAATTTTAATTCACCCCGCAGCAAAGAAAAATCTACTGTAATCCAACATATTCCACCCTGCAGCAGCTTCATACAAGGTGATTCCCTTTTAATCCACAACAGTCCCGTAATAAAACCAAATCCACTCTACTGCCACCTAATTCATTAGAATACACTCTTATTCCGACGAAATCCAACTTAATTCACTGCAATGCAACTTAATTCAAAATCCACTGATAATCCTCCGTAATCTGCCAGAATCTGCGCCGGTAAACCACACTACATATCGTAATCCAACTCATTACCACTCAATCCACTCGTGATCAACTGCAATCTGCCAGAATCCACCCGTAATCCGGCACAATCAGCTGTAACCGTACGTAATTCACACGGGCCATTTGGCGCGCAAACCCGCCCTTTTTCGTGCCATCCCAATACACTTGATGGCGCCTCCGGCTGTTGTCTTAATGGGGCTAGTAAGGCTTTCGCCTTAAAACTCTTTCAGCCCTCAGCGGGATTCGAAAGCCGCCCGAGTAAGCAGAGGACATTCGTTCACCGATGCTTTAGGTACCACGGCTGCCGTCGGGGGATTCCTACAGAGCAGGGGTTCTCAAACTTTTTTGCTTGGAGGAACCCCAAAAGCCTTCAATTAGTTCCAGGGAACCCCCCCCCCCCCTCCCCCCCCCTGCTTTCACTTTCCAGCAATGCTGTCGAGTGCATTTTTGCAAAGAGAGAGTTGCAAAAGTTAAATGTTTATTGCACAGATTAATACAAATACTAATGTGATGGGTGGTACTGCTTCCCTTTTAAGAGCAAGTCAAAGCGTGGCTCAGTAGCACTCAGAGCCAGTCTCATATCAGCTGCCGGGTCAGGGCCGGTTAGGGTTCTCGCGGAACACGAGAAGACAGCCCGCGGAACCCCTGTGTTCCACAGAACCCAGTTTGAGAACCCCTGCTACAGAGTAATTTAGGGGTAGCGTCTCGCGCATTGCGCAGGATGTGGGCGTCTCAATCATCTTCGATTCTTTCTGCGCTGCCAAAAATTTGCATTGAGGAAAGAAATGGCGCAGTACCAAACTCTCACTTTAAGGTGGATACCCTAACCACACTGTGACGAAAATAAAAATTCGGTAGAAAAGAATCGCGTACTGTACTAACTGCCTGACTTCTCTGTCAACACCTGAAGTGTGTTGTGGAAGGCTTGGGATAAATTTAGATCATCTGGGTTACTTTAATATTTAGTTATGGCGGGTGGTGGGCGCCACTTCTGGATGCTGGTGGTGGCGGTAAGAAACATTTATCAATAATAAATAAGTGCAGAAAGGAGACTGGGGTAGGGCCCTATTGGCCCCTTCCACTGGAGGTGGGTGGAAGTGGGCGGGGGAAGTAAGTAGGGGGTGCTGGTGAATGGGCGGCGGCCACCTAACTAGGCACATGTGATGGGAGGTGACTGGTGCATGGTGTTTCCTGGGAGTCTTCAGTCAACGAAGCTTCACGCAGAGAACGCTTGCATTTTAGCCGTTTGCAAATATTACTGCGATCGCAGCAAAACTATGTGTCGATAGCTTTTACCCTTATAGCTATAATTATATATCTTGCGCTCGGATCAATAGGGCACGAATTTAACACTGAAAAATCCGTAGCTCTTCAGAGGGTGCCATGTGCCGAAATATTTCAGGGAAACATTATACTGCGACTTCAGCAGAAGAACCATAGTTCTGCAGGGCATCTAATTATCTTTTCGACAGAGATTAACAAGATATCTGCAAGTTTTTTTACTAGATTTGCTGTCATAATCATCAGCCTAACTAGCCTATTGTACTACAAAGACCTCTTCCATACTTCTCTGATTAATCCTACCCTCTACCTACACCAACCGCAATTTTGTTGACCAATTGCTGCGCGCCCTAAAATCGTAGAGTCGACATTGTGCGTATGGCCACCCTTTTGCTTTTCGCTTACGTATGTTTTGCTTCTTTGCTTGGGCTTGTGTGTAGAAATGAACTCTCATAGCTTTTTTTCAAATCACGGCCAGTGGCTTAAGTAGCGCAACACTATTTTTTCTTTAAGCACAGATGTTTTAATACGCTCTTATATAGAAGTATAGATAAATTTACTGTGCGCACAAAAAAAACTTTAAAAATGGGCAAGCAGAGCCATGGCCCAGATATCAATGAAAAAACCAAGACAGGTTCTGTTACAAACAATATCAGTGGAATAAATTACCATTGTGCCGTAAAATAAGCAATGAAAAAGGCGTCGGGTTTTCTAAAAAACACCCCAAAATCTACAAGTCTTCTGATCGGGCAGCAAGAAAAGGTAAATATGAACAAATGCCACAGTTACAATGATTAAGTTTTATTCCACCTCTGATTAGCGTGATGCGGATATGAAAGGATGAGTTTTATTGAGAAAAGCATTGTCATGTGAGGAAATATGCTTCATATTTCTTTAAGCAGCATGTGGAAAAGATAACTCAATTGGTTTGGCATTACTGCAGCAGATGTCCCTGCGTTATTCATTACCACCTCTGGGAGCCACTGCCTATAGATGGCGCAGCGATAAGGGCTGAGACCCTATATCGAGTTTCGTCCTTCTGCTTAAATCTCTCGTAAGAGTTAAAGCATTCACCTCTTAGACGAATGTTTATTTAAAAAAAAAAAAGACCTCTTAGTAGCGTTTTCTGTGATTTATTTCAGCTTAGAAGAAAATAAAATAACCTGATTGAGGATTTTTCCTCCTCCGCACTTCGGACATACAGAAACTAAACTTCCTTTAACTAAGCTTGTTTCTTGGGGCGCCCTAAAATCTGTCAACGTCCGGATATCTCCACGGAGCGAAAGGAAAGAGGATTCGAGTGACCTGAGCCGGAAGTCAACTCGAAAGTCGGTAGAGGCTTCCGGATAGAATTCCGCGGTCAGCCCTTATGTGTTAGATTAAATCACTGGCCATCAAAAGTTGCGCAGCAGGTAAACGAACACAGAAAAAAGCACACAAACAAAAACAAGCAGTGCTTACAAACTTTCTGGTTTCTCATATAAAAAAAGATGCCCAGGCTTAGCTTGGTTAAGCCAAGAATGCGTTGCATATTGCGCGGTCTTTTTGCGCGAGGTATTGCTTGGCGGCACTCGATTTTCTCAGCAGCTTTTCCTCCGTGACGTATGGATGGATGGATGGATAGGAGCGCCCCCTTTGAAACGGGGCGGTGGCAACCGCCACCATGCTCAGCCGTCCTTTTATTTTTATTTTTTTCTTTCCTTTTTTATTTCTTGTGTTTTTTTATTTTTTCTTCCTTTATTTTTTTCCTTTTTTTTCCTTAAGTGGTTTGGTGGCTGCCCGGCCGCGCCCAAGGGCTTAACTGAGTGATTGCAATGTGCTACGCATAAAAAGTACCTCTGTTGGAAACAGGAAAATCATGATAGGACGAGGCACTAGTTCGATGGGTACCAAACCCAAGCAAAACCATCTGTTGTGTTCGCACCTGGCCTAGCAGGAGCGTTTCGTTCCGCGGCACTGCCCGCTCATCACCCCTGTTACATAGCACAAATCTGTTCGTTCACACTTACTCGAATGTAGTAAACATTCTCAGTAGTTTTTTTTTTTTTACCGCAGGCTGTTTCTTTGTGGCTGCTTAAGTCTTTGTCCGAATTGTATTCGCACCATGCGTCTGTAGATAGCGCAGACTACACGCATTCACTTTTGCACATGTTTCTTTCTTCATCACCATGCGAATTTTAGCGATGGTGTGGCCTGAAATAGTAGGTTCAAATACTACTTTCGCGAACAAATACTTCGGGCGGTTCAGTGCAAACTTTTGCACCGGCAGTGCGTGGCAGGACATGACAGGAGAGACAGCGGCAGCGAATGCGAAGCATACTGCACCGACGAGTCATGTCAACCGCCAATTTTGAATGAGAGTAGTCCATTTTTTTTTAATTTCGTACAACTGACTAGGAATTTTGTACCCAATTGCAGAGCACGACGGAGTACAGGTTGTCTCCTCTAGAGGGAAGACAGTGACAAGTAGGTTGTGACCTTGGAGAATATCAATGTATAAAAAAAACTGACCAGGTATCAATGAACTCTCCAATGTATTGAAATATGAAATTGATAAATCGAGACAAAAATTGTTTTCAGTTACACTTTCGGATGTTACGAAAAACGACCCGCAGTAGCTTTTGCGGTTTTAATCAAAACCAGAAGAACCGACATTGTAATTTGGAGTTGGTGGTCACCCTACTGATGACACGTCTGCTATTGCTACCCGTCTTAATTCCAGTTTTTCATCAACCTTTCGGTGCGTACCAGCGACAGTGGACATTACAAGATTAGCATGCAGTAAGGTGAATTACGGCGTGTTTGTTCTTGTATTGCACCCTCGTTCACAGCACATAAGTAGTCCTAAGTGCCATCGAATTTTTTTTTCTCTCCTAAATGCCACTGGAACAGTTCTCTAATATTTTTGGTTAAATACGACAAGATGTTCCCCCTCCAGTTTGGATTCATCACCTCAGCTACTTATTTATTTATTTGTATTATTTATTTATTTACTTATTTATTTATTATTCTTCAAATGTCCACATCGGCATTACATGAAGGGTGGCGTTACAAAATTGATGTAACTGTACTGCGAAATCATGTAAATCGTCAGGTTCAAACGATATTCGCCTTAAGTATTCAGGCATAGGAGCAAAAAGTAATTTATGCTAAAAAGAGAAAATAAAAATGAAGTATCAGTGCAGCACTTTCAAAACATATATAGGAACACCAACGAAGTCTTCAGGCTGGCTTTTTTCGACACGCGGAAATGACAGTTGACACTTGAGCAGGGGAGCGATGAGGTAATAATGGCTTTTTTTTATTTTGGGTATGTAAGGTTTAAAAGAGGTTAACAAGAGGCGTCTCCTGTCATTTCTACTTGATTGGAAAGATTAATAACCCCTTCAGACGCTCAATGAGTACTACTATCAAGAAGAAACTCAAAATTTGTGTGTATATTTGTAGTCCTCTAGATCGCACAAAGCAGCACGGCTGGAAAACATACTTCAGGAATTCACGCACCATACATATGCACACTCACGGAGGTGAAATTCTGTTTAAAAAACAAATTTACCTGAAATCAATTACTTTATTATTCATCCAAAGCTTTTTTTGCAACAAAAACTCAGCTTAAGTGTCTTTTAGTAAATTACTGTGCCGCGTGAGGGAAGAAAAACAGTACAGCACAACTCAGCAATTCCTGGATGCACCTAACACTTCGGGACGTCTATCTTTATTTCCTGTTATTAAAATAAACGATCCTTTTGCCTAGGCCTGAAGTGACCGTAATATTCGTTCACGCAGGCATTTCAAATTTAGCCAGCATTACTGACATTTAGCCAGCATTACTGACTCTTTGGAAAAAAATTTCCAAAGCCGCGTGCCTAATGCTAGACGCCACGCCGCAAATAGATAAGTTTCGTGACTATGGGGGATTGGGTGAACAAATACAAAGAAATTATGTTCTGAACGAGTTTTTAATGTGTGAGCTAACAGCTTAGAAAAGCAAGAACCAAAGAAGAGAAATGGTTTATTACCTGGCAGAGAAAGAGAAAGGAAATGGTGTACCAGATGCAGTGGAGTGGAGCAAGTTCTTCACGATTTGCTGACGGCGCTGAAAAAACTTGAGTGATGCGTACTGAGATGAGGTCTCGATTAGTACACAGTGCTAAACTAATTGTGCAAGTTAACACACAGAAGCATATCCAATATCACCCTGCTTGTTGTCCTCTTCACCCTCTGTATTCGTTCGAAATCTACGTCCAGCTTTCAAAACTGCTCTTGCAGCACCAAGCACAGGCAGCGGTACATAGACTGCCACAGCGCAGCGTTTAAGTTGCACCACTTTTTGCATCGTTGAATATGTTTGGCTCTGTAGCCGTAGACATGATTTGCCAACTAGCCTGCATTAGTCCGGCCCCTTTCAAAAGCAACCACGAACCCCCTGTTCCTTGCATGCGCGCTTAAAAAGAGCTACATCGGCGATCTGGCATCAAACTGACGTCTCTACCGTCATGAGAGCTGACAAGGGTTCCGTCGGCATTGCGTTGCAGGTCGCTCCACAAGTAAAGCTATCCAGCTGGGATAATGGCGCTGTATATACAGAAAAAGGCCGAGTTTTCTTTTATTAACCTACCTCGTATGTCGAAGACGCTATGGGTGTTTCTCTTCGCTACTTTGCTCTTCGCCTTTCTTCATTGCAGCTTTTGCCGACATTGATACGGTTGGGTTAGAGAGTGCAGCCTCCGGCTACAGCAAGAGGAAAGCGGAAGCAATTGACGACTTTGGAGCGGCTCTCCAGGGAGACCCAGCCATGCTCCTCAGGTTTCGGCTTCAAAGTGAATCCATGGTAATGGCGAAGCCTAATAACTTTAAGGAAAAGAATAGCAAAGACCACTTTGATGATTACAAGCCCTCAGATTTTCTCGTCTTTAGCTTGTTGCGCAGTGGGAACTCGAAGAAGTCATGCTCACTTGACTCAGTGTCTGATAAGAGTTAACTAGTGAGCCCAGCTCCAGAAGACAGAACGATTCGTCGCGTTTTGTATGATTTTTATCACGATCCCGCAGACACTGAGTTTACAGTTAGCGTTGTGTGTAAGCATTCAGCACTACGACCTGGAATGGGACCTAACTGGGGCTCAGGACCGCTTTCTACCATTTTGTTTCTAGGCAACAGTAAATCACCCAATTTTAGTGTTGTCAGTATATGTGTGTGGTTTTTCACTTCTGAGGGTTGAACGTCCTAGTCATACTCAGGCCATGAGGGACGCCGTAGTGGAAGGCAGCGGATAATTTAGGCAACCTGGAGTCCTTTAATGTGAACTGATATCGCAGAGTACACGGGCCTCTAGCACCTCGCCTCCATCGAAATGCCGTTGGCACGGCCGGCATCAAACCTGCGTCGTTCATGTCAGCCGTTGAGCACCATAACCACAGGGCTATGGCACCGGCCAACGTAGAAGTATTTTGGAGCTGGTACTAAGAATAAAAATCGGCGCCACTTAGCCGGTAATATATTAAGAGCCTTCTAGCAGATCATTGGGGCGATGCACAACTTTCCTCAGCTGATTCATTTATGATAGGCACTCAGTCCTAAAGTCCATGCCGCATTAAAAAAAATCGCTTACTTGGTAAAACAATAACACTAAATGGAACACCAAAATATTTCGCAACATCCTTAGCAAAACCACACATCGCCGTGAAATCTTCGAAACTAGCGCGACCGCTTGTGTCACAGCTTTTCTAATTAGTAACTAGCAACATTAATTTCCCCTTCCACTTCTTTGACGTTGAAAAGAATAAATTTCGTGAAGTCACTGTTTAAAAAGTAATTCGGTTCAATACGCGCAGATGTTACTTATATCCGCAGATGAGGTGCCAGGAAGATTCATGACACGCGACTAATTTAATGCAGCTGCGTTTCAATCGATCAAACAATAAACGCATACAAACAAACATTGAAACAATCAGTAAAGGTCTTTCCTTCTTAGACACTAATGCCGATTTTGTAATCAGTGGTTCGCGTGTTTAGTTTGTAATTACATCAGACGCCTTAAAAGGAAATTACGAAGTTTTGGCTCGCCGAAGTCCGGGAATGAATGCTTCCTTTGTAATTATGAATCTGTGTTTTCACTTCGACAAAATCGATAACCGGCAAAGTTCAGTAATAACGCCCAATCACGGGGTTTTTCCGATTAGAATCAATCCGGGGGAAGGCTTAAGCGTTGCATCAGCTGAATGCACTGCTCACCGGGATTTTTGTGTGCTCGGTTAAGTTTCATGTAAGTTGTCCTAGTAGAGAGAGTAGGAAATATAACTTCTTTACAGAAAAGAAATGATCAAAACAAAGGCTATACTAGGTTCCGCAGTTTTCTGTAATCAAGCACATTGAAGCAGATTATCGGATAATGAGAAGAAAAAGATTACCTATTCTCTCTCACACAACAGCAGTGACTGATTGGGAGTCGAACTACATTCATCTAAAATACGTTTCACCGCCGTTTTCCGCTGCTACTGGGCGTTCAGTGTTTTCGTTTTAAGCATGAAATGCTTTTAGCCTCCGTTGTCGGCAGTGTGGTGACGTCACGCCGAGACCGAGAGCCATCATCCGGGCACTGAAATCCACTCATCCGGGCACTGAATTCCAGTCATCCGGGCTCTGAAACGAGCACATCCGGGCACCGTACGAGACTTAACGAGATTTAACGAGACTCTCTAAGCCCTCCTACGCGACCGGCATGCAAGCGCCGGTTGGTCTCCAAAGGAGTAAAAAAAAATAACTGCTGCCAGTGCCTTCTCAATGTTTATCAAGATATCAGTCGCTGTGCGTTTGATAATGCACGGACTTATAATTTCCGATTTCTAATAACGCGTGCAAAAAGCACATAAATGCCACGATGCACTTCGTTGTCATACGTGATCTCTCATAGGCTTCGCGCATCGAAGCAAAGCCGCGCAGGCGCACAGCGGCCCGGGGGAGAAGCGCTGCGTTCAAAGGGCAAGGCATCGCGCCGAACGGGTGGGGGCGTTATTCCATTCCTTTACGGTGCAGTTCGGGTGTCCACCGAGATGGCAGAGAATTACTGCGCCATTTCCTTTCGTCAAAAAACCTTGCGTTCAAATGGCAAGGCATCGCGCTGAACGGGTGGTGGCGTTCCTCCCTTCCTGTACGGTGCGGTTCGGGTGTCCACCGAGATGACATTAGGCCCGTAAACATTTGATGCTTACTCTACTCTCGGTTACGGGAGAGGCAGAGATTTTTTTTATCTGTTTCTTGTGTAGTATTTGTCTAAAGTCACTGAAAAGAAACCTCCGCATTCTGCAAAAGTTTTATAGTTGCTCCAAATTTTATGTTTTTTGAGATGTGTAATGCTGAATTCGAAAGCTGATTAATGAGGCTCTGAAAACAAAATGAATATGCGCCATGAGAACATCTCAGCGCTGATGAACCACTACTGAACGTTTTCAAGAATACTAAAGTTAAGCAAGGTGGCTATCTTTAATAAATTAGGGGATTGAAGTTTGCGTAGGCGTGCGCCTGGGCGTCTCCATTCTGCTCTGAACATCACGCCTTTTTGTACAGCACAAAATCGTACCCCTTTCTGTCACTTTCCCTCTCTCTCAATCAATTGCCACTTCCCTTCATAAAGCGCACTTTACCCTCGGGTCTACATTATTATGTTTCCTG